>NC_134702.1:50316560-50649477 GCF_043290135.1 Rhipicephalus microplus
TATGCGTCGACCGTTGTGTTCAACTTCCGTTGCCATTACCCTGCTATAAAGAATTGGTTGCTCAGGGGCAGTGCATTGAGTGATGATTGCTATAGGAAGCCACGGTGACATATGGACACCGGTGCAGTTATTATATGGTTGTTCACAACCTGCAACACTATTACGTAAAGAAGCTGAATAAACAAAGAATAGGCATATATATAGTGAAGGTGCTCGGCTGCTGACACGCAGGTCGCGGGATTGAATCCCGGCTGCGGCGGCTGCATTTCCGATGGAGGCGGAAATGTTGTAGGTCCGTGTGCTCAGATTTGAGTGCACGTTAAAGAAACCCAGGTGGTCGAAATTTCCTGAGCCCTCCACCACGGCGTCTCTCACAATCATATGGTGGTTGTGGGACGTTAACCCCCCCCCCATATATATATATATATATATATATATATATATATATATATATATATATATATATATATATATATATATATATATATATATATATATATTGCCATGGATCATGGAGAAGACGATGAGGTAACGTGTCGATTGAGGACGAGACTGACGTTGAGAGGTGGTATTAGTATGAGAAATCGTCGCCGATTCCGCCGTTGTGTTCGTTCTTATCCTTAATATCCAAAAGTTGGTTCCCAGAGTGCCCATAGGCAGGCGCACCATGGGGCGGGGGGTTGGGGGATGCGGTGAAGTCTTCCCTAATTATTTAAAGCGGGGTGTCGATTCCACCCCATAAATTTCCTCAATCGGCCTTTCCTCGTCATTTTGCTTTTCGTGCGCAAAGTTATGGCTACGCACGTTTTTTTTTTTTTGACAATAATGGCGACCAAGGACGTCTGATGCTGTATCCTAATAACTGTTATTTCTCACCTTTACATCCGAAAAGTATATACAAGGACAAATGCGAGACTTTTCTATGAAGCATGTCATTGCTTCATTTTCTTGTTTTGGTTTCATTGCGGAGCTCTTCTTTTTTTTTTTTTTCCGGACTCAACCAAGTGGAGGAGAGGGCCGCTGCAGCTACACTTGCACGAATTAAGTTAACTTGCATTACGCCTCCCCCTTGTGGACAGCTCCACTACTCTGCTCCACTATGCCCAACGATCAACTTTCCGGATATTGCGACAGTCGCGTAGATGTCCGGTAAAAGATTGCCAGAGCCAAAAGTACGTATATAATTGCACTTACAGAAGACGTTTTGATTGTTTGTCCTTATAACTACGCTTCCGGGAATTCAGTTTCGCTTAGATTGGTTTGGCCAGCTTCCAGCTTTCCCGAACGCGTTTTCACTCGTTGCAGAACACTGTAGACCGAATGGCGCTGTTAACTTCCAGAAAAACGGGCTGTAGGCGCCATCCTTTGTGCATCATTACGCAATGTTATGAAGATAAACTTCTCGCTTATATTTTTTTCAATGTCAGTTCTGCAGGATGGCTCTTATCGCTTAGGGGCCATACACTGATAGGTTCGTGCCGCATATACAGTGTTATTTTCATTTTTTCTTCCCTGTCACGCACAATTGATATGCTGCACAATGATGCACGCGCATAATGCTGAGACGTTACAGCCACTGCCATTCGTACTGCGTTGCGGGCAACTTTTCTCGTCAGCCGACTCGCATGCGTAGAACAAGTTTGTTCGCCTGCCTTTCAGTGGTTAGTATAGGCCATTGCAGCGCTTAATCCGCGATCGTTCGCTGATTGCGGCTATCAGCGTCGGCAGAGTTCGAGAATACATGTTCATTTTTTCGACTGTGATGGCTGAATTTAGGTGGTGGGACCTAAATTATGTACAGGAAACAAAGACCGGATGAAATGAAATAGCGCAGGCTATAACTGCGCTGGTGTTCAGTTTTCCTCTGGTCTTATAGCGTTGTATCCTGCATAAAATTATGAATCAGTCAGCACAAATGCATATCCTTCCGTTTAATGTAACTGCTGCCGATTCCTCACAAGCGTACCGTCTTCATACCCCGGCGTTGCCCGTGCCGCAAACTTCCTTTCAGGAGGCATGCATTCGCTTTCCTTTTGCCTTTTGTAAAAAAAAAAAAAAAAAAAAAACAATCAACGCATCGTCTCATGTATGTACGATGGACTGCGCTTACTGTTTAATCCAAAGAGCACGTAGTTAGTTACCACATGAAGTGATCGAATCGGAATATGCAACTTAACAGAAAAGCTTTAAGATGTGACGACCGCAGATGGCAAAATTACTCCTGAAAAATGTATTACGAAAGTAGTGTGTATGGTAATTACTTTTGAAAAGTAATGAAGTCATATTAACAATTTTTTCATAATTCGTGCGCAATTAACTCTTGTATTATATTCACATCTGATCATACATTGAAATCTCGAATCTTTTATATAGTTCAACTTGCCACACGTGAGGTATGGCACTCAGATGAACTGAATTTACTATCTTTCCTCGCCTTCTTGGCAATTATTTAAATGTCATAATGGAAGCGGACAAGGAATATTTTATTGCCAGGTGATTTGGAAGGTAATGAGTAGCTTTATTGAAGCTACTCGTTTGACACAAATTATTACGTAACTAAATAACTTGCCTATGAAAGTAATCCACAGCATGACTAATTACAACAAACGAATTGTAAAATTTAGATTTAATTACTTTAATGCCATTACAACCAAGTGTGATGATAATAAGTAGGCACAGCGCTTTCTCTCGTGTCCATTGGTGCCGGCCGGCACCTCATTCAAAAGCAGTACAACACAGATTTGCGCCCCCTGCCCCCCCTCTAAGACGAAATCCTGCTGACTCCCAACACCAATGCCTGTGTCGAACGTTGTTCCAAGCTCCTCCTGAAAGTTAACGTGTAACAAGCTCGATTGTCAGCTCTTCGACAATACGCGTATACATACTCGTGCGTAATTACGTATACGCACCAACTGATGTCTTCCCTGTCGGGGTGCGCAGTCGCTGCTGACGGTGCTGCTGGAGAACGTGGCCAACGGCCGCTCGTCGTGGTACGTCGGTTGGCGGCTGGTGATGACGCTCGGCTGCCACACGTCGCACGAGTTCCGGTCGCTGCGGCAGACCAAGTTCCTCTGGCCCCGGGGCGAGTGCGGCGCCCTGGACGTCCACTCGCACTGCCGCGCACTCGCCCAGAGGCTCATGCGACCGCAGTGGCAGGGATTCCTCACCAAGGTGCGTCACAGGTCGCGTCACAGGTTCCGTCGATCTTGGGACGCAACAGGCAGTCATCGTCGCGACCAACCCCTTTCATGTCCGCCCCGCCGCGGTGGTCTAGTGGCTATGGTACTCGGCTGCTGACCCGCAGGTCCCGGGATCGAATCCCGGCTGTGGCGGCTGCGTTTTCAATCGAGGCGAAATGTTGTAGGTCAGTGTGCTCATATTTGGGTGCACGTTAAAAAACCTCTGGTGGTCGAAATTTCCGGAGACTTTCACTACGGCGTCTCTCATAATCATATGGTGGTTTCGGGACGTTAAACCTCACATATCAATCAATCAATCAATCAACTCTTTTATGTCTATGTTTTTTATGCCTGCGTGCGGTTCTGCGCCGAGAAAATCTTGAGCAAATTGTACGCGTTTTCATTTGTGTTTATGGAGAGTTCACTCGATCACAAGAAAAAAAAATAATTGTAACAATACTTAACGATGAATGTACATCACAATAAATGATTAAACTATGTATATTACTGGGTTTTTCCGTGCCAAAATGACAATACGATCACGAGATATGCCGTAAAGGGAGACTCCAAGTTAATTTTCAGCATTCAAGCTCCTGAATCTTGAGTCGCAGTTCGTACATTCCGTCCAATCAACATGCTGCCCCACAGTGGCCGGGCATCGAGCCCGCGTCCCCTAGCTTAGCAGCACGCCTTTGCGGATAATAGCTAAATAATTAATAGTTTTGCTGTAACGTATACGCAACTCCCTCCAGCGTATACCATGTATCCTGTACTGTCAAAGCTATTCGTCGAATTTCCTGCGCTTTAGTATAAAGGGGAAGTGATTTTAAAAGAAAAGAAAAGAAAAGTGAGCCCCTTAACTGTCTCTCGGGGGGAGGACACCTCAACAGTAGCTCACGATGGATGGGGGTAGAGAAGAGAATGAAAAGATAGGATTAAAAGGTAGAGAGATAGAGAGGAAGGGGAGAGCGAGGCGCAGGTACAGCGAGCGACGCAAGTAAGGAGAAGACAGGAAAGAAGGACACGGTTGCAGGAGTCCGAGGAAGGAAAACCACCGGCGAGAGCTCTTGTCGGCGACAAAAGATGGCGGTCTGGCCACACGTACGCGTAGCAGCGGGTCAGCGCCGCACCCTCTCCCTATGAGGAGATAGAGATGGAGCGTGGTTTCACCCAGCAACGTGCATTCAACGCAGCACCGCGTAAAAAAAAAGTACCAACTCGCGATGAAGTATTTCAAGTGATACGTGTTGTCAGTGGGACCATGCCACCCCAGAAAAAATTCCCAAGCATTTTCCCGAGGGTGAACATGGTTAAGTGCGAATGCACGGGGTGATGCTATGAGGGGTATTTATTAATTCGCACTATTATATTTATTATTCACACTATGGTGCCTTTATGGTGTAATGGTTCCTGGGAATCGCAATTTGATAACACGGGGGAGTTTACGTTAACTCACTGGCGAATGCCAACGAATTTTAACTTTACTCCCCCTCACGACCCGCTCTCGACCGGAGACTGAGAGAGAAGGCGGGCGCGCGAGAGGGAGGGGTGCGCGCGCAGCTGCAGCGAGCGAGGAGAGCGGAGGAGCGAGCGAAGGGGGAGGGGGTATAAGGCGCGTTACTGACAGCGATATCAGCGTCGCGTCCGTGACTTATTCGGTAGAGCGTCGCGCTGCGGCCCGCCAAGTCCTCTTTCTTTTAAAGATAGAGAGAAGACTGCGGACGCCGCCGACGGCGGTGGATGGTTTGGGGTCGTTTATAAAGTGTATTCACACTTAAAAAAAAAAGATGTGTGTGTGTGGGGGGGGGGGGGGGGGGGCTCCGGGTGTGCGTGAACTCGCGATATCCACCCCAGTTTTCTAATCGAATCGCATGGAAGGACTTTTATAGAGCCAAGCATACGATTTGTGAAGCGCGCGTCGAACCAGTCCCAGTCCAATATTCGTTTGCATGTGAGTACACACAGTAATTAACAGCTGTGGCAGTATATTTGGAAGACGGGAGATGAAAGCGATACCAATTCAATCAAACGACTATTGGATTTGTTTTATATCGCGAACATTCGCGTGAAAATCTCGTATATTGTGTTCTGTTCACGTATATAGTATTTTGTATTCGGTGTTTCGAATATATTCCGCTCGTCTAGCTTTCTGAAATAGACGTCACATACACTGCAGGTTCTGCTGTCGCCAGACGCCGTATTCGAGGTGCTGGGAGTCGTGAAGCGCGTCCGCAACACTTTGGAGGAACGGCTGCGCCAGGCCACATGGATGGACCCCGAGACCCGCGTGCGCGCCTTCACCAAGCTCGAGGCCCTGCGCGAGCAGCTACCCAAGTTCTTCGTGTTCGACGGCCGCACGCCCGAGTACGAGCAATACGCTCGACTGCCGGACCTGACGCCCTCGTTCCTCGACAACTGGCTCGCCTTCAGGTAAGCCAAGGTGTCCAATAGGGGTTGCATAGTAGCAGCATAGCCATTCAATATTTTTATTGAAGGATTGGAAGGGCTCTGGTAGTAGTAATAGACTTTTATTCAGCCACAATTTACAGGCCGAGCATTTCGACCGCCTGTGCGACCCGTCGACGCTGTTCTTCTTCCCCTTCGGCGCCGATCCAGTCGAGCCAGGAGTTGATGGAAAGGGATGGGGGAGGGTAATAGCTGGATTGCTGAGCAGTTGGGCAGTAAAACAGGCAGTCTGACAGGTCGGCGTATGGGGAGGGGGGCTCTGGTAGCACGTAACCTTCTCGTGGATTGCAGGAGCAGTGGGAAGGTGGACAAGACCGAAGCGTCTTTTATCATGTCCCCCCACCCCCTCCCTCCAAATCTCCTTACTTTAGCAGCTCTAATTAATGACTCTGCATTATCTTCTAACCATGTAGTATAATGCTGTGTGAACGATTGAACAAAGACAAAACTCAATTTCAGTTTGACAATACTTTTTGATATTTTTTTTACAAATAGAACAAAGGGCGTACATCTGCTCTCTAAAGGACACTGGTACCCTGGATCATATTGCGCAAACAGACTTACACATTGGCATTACAACAATGACATTTATTATGCGTACGTCACTCACAACGCATCTACTTTCGCACGAAAAGATCAGGCGTACGCCATCAGAATCGAGAACTTAAAAGTTTGTTCTTCAGCGTTCAAAGCGAGCGCCGCTGGGCGTCGGCAGCGAAGTGCAAAAGAGGGGCACTTGCCCCCTTTAAGCCACACCAGCATTTGCCCCCATCTAAGCTACTCCAGTGCTCCCCTTCCCCCAAACGTAATGCATCACGTGTTTGCACCCCCCCCCCCCCCCTCGAGAGCGAATTTTGCCGACGCTCATGAAAGCGAGTGGAACTGTCTACAGGCATGCCCTGGGTCCCGGCGTGGACCTGCCCCGCACCGCCAACGGCTCCCAGGTGCCGGCCGTCAGAGGCGAACCCGACGAGGAAGACCTACTGCACTTCGAGGTCGCCTACGAGGCGGCCGCCAACGAACTGCGTCTTCACGTGGACGTGTTGGCTCGACCCGTGTACAGCCGTGGTGCGCCCGCGCCGATCAACTTCGGCGCGCTGGGCGCCATCGTGGGTCGCGAGCTTACGCACGCGTTTGACCGACAGGGAGCCCTGGTCGACGCCGTCGGCAAGCCCGACATGTGGTGGTCTGTCGAAACGAAGAGGTCAGCGCGTGAAGCACGCTTGATTACGTTCGCATGATTTATGTAACGCATGGGCTGCCATGTTGCAGATCACAGAGTTAAAGATATACAGCTATACGAAGTTAGTTATATCGGCGATTTATTTCGTTACACGGGAGCTTCGTTTAATTGAAATACGAATGTTTAAGCACAATATAGCGTTTGAAAGAGTCCTCTTTTTTTTTCGACACAGGAAGTGCAGGAAGAAAGTTTGAGTGAGACGACAGTGAAAGAAAGAAAGTAAGAAAGAAAAAAAAGAAAGGAAGAAAAGTAACTTCAATGACACACAAAAAATTCTTGATCATGAGATCCGGTGACCATGGCGTGACGCTGCGTGCGTGAAAAGGTCCATTTCACAGTGGTCAAATGACATGCGCCAAGCTATGAAAATAATTCGTTGTATCAAGAATATCGCTATATTAAAGTTCATCATATCTAGGTTTAAGTCTATACGAAAGAAAAGTTAATGCATTTTACCGAGGATTGAAACTCGAGATTGTTAGTCTTCCATTAGCACGCTTATTGCGGGACATGAATGACGCAGACAAGAAAGCAACGCAGTGCACACCGAATGCAAGCTGTCAGTATATTATTGACAAAATAACGTGACCTTATATACCTTGGCACAATCAGCATAGTGCATGGCAGCAAGAGCATAACTACAGTGATAACCGACCAACGAATACATGTAGGGCCATTCAAATACACTATAAGAAAAGGATGCATGTTTTCGTTGATTCGTTCTAAACGTCTCGTGTTGACTTAGAGTTGGTGGCATCAAGATGAGGCCTTGTCTGTTTCCACACATAGCAATATTGAATCACAGGAAATAGAGAATGACTGCTACTTCATTCGTAAGGCTTCATTCGTCTCGGCTGTAGCGTGGAAAGATTGCTAAAATATGGCGCGAGCTGAGTCGTATACACAGTCTGCGTGTCCGCGCGCATGCGTACTCTCATAAACGCGCTCGCGGATGTTAATTACAATATCGCGTTCGTAGGAAGTACGAGATGCGCGAGCGCTGCTTCCTGGGCCAGCTGACGCGTCTGGTGAACGACTCGACGACCGGCAAGCTCCTACGGCGCGTGGTGTCCGTCAGCTCGGGCCTGCGGCTCGCCTTCTTCGCGCACAAGGCCCACGAGCTGGAGAGCGGCAAGCACGAGACGCTGCGCGACATGACCGCCATGTCGGGCGACCAGCTGCTGTTCGCCAGCTTCTGCTACACGCACTGCCACAGCGTGGGCAAGCTGGGCGAGGTGCTCGACCTGCGCTTCGGTCGGCACACCCTCGGCGAGCTGCTCTGCAACGTGGCCGTCGCCAACATGCTCGAGTTCTCCGAGGCATTCGGGTGCTCCGACGACGCCAAGATGACCGCCGCGGTCAAGTGCCGCATCTGGTGACGATGCCGCGGAGAAGCAGCGACGTCGGCGGCGTCGTGTCGCAGCCATTGAGGTCCGCTGCTTTCGAGTCGGCGTGGCGACGCGAAACTAATTTTAATGCCCATATCGTTCTTTCCCATCTTCTCATGCCAAGTCGTCGACATCTTCGTTTTCCGCTACTTCCACTGACGTCTAGTTTTTTTGTCCTTTTTATATTTCGCCCTTTATTTGCTATCATGAGTTTATTATTTCGATGAAAATACGTCTTATGACTGTGCATTTGCGTATGTTTTAATGTCTTCGCTTTGCAGGTCACTGTACGGCACGCCACTGCCGTTGAACAGTGTGCATTGCTAAGTATTTTTATCCATAAATAAGCTTAGTGTTGCACCCGTTTGCACTGCTTGGCTGCGTGGTTCAACTTATGTGTTATAAAATTGAAGCCTACATTCTAAAAAAAGAGCGAGTAAAAAGGGTGTCTTATTGTCCCACAACAATAGTCGTCATCTATATTGCGTTCCATCCTTGCGCTATCGCCCCGCGCCCGGTACATTCCGGTCACGATTGACATGCCCATTATCAGAGTTACATTGCATTCTCGATAGGAAAGTGGCCAGCGCCGAGTTTTCAAGAAAGGAAGCGCACGTAAGCCATATGACGATTATTGTTGTGGGACAAAAAGACACCCTTTTTACTCCATATTTTTTTAGAGTGTATGATAAAACGCCTGTCATCACCCGAACTTGCTCGCTATGCTGTTGATCTCGATAGTAAGCCGCACTAGCCACACATTGCGAAGAGCGTGGCGCCGGCCGCAATCGACGCGAAATCGTTTAAGCCGTCCGCTAACATTGGGCACGCAAAACATGGCGTCGTTTGTCGTCTGAAAAGCGATCCGTGGGCCGAGTTTCACGGAGTTTTCGTTGATCATGACGTGTCGATGCCTGTTTTTAAAGCGCGGGTGCGTCAACGTAGCGTCGTAGCTTTACCTTGAAGCGTTATCAGCGTCCTTGGGAGGCTTCATCTGCGAGAGGCGGCTTCGAACAGGTATGAATGGGCCGTGTCCGTCAGCTGATCGCTACCTAATGTAAGCGCATTTGCAGCAGTTGTCGTCGATGCTGTGGTGTTCACTTTCGTAACGCCTAGTAATTTGCCTGCGATGGGACTTCACTGCTCTTATTTACAACTTTCTTAAAAAGCGCTTCGGTAGACTTTGGAGCCGTGAATTTTATTCGCGCTCGCGAGAGAACTGGATCGAAGCCATCGTAATGAGTTACGTTTCCATGGTGACTCACTGCGCTTTGTAGCGTGTACTTTGTTATTAAAGTGCACTGGGTTTCGCGTTGTAGGCGTGCGCGTATCGAGTGTGTGCTTGAAGTTGCACTACCCGTAAACGACGACGACCTCTTGAGGTGTTCTCCATGTTGAATGTTTGTTTTGTTTAGTTTAGTTTGACTTGTGTGAGTTCGTTCCGTTTTCCATTTCTCGATGTAAATTGCTGTTCGACGCTGCACCTGTGCTATCTCTGTGTGGTCGTGTGTGGGTTTGTAGCTTTTGGAAATTCGATATGATGTTTCAGGATGCAAAATTTTCTCCGAGGCGTTTGGAGAGCGCGTGGCATTGACGTGTTAAATGCACAGCTGCTCTTTTGTGGCGCATGTGTCATCGAAAATCTGGCTGTGTGCCAGGCGGCCGTGTCGTAATACGACCACGGACAGAAGTGCCGTGTGGACAGCACACGTATGTCGCAAAAACCTGCGAGTTGTAATGACCACTGAGCATTGTTAACTCTGCTTCGCCCGCGTTGCGTACTAATCTTGTTATTGCGCACTGCTCTCTCCCGTGCTTATTCAGTAATGCTTCTATGAACATGCTTATTTTCGTTTAGGGTGCCCTCGCGTGAATCTCTGCGTTACAATCGTGCGAAATTCGTTCCACACATCCTGCCACACACCCATATTCTATTTTTGTAGTCGATATGTTTAACAGATATTTAATTTTAGCTATACGTGACTCATCGCTGCTTATTGTCGCAATCATGCAGGTTTACATACGGTGGTTTTCTCAATTAAACTGGCCCACTAGTTGTAAACAAAGTGCTGCGATAAGAATGGCGTATCCGCTTATCTACACGGATAACGGCGAAGCTTCGATTGTTCCGTCAGTGTTACGACAGAGTGCCTAACTAAAGGCCATACGATGCGGTCCTAGGCTCGTACGAGCCGAATCACGCTGGGCTGCGGTCGTTCACCTGCTTTCTAAAACGCTAACGCTATTGCCTGAATGCGCAGGATTTTTTTTTTTTGCATTGTTAGCTGCGTGGGTCTTGTATCTTTCGTAGTGCATTTGATACTCCACCGACTGTGAAAGCGCAGTTTTGTTCGATTCGCTTGCTCCAGGGAGTGTTTCGATGTGTGCAGAAAGGTTTTAATTGTCTGTGAGCCGTGTGTTCGGTTTCTTCGGTGCCGGAGTGTACTCGTTAACGGGCGGTATCTGTTGCCTGTGCTCGGATATGCCAGGAAGGTTGAAAAGGATACCCGGAATATGGAGGAAGGGGGGTGTCGGGGCAGCACGGAGCTATGGTGTCGAATAGCCAATATGCTTGCGTTCTGGGGCATAGCAGAGCTTTGATTTTGCCTTTCGTATTACGATAATGTGCCAAACGATGCGGTCGTAGGATTGCACAGGCTGAAAAGAAGAAAAAAAAAACGGACCAATCAAGCGAACTGTAAGACAAAACAATGAGGTGGGAAAATGTCAAACTCAAAAATGATAAAAATAGTATAGGCCCATCATTTATAACTCCACAAACCGCTTTCAAAGGTAATTGAAACGGAATAACACGATCGACCCCGGAAGCTGGCATCTGTCGGTTAGGGGTATGTGGCAGCTTGGGCTAGTTGGTATGGCATGACGATAGTTATAGCGCGAGAACAAAATGACTACACAGAGACAAGGAGGAGACGAAGGAGCGCTCGTGTCCTTCGTCTCCTTCTTGTCTTTGTGTCGTCCTTTTGTTCTCGCGCTATAACTATCGTCGGCTAAGGGATACCCTGCTATGGATCACAGCTATGTGTATACAATTACCTTTCGAGTACGCCAAATCTTGAAAGGAAGGTGTTTAATGAGAAGAAAGAGGCGAGGTCGGCCTGGAAAGCGTGTTTCTAGACCAATACTCCCACGGTGGCAAGGGGAAAGGGAAATAAAGAGATAGAGGAGGGCATGATGAGGGGTGATTGTGATACAGCAATATGAGTTACTGCACACCCTGTCCCCTTCAGCGTTTGACACTCGCAAAGTTCTCTACATTAACTACACCTTAATTACCTACATTACCCAAACATGAATGTTTTCATACATGCTACGAGAATGCATTCGACTCTGTAGATATACAAGCAGTTGCAGAAACATTACATCCCCAAAGGATACCTGAGACTCAAGTACTAGTCTACTTCTACAATGGCTCTAAAGACGCAATAAAACGATTCCCATAGAGATATATAGGTGCCAGGCAGGGAGTTCGCTGCTTGCTTAAGTGTTCAAAGGACTAGCTAGCTTGGGAAGAGAGGGGATGAAACGTTAACGAGAGATGGGAATAGACATTAGCTGAGCATATAATGTCAATCTAGGATTTGCAGGTGTCAATCGGCAAAGTAGTGCTGAAGCGGTAAGTAAGGTGTAGTTAGAGACTATCTTTCGGGCCGTCTTTCATCAATTTCGTTCAATCGCGAACCTGCTTGCATGTAAAATTCGCTCTACGGCGCTTTCATTGTTGGAAATAGTGGCCTGCCCTTTTACCGAGACGCATTTGCGCTGCCTCCCCCTTCCCCTAATTGCGTTTGCCTCCCTTCTCTCTCTCTCTCTCTCTCTCTCTCTCTCATAGGCGTATGCATAACAGAGACCGTCAGTTTCTGTGGGTTTTTGTATGCAGTCGGCTGTTTTGTTGGTTCGTGGGGGGGGGGGGGGGGGGGGTGAAGAATAGCTTTTGTTTGTCGGCGCTTTCGTGCGCTGAACTACACACGAAAAGAAGGGAGGGGGGGAGGGAGGGGTGTTTGTATGTTTGCTGCTTTTTCGGCCGTGTCCGTGCTATGCGGATATGTTCCTCCGGCTCGCGACTTCAAGCGTCGCAGATCGTTGCTTCCAGGGATGCGGGAGTCGGGCAAAAGGAAAACACAACGGCTTTTGTGGCGCAGCCGCACGCGCAGTCCCCTAACCACGGATTCGGGGAAGATAGTTATATGCCCAACCCAGCCGAGTAAGCGACTCTGGGAGCCGCTTGCACCCGCCCTCCATCATCCTCCTTGTACGCGACGTGAAGTATTGAAGGACCATGGTAGTACGTAGTGCTGGCCGAAGCCCGGCGTGCGAGCAGTTTGACCGTCCTCGTCCACAAGCACGCCCGCGAGCCAAGAAATAACGTGAGTTCGCCGTGTTCGTTTGCCGGTCGTAAATTTTACCTCGCCTGTCGGTGGGACAGCCGATAACCACCCTGGATTGACTTGGGGGTGTTTCGCCGGCTATCGGGGTGTTACCATAAGGAGGGCTTTTTGAAATGCGTCTATAAACTTCGATTGGAACTACCATTTATGACCTGCAAAGCATTTATAACTGTGAATGTCGGAGCTATATAGACATGTAATAGCAAACCCTTTGTAGCAGTTTACGAGTATAGTTAAACAGCTTATGACTATTCAGAGCATCAGCTAATGCATTAAGACGGCGAGTTCTCGTCACAGCTCACGGTTAATGTATAGCAGTTGGTATAGTTAAACAGCTTATGACTTTTCAGCGCATCAGCTAATGCATTAAGACGGCGAGTTTTCGTGGCAGCTCACGGTTAATGTATAGCAGTGGGTTATGCGCGTATAACAAAGTTACTCAAGTTAACTGCTAACAGTTTGTAACTACGAATGGCGAAGATATAGGGATGTAAGAGAAAACGATTTATGTCAGTTTACCAGTATGCCACGCAGCTTTACAACTGCATAACTTAGAGTTTTTGCTATAACAGAACATACATGTACTGCGAGTTTTTGTGACAGCGCACTGCTTTTAGAGGAGCACACCGTGTGAGTTGTATACAGGTGCTCGAAGAAACTGCGTCAGCTTTATAACCGAGAATACGCATATAAGAGTAAACCGTTTATAGCAGCCCATGAATATACTATTAAACAGAGTATACAAGCAGTTAATAACAGCATTAGCTAGACTTTAACCGCATGAAAATACAATTATATAACTGCTTGAGAGGGACCCGGTGACATAACCTTCCGTCGTTTCGTAAGCGTTACGCAAAACGTTTTCGTATAGGCATTGTCGGTAACACAATAGTGTGTGGCGTTTCGTAAAAAAAAGGACCTTTTCCACGAGTGACCGCGCGTTACCAAACGCGTGAGACACTCGGCGCCATTTTGCCGAGCTGCTGACGAAGTTTGTTGCTCGAGAGTGGGTGCGCGTGTAAACGTGATAGATGGCCTCGTTGTGCAACTTGATTGCGGCCCGTTGTAAAATCGATGCTGCTACTCCACCGGCCTAAAGCATGTGCCACTTCGCATAGTTGCTCCGTAAATCGCATGTCGTAGCCACGCTTGGGAAGTGGTCGAAAAAAAAAAAAAGAAGTGGCTGGTCTTTGATTGACTTGTGGAGTTTAACGTCCCAAAACCACCGTATGATTATGAGAGGCGCCGTAGTGGTAGGGCTCCGGAAATTTCGACCACCTGTGGTTCTTTAACGTGCACCCAAAATCGGAGCACATGGGCATACAACATTTCCGCCTCCACCGGAAATGCAGCCGCCGCAGCCGGGATTCGATCCCGCGACCTGCGGGTCAGCAGACGAGTACCTTAGCCACTAGACCACCGCGGCGGGGCAATGGCTGGTCGTTCTTTTCGCGATTTTCGAAAGACTGAGCATGCGATAAATTGTCACCTCCTAGAATTATTCCAGTAAACAATGCTCCTCGACCTGATATATATAAAAAAATTAAGCTGATTTCTCAAAAAGAACGGTATATATAGCATGACGATAGTTATAGCGCGAGAACAAAACGATGACACAGAGACAAGAAGGACACGAAGACATGTCTCTGTGTCGTCGTTTTGTTCTCGCGCTATAACTATCGTCATGCCATAACCTGCAGCTAGCCCAAGCTGCCATACTTCTAAGGTATATATAGCGTTCCCAGCACCCGAATTCTACCCTCGGGCGCAACTAAAAAAAAAACAATTGTGCTTTCTCGGTCATTACGGCTATTACCGTTATCAGTATTATTTACTTATTCTTTTGAATTAGCCACGTCTTCGAAGATTCGTAGCTTCATATCAGCGCAGCGCCAGAAGAACTTTCGTGACGTCACGATAATGCGACGGTGACGTGTCGGTCGGGTCTCTCGAGACTTTCCTATTGGTCTAACGTGTGGTACAAGTGTTACACGAACTTCGCTGTCGCTGGAAGTCATTCCTTTGCATGTGAACAGCGCGTGGTTTAAAGCTTATCAGACACGTTAGGAAGGCGCGTTAAAGAACGAGTGGGGAAGTGTAGAGGGGGGGGGGGGGCATGCACCTACGACTCTTGAGAACAATGTGAAATCAATTAGCCGTAATAACACAGTCGCAGACTATAACGCAGTACTTGTATCTTGGCTTATTTTTCGTTCCCTTGCAGCTGCTGCTAGGCGCACAATGGCGGCGCAGTCGCATACGTGGGGTTGCTTTCGTCGTACCGCTGATTTATTGCGCCCGTGTCTGACTCGTAAGAATGAAACAATGCCGCTGTCGTGTCGCGCGCGCGGAATGACGGCTGGAGAGAGAGAGAATTAAACTTTATTTCCTTGACTATATATAGGCTGCCTATACGTGCTGGGGTGAATGGTCACCTCAGTTCAAGAAGCGGGGAGCTTGAGCTGATAGCTGTATACAGCTAGCCCTGTTCACCAGCTGTATGCGCAGCCCTCGAGATTTGGGCTTTTCAGCTTTGTCTCTTGTTTATCTTTTATCGGTGTTGACGTAGATTCGTGGAAAAAAAAACGACGTATTCCTATGGTGATCGAGCAGCACTAAACCGATACCGCTATTCATGATTTAGCAGCGGACTATATACTCGAGAAGCGTAATTGGGGGGGGGGGGGGGTCTAGTTGGCAGGACATTTGGAGAACTTCAACTGCGCTAAAGACGGCATAACAGAATATAAGAATACAATTTTCTTCTATTTTGTTATGCTGGCTCTAGCGCAGTAGAAGTTTTCCGAAGGACTTATTAGGCCGCGTGTGCTTCCAAGTTTTGGCGAGTTTACTGTTACGTCGCTCTGGTATAGCGTTGCAGCCATTCTCCGCCGTTGACATGATTTTTTTTGTGTGTTCTACATCGAGTTTATATAGCTTGTCATAGAGAAAACTCTCAGGTTGATTGTCGTGTAGCATATAGCGGTATGTACGCGAAACGAGCAATGGAGGTGTTACCGCTCCGTATTGCTTCTTTCGTTGCCAGTGATGGCGCAGCTTTCTGCACGGTAATGCCAATTCTAATCATTTTCGAATTTTAGATTGCCACTCGCCAGACTCGCCAATTCCAAGCTGACTAGCGCAATGCATACATGAGGTGTTCACGATCACGTCTGCCAAAATTTGCAACGCTACGCGCCGAGGAAATTGGTCAAATTTTAAGATGGACGCTGGTTTCCCTTCCTTTCGCGGGCGCGCGTCCAAAGAATGAGGACATGACCTAGACGTAGGAATTTCACTACGTTGACGGCAGTGTTGTGACGGACGTCGGTCCTCTACGTGGACGACTCTGCTATGACGTGGCCACAACAGTAGCACTTGACACGGAGAAAATCATTTCACACGACATATTTATCTTCTGTGATATGTTTTTTTGATAGATGAAACAAAACTTAAGATAAATGAGGAGACACAAAAAAGGAATGTGCTCGTATTGTTTGATTCGCCCCCCACCCCCCGTGAATTTCAACGAGATGCGGGGCTAATGTATACAACAGCCCAGCATCTCGTGCAAATGTACGCGGGCTAATCTATGCGGGCTAATCTATACATTGACCCGCATGCGAAACGCAGGTATACCTGCGTTTCTAGAGCGTTCGTGTCTCCGTGTAGTTAGCGCATCAAGCAGACGCTAGTCCTGAGGGACTCCGACCCGCGATCTCCGACTAGTCCCGCGATCTCCGACGACAGCGCAGCTCTGGCCGACTGGGCTCTCCCTACGCCATCTCCTGACCCCGACAAGAGCTCTCGCCGAGTGGTGCTTCGTCCCTTGCGACCGTGTCCATCTTTCCTGTCTTCTTCTTACTTCCATATGTGGCTGTCCCTACGCCTCTCTCTCTTCCTGCTCCTCTCTCTATATCTATACCTTTAATTCCTATCCTTTTTGATCCCTTCTCTACCCCCATCCCTCGTGAGCTACTGTTGAGGTGTCCTCCTCTTGAGAGACAGTTACGGGGCTTACTTTTATCTTCTTTTCTTCTTTTCATTTAAGAATCGCTGCTCCCCCCCTCCCCAGTCCTTCAAACAAAATTAATGGTCCTGTGCGTTCAGGCACTCAATATGCTCATATATTATACCGCGTCTAAGCCAGCGTTTCTAAACGCGCACGCGTCGTGGCATCCATCCCGCAGGAACAGCCAGTAGACCACAATATAACGCTGGTCAACAAAACAAAGCCGCTCGCATCCTCGGGGGTCGCACTTGTTCGGGGACGTCATGCGCTTTTTCACCGCTTGCTCAGATGCCGGAGAGGATAGGGAAGAGATTTGGCTTGCGTAGGCTACGTGGGGTGAGCGGCAAGGGTTTATTTATTTATTTATTTATTTATTTATTTATTTATTTATTTATTTATTTATTTATTTATTTATTTATTCAGCAATACTGTAGGTCTTCTGCAGACCCATATAGGAAGCGGGCATACATCATCACTTGTAACCAATTAGATACAATGTTCTAGAAATACAATATTTTGAGGGACGATACGCACAACAGCGAAACACTTACCATATCAGCTACAACAATACTACATTGGTGCTCTTCCCATACACGAGAAGACGAGGAAAAAATAACAAAAACTACGTACTACGCATGAAAAACAATACATATGTACAAAAAATTACAATGCACCACTGCAAAACACGTTTTTCGTTATCGCAACAACAAGAACAGCAAAATGTAACTATACTGGCTCTGTTAACTGCTCCACAAAAGAACAAAAGTTTAGAGCTCGCCTTCTCTCATCAGCGTTTCGCACCGCTTGAAAATACTGGTGTTCTCAGCTCGCAATGAACTGATTGAAAAAAAAAAAAAAAAAACGGAACATAATGCTCTTCATCGGACACGAAACAAATGCCGCGGTCTAACAAAAGTTTGTTATGGGGTCTGCTGAGTGGCCCTTCAAGGGCAAAGATTGCGGCTGTCTCCACCGTACAACTTCCTTCATGTTATTTTACCGTCCGTGTTAATATTGAGAGGACAAGGTTAGCACATTAAGTAGCCGACAAATGCGTCTATGTGGCTTAGCTTATAAAATCGTTAAGCTGTAGAAATCACTTAAGTCATCCACGTGAGAGACTAGGCAGGTGCTTAAACGTGCTTGGATTGAGTGTTACGGAGATCATAACATGTGGGCTCAAACCCTGAGTCTCCACCGAGATTTGAAAAAAAAAAAAAAGATACGACGCGAAGGAAAGTGCAGGAAAGGTCACATGACTTGCGAGACTGAATATCAGTGGATGCGAAGTGGGCAACCGTGAGAGAAGGTGGTCCATCAACCGTGTCTTAGACGGGACGTCCAGCGAGCCCCAGTCCCCGCTCTAGGCTACTCCGTCTCGGTTCGCCTCGGTGGAACAGTGGCCACGGTGTTCGGCTGCTCACCCAAAGGTCTCGAGTGTGATCCCGGCGGTCGCATTTCGATGTAGGCGATATCGTATGGAGTCCCGTGTACTAAGCGACGTCAGTGCACGTTAACTAACACCAGATCGTCTAAATTACCAGAGCCCTCCACTGCGGCGTCTCTCATATACATATGGTGATTTTGGGACGTTAAGCCACATATATTATTATTCCGGCGCGAATTCGTTGGGCAATCAGTCGCGCTGGACGTTCGATCCGGAAGCGCCCTTAGTGGCGTCTCACGAGGATAATCGCTGCAGATGAAAGCGCCAAATCCTCGCCTAGCGGCGACGCTCGTGTGACTTCGCTCTGTAGGGAATAATCTATATATATTGGCCTACTAAACATGCTGCGCGTGTACGTCGTCCATTCATCGTGGCCGCCCGAGCTTTCAGCGTCGTGTGGGCGATAAATTACGTATACGCGGCCGCGAGCGGCGGTTTGCGTGCGTGCGGCGTGTAATCCTCGCGACGTCCCGCAGCCAACCGCTGCGGGACGTCGGCAAGCGGATCTCGCGGGGATTAGCCGTCCCGGAGTGCGCGTCTGCCGCCGCATTCCCGGCGAGAGCAGCCGCGGTTGCTGCCACAGTGGAGATCAGTGGTTGCTGCGGTCTCGGGATCGGCAACCACGGCTAGCGGCGAGGGGAAGGGGGGGGGGGAAGGGGGAAAAATTGAGCGCCGGTTTGCCTGGGGATTAGCCGAGCATAGCTATTATGCGAGCGACGGCGTTTGTACGTGTAATAGCGCAGCGCATTTTGCTTTAATATATATAGTTAGTACAGCAAAATATGTATTTCATTGCATTATTTTGGTTTGAAAGTGGTATTCGTACATTGAAACAAGATATTGGTTCAATGGGCATAATTGGCCGCATCGTGCTGTTGGCTGCTATATATATATATATATATATATATATATATATATATATATATATATATATATTGTAACGAACTAAGGCAACGCCGGAAGCTAAAACAGCTATTTAATTATGGCGAACTTGTGCCCGTCAACAAAATACACAAAGGTTATCCTGAGCTCGCTAGTGAAAAGCTCGTCAACCTCTTCTTTTTCGTCTCGCCGCGTCCCGCTCCTTCAAAAAACCGCCAGCCTTCTTTTTCGAGCGCGTGGTGTGTTGACACGTGCAGCCAGCGTTGCATGGCGCGTTTGGCTTGTCAGGTGGTCCGGCAGAATTCATAAGAGCAGGATGCAGCGCAAGACTTCAGTAGGTGCCTAACAACTTGCGGCAATATATATATATATATATATATATATATATATATATATATATATATATATATATATATATATATATATATATATATATATATATTGCCACTTACTTCTAGTAGTGGGTCGTATGCCAAGGTGAAGGCTCACACCACAGAGAAGAAAAATGTGCGCGTGCCCCCCCCCCCCCCCCCCCCCTGCTCTGGCAAGCAAGCCCAACCGACGCGCTTGGTTAGAGCCCTGTTGTTCGGTAGCCCATACAAACGGTGTGTCGTCGCGTGTAAGGCGAGTCAAGGGTTCCGCTATCTTCGAAAACCCTCTAATAAATCGCCGATAGTAGGCGCACAAGCACAGAAAGCGCCGAACAGTCTTTTTGTCTGTAGGATGCGGAAACGCGGCTACAGCGGCAAGTTTGTCGGGGTCGGGTCGTACTCCATTCGCATTGACTACATGGCCAAGGAATTTGAGCTCTTCATAACCAAAGTGACACTTCTGCGGTTTGAGTGTAAGATCTGCTGATTGAATAGCCTGTAGCACACTCCTGAGGCGGTGAAGGTGTTGCTGGAAGGTTTCAGAAAACACGACAACATCTTCAAGGTATACGAGACAAGTTTGCCACTTCAGACCAGTAAGCACAGTGTCCATCATTCGCTGGAAGGTTGCGGGCGCTGAGCACAAACCATGCAAAAGGAAGGACTCGAAATTCATACAGGCCATCAGGGGTCACAAATGCCGTTTTCTCGCGGTCTCGCTCGTCAACCTCAATCTGCCAGTACCCGCTTTTTAAATCCAAAGAGGAAAAATAGTGGGCGTGGCGTAATCTGTCTAACGAGTCGTCGATGCGTGGCAGCGGGTACACGTCCTTTTTAGTCACGCTGTTCAGCTTCCGGTAATCGACGCAAAAACGTAGCGTTCCGTCTTTCTTCTTGACTAGGACGACCGGAGAGGACCACGCACTGTTGGAAGGCTCGATGATGCCGTCGTCAAGCATTTCTCGAACTTGCGTACGAATGGCTTCTCGTTCCTTCGCTGACACACGGTAAGGCTGTTGGTGTACTGGGCGGGCGTCATCCCGCCCAGTACACCAACAGTGCAACAGTGCAGTGGCGGGATATATATCCCGCCACTGCAGCGTACCCTGCATTTCCAATGGAGGCGGAAAGGTTGTAGGCCCGTGTGCTCAGATTAGGGTGCACGTTAAAGAACCCCAGGTGGTCGAAATTTCCGGAGCCCTCCACTATGGCGTCTCTCATAATCATATGGTGGTTTTGGGACGTTAAACCACACATATCAATCAAATCAATCAACTACAGTGTACCTATAGTTATCATATTGTACTTTTGGGACGTAAGTACTCTCGAGTGAGAAGAAAATTTCAAAGAATCCGGCGCTAATGTAGTTAGTTATCTTGTAGGTCTCGGTGTAGCTGTACATCCCGCGCTTAAAGGGGCCCTGCAACACTGTTTGAGCGTGGTCAGAAAACGCTGCCGATCGGTTTTGTGATGCTCCCGAGAACATGCGAGCCAAATATTAAACAGCGCGCTGCCTGGAATGCAAATAAATGATCAAAGTCAGCGGAAAACTGCTTCATCTTCTTTCGACAAAGGACGGAGGAAGCTCAAAAATCACTCGCAGAAGACCATCTATCAGCCATTGGCTGATTTGAACGTGGCTCGCTCAGTCGTTACAAAGATCGCCGTGAGAGGCCGTGGCTTGTCCATGCGTGCGTGCACGATCACGCTGAAAAAGCCGATATTGGAAGAAAAAAAAAACGGAAAGTGCTCATGGTCAGGAGGCGCACGTGACGTATTTTCTTTGCTCCTGCCATCCCTCCCTGCTTAGCTTCCGGAGATTTCGTCTGGACGAGAGAATGCGATGGCAGCCTACAACAATCTTTGTAACTCCGCTCGTACTGGATGGATTCTTAAACTTTTTTGCGGCGTTGAATTCATGAGGCAATGAGGCCTTTTAGGGAATTAACTCCAGGGTTACTTCAAAGAGTGTTTCAAAGCCTCTTTTAAGAGAAGGTGGCTTTCGCCTTCAGATCGTCCTAGACAGATGCACAAAGACCCAGTGAGTGTGCGACAAGGTGACGCGCTTTCTTGTCTTGCGCCTTATGCGTTAATAACGGCACCATTGAACACTTCGTTTGGCTACGTACGCAGTTCGACAGGGAGAGAACACAGCAACTGAATTGGGACGTGTCCCCTTGTAGTCAAGAGTTCGGAGAAAGTTCGTCTAATAAGGTGTCATGATTAGGGTACCTTTTAAACACTGGTCCATTTAAACTTCTCTACCAATCCGCCGGGCACGTGCGGTACACGTACTGTGTCCTCATCCGTGTAGCGTGAGACATTGCATATTTTGCACGTACAGCCGAATGCGGATCTGCTTTATTGGTTTCGATACCGCAATGGTAGACTATATATACACCTAATATTGAGTAGAATATATCATCGGCGCCGACTCGTTGTTGTGCGGCCCCGACCTCACTGATCTTGTATGCCTCCTCCTAGACCGCAATTGACCAACATTATAACAAAAGGAGTGAGGAAAAAAGTATCCCATTGTTCTGACCTGATTCGTCCGAGCCGCTGTGTACACCGTTCATTTACGTGTATGCGTACATATATGGGCATTGTTTGCGCACTCTGGGCTCGCTGTATGTGGGGATCAGATGGAGCTTGTCAGGCTACACGGTTTCTGCATTGAGCTGTTTGCACAGTCAGTGTGCAGGGCAAGTATTATAAGTACTTCATGTGTCAATCCTGTGGTGAACATACAGAGTGACAAGGACAGAAAAGAAATATAAAAGGAATTACAGAATATCTCTTCCACGGAGTGAATGATGATGAGGGGGCGAAGCGTCCGTCCGTGCGTTTGTTCGTCCGCCCGTCCGTCCATCCGTCCGTGCGCGCGTCCGTCCTATTACACACACCTCTATTGGACCGACACCATCTATAGGAAATGAGATGAGAAATGGTGACGAGACAGTACAATCTATTATACTGTTTGGGAGATACTGCCGGTTATGCCTGACGCAGGACAGGGTTTGATTAAGAGAAGCTTCGCTTCTAAGAAAGACAAAAAAAAAAACGCGGCAGTGCAGTTGTACGATCGTTCTTTTGTGCGTATCCTGCCGGTGATTTCCTGCTCTACGGAAACATCTTTCAGAGGTTCCGTCGCGCAATATTGCACCGAATTAATATATACAGTGACGTTCGGCTACCCTGGGGCATCGGTGCTTTTGGTTCTGTTTACACACACTAGAAAGTTGGCTAAACCGTCTGCGATTGCATCTGCCGAACAATAATAACTTTCTATTTTTAACTGATTAATATTTCAACGTTTCCTACATGGCGATTCATTCCAGCTGTGTAAAATTATAGAATTTATATCCTAAAACGAACAGGTTCTGAAAGCATTGAGCTCGAAGTCTGTTAGACGCCTATCTCGATACGTGTTTTCGTAATTTACCTGATTACTTTCAATTTATTTGTTTAGTTATTTTCGGTGTTGTTTTGCGGTGTATTACGACAAAACGAACCATTTTTTTTTCTTTTTGTTCCACAGCTGACAGCTGAATTACGCGTAGATTTGTTTTGTTTTCTTTATGACCTCGAATCGCCGTTTTCTTCTCGTCATGACGCGCGATTTCTGACCTATCAGCTACAGGTAATTGCTTCTTTATTTTTTGAAAAGGTCATCATTACGATCACCACCACCCCATCATAGAAAGTAGCACGAAAGCTCGTACGAATGCACGTCTACGGTCATTACCATAAGACTTGGGGTCTGCGTTTATAGCATCCGCTGCACGTGCCATGTAGATCTTCGTTTTACACGCATACTACAAACACGTTCCGTTTTTGCTTTCCCCGAAGGTGGTTGCTAGGTGCACCGCTGCCTTGCAGAAGCTTTGCATTTCTGCTGCGTATGCCTGCCTACATGTTGTTATAACATTTAGAAAAAAAGTCTGGGCAATGCGCAGTTTTCACAGACTTTCGCGAAATTCCCCCCCCCCCCCCAAAAAAAAAAGATCATGTTTGCCAAGCGAAATTATTATTCCTGCTCACCGCGCGACGGAACTAGCGGATCTCGGAGGCGCGCATTTTGCGTTTCAGACCACCTGTCTACTCACATTACGTTCTTTTTAAAAAAGTTGTTATTATTATTATAGCGTATGTTGGCATGCCGCGTTGCCTCCCGTCCAACCTTCCAGACTTGCAGACCAACCTTCCAGACTTTGAACGTCCGTATGCATAGCCTCCGAAATAGGCGTCGCAAGCGAATATCTCGGAGGCCCTTCCTTCAGCGCGCCGTGGTTTCATGTGCGGCCGACTTCACACATCAACAATATGGCATGAGGTATTGAATAATGCATGCACTTTTGCGTTGGGCTGCACCAGCTCTGCATGCGCCCGCCGTGCTCGCCTCGGTGCCGATGCCGTTGCGTGTACCGTGTGCGTATATATATATATATATATATATATATATATATATATATATATATATATATATATATATATATATATATATATATATATATATATATATATATATATATATACACTAAGGAAGCAACAACACCTTGGGGAATACCTACGGATGTCAGTTGAACGCTATGCACGCATAGTTCGGTGTTGACGAATATGCTACTGACTGCACTGAGAAAACTCTTTCTTGCCGTGCCTTTCGCTTTTTCTCTCTCTCTGCTCTTTTCTTCCTATCATCTTTACACCCCCCTCCCCCCATTCCGAAGGCGTTGAGCTGTTCCCCCGCAACGGGAGGCAGAAAATAGCGTCCTTTTTATTTCTTCCGCTTGCATTACCCTCTCTTTCTCTCCCGACAAATGCGAACGACGTGACGTGTGCATAGCGTGAAAATTTGGGCTGGCAAGCTCGTCATATACCGTGCATAGGATGGGACTAGGTGTTTGTATTACCTGAATTTAATGCCCGTGTTTCAATATAACTGTCGTTAGAATGTGTATGGTGCCGTATGGACGTATACGGCCAGAGGGGGAGAATTGAAGAAGTGGGTAAAACTTGTTCGTTAAACTGCCGCTATACAAGGTACACGTACCGTATTTACACGATTATAGGTCGACCAATTTCGACTTAATTTGAGCTCCGAAGTTGGGCGGTCGACCTAGAATCGAAAACGAGTTTCGGCTGTGAAGTCTTTCTGAAAGTAATCTCGCCGCATTTCCGCAAAGCTAGCTTTTTTGCTCAGCTTTGAAGTACTGCCATGAAGCCCCCTTCACGATGTGTCACGATGTGCCTTCACGGTGTGTCAAACTTTTTTTTTTTTAAATATAATATGTGCTCGTGTTCCTCTCTTTTGTTTATGCCGTGCCGCTTAAGATGGTCGACCTACATTCCATTGTACTTACAATTAAGTAAATACGGCATATACTGTAGGTCACGAAAGGCTCACGAAACGAGGACACCGCAAATGCGATGTGTTGAGCTCGTTCCGTGCGTATTTCCTAACGTATAGTGTTCATTGTAACTGTACCGCATTTTAATGAACATGAAAAGCCAACTGGGCCATTATCTTAGCCTTCCGGGTAGTAAGCGCTCACGCGGACCAAATGAAGCTTGTGAGGCGAAAACGCGTTAAGGAACCGGGGTGGTCGGTGCGTCAGTGCCCATTTGAAACGTGAAACCGTTTCCTTTTTGTGTCGGTTGGTTCAAGTCGCTGTAATTCATGTGCGATGGTGCCCTTCCCCTTTCTCTTTTTATACGAATTTCCAATAGCGTGTAGGATTCGGCAGTTCCCTTCGGCCAACGCAGGTCAATTTATTTTTCAAGTGCTTTGGTTACCGCTGCAGGAAAAGAAAGTGATGCTATCTTGCGTGGCGCACGCGAGTAAACACTGCTCAGGGCCACAGGGAAAGGGAATACAGGAGTGAGAGAGAGAGGACATGGGATATTTGTAGGGACTAAGCCCCATAGAGACATTATATTTAGGGGACTTTAGGCTATAGATGTGAAGCCTAGATACAAAATCCACATTTTTTTTTCTCAAAAATTAAAAACAAAACATGAAGGTGTAAAGCGTAGTGACTTAAAAGCGGGCGTACGAACGTCTGCGACCTCCATCTACCCCGTGACAGGAGAACACTGACATCAAGCTGTAATGTTTTTTGTCTTCAGTTTCTTTTTATTTAAGTTAGATATGGCCTGAGCAGTCACAAGACTGTGTTTTTTATTTTACTCCTACTTTTGTGATGCGTTCTGAAGTTCAGCCTCGAGTCACATTTGCGGCGCGCAAAACGCGCGCGCGTGATCGAAATACTCATCGCAGCCTCCTCTCTCCCCGATCCCTCCTCTGTGTTCGCCCGCAGGTTCTAAAGTTTACTATACTCGCAGGAGAGTGCCGCAGTGAGGTCTGCGTTATAGACTCCTTCTCCGCGCCTTCGCGTTCGTCTACGCAATTGTCCCCCCCCCCCCCCCTTCATATATTTGCTGCGCACCTCTCTCCACCTGTTTTGTCCGTTTCTTTCGACACACTGTGTCGCACTCACACATACTCTGTCCATAGTAGCTATGCGCAGAAGGAATATAAAACACACATAAACACACACATACACACGAAAAACGTCGCTACGTGTGTATGTTCCAACTATATACTGGACGTTGAACCGTTTTTCATTGTGTCCCCTTAATTCGTCGTTCACGTTTCGACTCCTCCACCTTTCTTTATTTTTGTTTGTTTTTGTTACTGACTGTTTGTCTTTCTGCTTTTTTGTTTGTTTATTATTTTTTCGCGTGTCCGGCTAGCTATGTACTTGCATCCATGTCACGATTCCTGTGCCTGTGTCCGTGCTCGTACATAACGCAAGGTCAAAAAAAAAAAGAACAAAAAAAGTGAGGATGACAAACAAATAGTAGATGATAAACATGATTGATTGATTCATATGTGGGGTTTAATGTCTCGAATGTTGATGAGAGACGCCGGGCTGGAGGATTCCGGTAATTTGGACCACCTGAGGTTCTTTAACGTGCACCCAAGTCTGAGCACACGGGCCTACAGCAATTTCGTCGACAAATACGATAAACAAATTTATGTGATAAATAAAAGATAAACAAATATAGACTGGCTGCTGTGAATTGTCACCTCCGTGAGTAATGAAACCTGGTGGCGCAATCCCATAGAAATGCATGGCTTAACAAGGGCAACGTGTTTGGCCGAAAATCGCCATTTTATGAGAAATATCCAAACAACAACAACAACAACAACAACAACAACAACAACAACAACAACAACAACAACAACAACAACAACAACAACAATAATAATAATAATAATAATAATAATAATAATAACTCTGCTTTTGGTTCAGCAGCTGAGCACCGTAATCACTGCACCATCGAGGTAAATAAAAGATACCTTAGGAATAAAAAAAAAAATTGATGCGCGCTTCGCACGAAACCGTGTACCTCCGTTGGGTATGTGCCATCTCCAGAGAAAACAACAACCGTGTAGGTTGTTCGACACCTGCAGCTTCTGCCTGAATGACACAGCCTTGTCCAGCATACCACAGAGTTTCCTGAATGTACAATAGAGGGAACTCTGCCGCTATCGCATGGTGCTTCAGTGAGCGTGGGAATCGTGGGTAAGACATGGATTTGCATATAGTCTTCGCACTTTATACGTTCTTTCTGGCTTCGCGTGGCTTGAAGTTGCTTTCTCACGAAACAACGATCGGCAAATGTTGGGCAGGTAACGCTTCGCCACCATAGCCTTTTAAGCTTACCACTTCAAGTCGGCTCACGAAGTGAAAAACGTTTTCTTCTTTCCTTCGAGACAGAACCGAAACACAGCAATAAACGAAGCCACAGGTACGAATCGCCGCCCTCAAGCACGAATACTAGGCAAATCCGTGTCATACTCGTAATTCCCATGGTCGCTGAACGATCGCAGCGCCAGAGTCCCCACTGGTTAATTTTAGGAAACTATATGCAGCATGCAGTTGCGCATGCTGATTTCAGATATTTCAAGTTAGAGTGACGTCGCGGATCTCGGAGGTCTTGTGCTTTTCGTCGGTGAAACACGTAAACTGGAACGACAAGACTGCGCTGTCGTATTCCGAAATTAAATTTCTACCAACACAAGTCTGCTCTGGCTCTTTCTTCAATGTGCGCTTTCTGTGGTGAGCTAGAAACTATGGATCAATTCTTTTTGACCTGTAGGTGATTTACTAAGGCTTTTAGATCTAAGTTAAGAAGTTCTCTACGTGCTATTGGAATGAAGTTATCCATGCCCATGATTCTGTCTCTTGGAGCCTTCTTTGTGGGTTTCCCAGTGCGAAAGTTAGCGTAACTGTATGGAATTATCTGGCTGATACCAAAAGACTAACAAGCCCATCTATATTATTATCCTTTCGTGTCGACTTATGCATAACTTTTGTTATTTATGTTTATTTTTAAGTTGGGTTTTCTATCTGGGTTTCTATCTATTACCAATAAAAAGATTTATAGTAGGTTTATTTCTGCGAGCATCAAAATTTTGCTCTAAGATTTGTAACATTTTCATTTTATAACCTACATTACTCTAAAATTGAATAAAATTTTTATAAGACCACTCAGTTATTGACCGATCCCCCACAGTGAGCATGAGCCACAAGAGAAAGCCAACAAGAACTTTGGAGGAACGCGTTCGCCGTGCCGTGGCGTGACTCTGTGGAGCGAACTTCTTCTTCTTCTTCTTCAAAGTGTCTTCAAAAGCCGCGCAGCGTCTCCGGTGGCCCGTCGCTTCTTCCTTCGAGGAAGTGTGGGCCGCTCCGAGCCGTTCGCCAGTCCAAAGAAGGCCGTTTCAGCCGCACGAATGTCATTGCGAGGCAGTTTGACGAGGCAGCATCGTGTAGGAGCAGTGAGAGAGCTGTTCATACAAGGAAGGCTGGCAAAAAACTAAAAAAGAAAGGACCGTGCTGCGATGAAGGAGAGACAATGGCATCATGAGCTAGAATGTGTGGCAAATAATACGTGTAGCTCTCGGCTCAGAAAGCGAGACGAGACGAACCGTCAAGTTGATGGGTCCATTGGCGTGGGGGAGGGGGCGGAGTGAAGACCCCTTCTGTAGGGGGGGAGGGGCGGAACGAAGACCTGCTGTTTAGAAGGAGGGGGTTTTCATACCACCCCGGAAATCAACAGTACTGCATATGTATAACATACAAGCAGATTCACAAACACATGCACGAGCACACGCAGAGGTTGGTCTGAACCTAGCATAAAGCTTGTTATTTCGTTTCGTGTGAAAAAATGGGGGAATTCAAAATTGGGCATTAATTAAAACAAACAATGTCAAAGAGGTGAAACTTATGAAAGGCAGACAAAAGAGTGCTTCACTCGCCCCTTGAACTTTGTATTGAATACAATGGCTACTTGCATGTTTCAGCATAATTTTTTCAGTGCGCACGAGCCGCCTGCATTATAAGGCATGCCTTATATGCAGAAACAAACAAACAAGCAAACAAAAATGGCAGTTAAAAGCGTGAAGTGTCGAAGTTCTCCGCGGTCAGTAAAGCACACTGCCTGTTTTCCTAAACTGCGGCCTTCAAGATTAGCTCCGGCAACGCGCCTGTTTTGCCGGAGCCAACCACGAAGGCCACGCCTGCGCCTTTATTTTTTAGTGCACGAGCAACGAGTGACGCTCTTGTTTCTCTTCCAAGCACTTCCGGTTGAGCACTCACTTCCGGTTTCCCCAATATTCAGGAAAAAAAACTTATCAAAAATGAAACTAATACGAATGAATGTAATAGTTGTTAGAGTTTTATGTCCCTAAACCACAGTATGATCACAAGTAACGCCGTAGTGATGGGCTCCGAAAGTTTAGACCTCCTGAACGTTTCTCAGGCGTCTACCTAAACTTAACTGTACGTGGGCCTTTGTACAGCATTTTGCCTCTGACGAAATGCGGCCCCCGTGGGCGATAAAGATTGCGGTTCAAAATCGAGGATTCAGGTCAATAGTTGTATCGGATACGTACGATATCGGAGCGTAAGTTTACTTAAATCAAGGCCAGCCTATTTGTCAGCATAATTAATTAAAGTTAAATGATTCAGTTCCTTGATGAATTGGGCACTTATCTAGGGACTATAGAGTGGCTAGAATCGTTGCGGCACTTGCTCCGCCGTGGTGGCTGCATTTTCGATGGAGGTGGAAATGCTGTAGGCTCGTGTGCTCAGATTTGGGTGCTCGATTTAAAGAACCCCGGCTGGTCGAAATTCCCGGAGCCCTCCACTACGGCATCTCTCATAATTACATGGTGGTTTCGGGACGTCAGACCACATCATCATCATCATCATCATCATCATCATCATCATCATCATCATCATCATCATAATCATCATCGTCGTCGTCGTCATCGTTGCGCCACCTGGTGTAGAATATCTCAACCACATGCCTCTTCCTACGTGGCCCCTGCAATCCGCTTTTGGAAGTGCGGCACAAAATTTAGCACCAGGGCACACAAGGTGCGAATGCCATCACGAAACACTTAAATCGAAGACTGAACTCTCTTCCAACTGTTTTTTTTGTTTGTTTGTTTGCTCCCTCCTGCGCTTCGGTGTCTCCCCAATTCGAATATGAACGAACCAGCCAACCTCGCCGTCCTACAAAACAGCGGCCGTCGAGCAAAAAACAAAAAAAGATCACTCGCACTCTGCCTGAATGGAGGAAGGAGAGACGGCACGTTGCTCGATTTTGGAGCCACCTTAGTGCCGCGCGTTCCGTCGATCGACAGCAGCCCGTTCAGGAAAAAAAAAAGAATAAAAAAAGAAAGGAAATTGCCGCTTTGGCACGGATCCGTTGGTGCGCGACGACGTTCCTCTGCTGCGTTCTGTCGATATCGCCTTCGTCGATGCGTAAGCTGCGCCGACGTGCAATAGGAGAAGCACAGTGAAGGAGAGAAAGACGAAAATGGAACAGAAGCGGTATATACCCAAGCTTCTCGTTGAATGGAAAGGAAGAGGGAAAACGATTGCTTCCATCACGGGCATCAACGCATTCCGTTTCCCAGTCCTCTGGTATACGTGACTCTTCTCAAACCATTTTATGTTCTTTTCGTGTGTACGGCACATCGAAAAAATGTTTAAAAAGGAAAAAAAAAGCAAGCCGACAAAGCAATACGAATGTCGTGCATCTGCAACAGAGGCAAGATGCGCCCGAAATCTTCCTCAATGGTGCCAATCTTAAACTGGCGCGAAAAGCACAAGTATTCTGCACGACATCTCGGCATTTATTCAGCTTTGTGCGTTGTGCATGAACACGCAAGCAAGCAAGCAAGTAAGCGCATGCACGCACGTAAGTACGCACACACACAGTCTGTGTCTATATCTCACTCGTGGTCCACAAAAACACACCGAGTGAGAGAGATAGAAAAAAAAAAAAAACGCGCGGAGCGCATTCGTTGCCTTCGTGGAAGAGACGACCGCCAAATGCTGCTTCTGTAGACGCCGAAAGCGAGCGGAAATGTGGGAGCGTTGTGTACGCCTCCACCACCGGTGTTCGCTCTTCTTTCGAACGCATCGCCGAGACCGAAACCCTGGGATGGAGAGTCCGACGTCGTCTTGTTTATTTTATTGCGCGGCCGCGGCGAGGCCGGCCCTCCAAGGACCGTTCTCGGTGCGCTGTTGCCCACAGCAGGCTTCGAAGCGGGCGGCGGAGGAGTGGGCTGCTTGGTTGCTATTGCATGGCAGTCGTGCAGGGATCCGCTCGTTTGCAGCAGCACCCCCCCCCCCCCCCTACCGCCATATATAGCTACTTGCGCAAAAGCGTCCCTAGTGGACGGTGCGCGTCTCGGTTCGATAGTAGACTATATACGAGGGACGGCTCCTCGTGCTTGGCCTGACGCGAGCTTCGGCTGTGCTGGAGGAGAGATAAGAAACGTGATGCAGCATTCACACTCGGAGGCAGCGTCTGGCGATAGCAACAGGAGGAAGGTCGGTGGAAACGCGGCTTCATTTTTTGGTTCATTCTTTCATATATATATATATATATATATATATATATATATATATATATATATATATATAAGGGAAAGAAGTGTATACTTAAGGGCTCGTTTTTCCGTGTTTTACCACAATATTAATGAGATCTAACAGACAGTAATGCCAAGGAATGTACAGGGGAAGTTATTAGAACCAATGGAATGTAAATAAGAAGAAAGAAAAGTGGATGAAAAAATAACCAGCCGTATATATATATATATATATATATATATATATATATATATATATATATATATATATATATATATATATGTGTGTGTGTGTGTGTGTATATATATATATAAGCTATCCAGGAACACGCTGCAAGAATAACTGCAATGCGACTCCGTCATGAGATGCACTTACTACTTATCTGGCCCACAATCTGCTCATACTACTACTACTAATAATACTTATAGTAATAATGACAGCAGCAAAGCTCATGTGTTGGTTTTAATGGAACATATTGTAAGTCTCGTGCTGTTTATTATTCATAGCGGCCTTTTATGTGCGGTACATTACGTAATGCATAGGACAGAAAACCTGTGGTCGGCTACGGAACGTACGGCACTGGAATGGATGCAAAAAAAAAAAAAAACAGAGTATGCCAGCGAGTACGATAGAGCTATGATGGTTAAAACGGTATAAACAGTGCACATAAATACAAGCTGAGAATGACAAATGTGATCGTGAATTCACATCGACAGCATTCTTCGACGATGCGTTCACAGTGGACGCTGCAGCGGAAATCTGTCGCCGTAGCGTACATATATCACGAGTGTGTTGTGCAGTGTATCTCTTGCGTCTTTGCACGCGTAAAGCCCTTCGCAAACTCGGGGGGGAAAACCGCGCGCTCGATTTTCGAAACCCGCTATGCCGATCGACGAGACCCGGTTTTCTAGCGACCGCATGCATGCTTCGGGCAACACTGTCCTGCTAAATACAAACATTCGAGCTTACGAGATACGCGCGCCGTCCCTCCCCTTTCACTATGCCGCGCGTCCCGAATAAGCGCCTCGCGCCTACATTGCGAGACGCATTTATCTCTTTCTAAATCCGCCCGCATCTCTCGTCACAGCTTCCCTGAAGGCCTAATCCGCCATAATCCAGTAACGATATCGCGCTGCAGCGTTCGGACAGCCTGCGAAGCGACGCGCAATTTTTGTGTCTGCTTATATACTTGCCACTATCACTCGAGAGGAAGGTATATAACAGCTGTATCTTGCCGGTACTTAGCTACGGAGCAGAAACCTGGAGACTTACAAAGAGGGTTCAGCTTAAATTGAGGACGACGCAGCGAGCAATGGAAAGAAAAATGGCAGGTGTAACCTTAATAGACAAGAAGAGAGCAGAGTGGATTAGGGAACAAATGGGGGTTAAGGATATCATAGCTGAAATCAAGAAGAAGAAATGGACATGGGCCGGGCATGTAGCGCGTACACAGGATAACCGCTGGTAATTAAGGGTAACCAACTAGATTCCCACAGAAGGCAAGCAGGTTAGGGGGAGACAGAAGGTTAGGTGGGCAGATGCGGTTAATAATTTTGTGGGTATAAATTGGCAGCAGCAAGCACAGGACCGGGTTAACTAACGGAACATGGGAGAGGCCTTTGTCCTGCAGTGGACGTAGTCAGGCTGATGATGATGATGATGATGATGATGATGATGATGATGATGATGATGATGATGACGATGATGATATACTCGCGCAGCGCCGTGATGGACCTATAGTTCTGTCTTTGCTTAGCTGACCAAGAAGAATCGGGTACAAAAATTGAGAGTAGAGTGAGTGAGAGAGAGAGTATATATGGACGCGTGTGCCCGGTATGTGAGTACTTGTTAGGGAGAGAGAGATAAGAATTTCAGCAGTGAGTTCGCCGCTGAAAGGTGAAGGTTAATTAGAAGCAGGCCGGTATGGGCGCATAGCTTATATATATATGGGCCTGTGTGTGCCGTTCGCGTAATGGAGGACCCGTCTACACGAGCGCACGCTCGCAGCTTGCCGGCTTCATTGCTTTGCGCACCATGTTTGTCTTGGAAATGGGACGGCTTGCTTCCCCGATCTTTCTTTCTTTCTTTCTTTCTTTCTTTCTTTCTTTCTTTCTTTCTTTCTTTCTTTCTTTCTTTCTTTCTTTCTTTCTTTCTTTTTTCTTTCTTTCTTTTTTTCTTTCTTTCTTTCTTTCTTTCTTTCTTCTTTTCTTTCTTTCTTTCTTTCTTTCTTTCTTTTCTTTTTTTTCTTTCTTTCTTTTCTTTCTTTCTTTCTTTCTTTCGTTCTTTTTTTCTTTCTTTCTTTCTTTCTTTCTTTTTTCTTTTTCTCTTTCTTTCTTTCTTTCTTTCTTTTTTTTCTTTTTTCTCTTTCTTTCTTTCTTCCTTTCTTTCTTTTTTCTTTCTTTCTTTCTTTCTTTTCCATGCACTGCTGCGCCTTTCACTAAAATAACACGCATACAAAAACAACTAAAGGCATAAAAGAGACAGAAAAGAAAGTTTACGTCTATAGTGCGTTGTTTGTTGTTTGATACGGCCATCTTCCCAGCCGCGGGAGGGCTTGCTCCGTTGGCCGATTTATAATTTCATTTGATCCTAATCAGGCGTATCTGTCCAGCATACACCACGGTCTCTTGCTTCCGCCCGCGTAATTTATTCCGTGCCTCTTCGGCCCGCAGACCTGTCTCCTCCACCGTTCCTCTAATCATCAACTCTCTGCCCCATATTTCTCGCTGATGCTACTATAGTCCCCGTAATGTAATGAAGCAACTGTCGGCGCACCGCGAGCGACTGCAGTGCGCGCTTCTCTCTCTGAGGAAAACGAGATGTGCGATGGCGATGACGATGGCCGACGGTCACGCCCGCGTGCTTGCGCAATCGCGCGCTTTGTGGTGCGGGGGAGCTGCAGAAACTTATTTGGGTGGTTACGTAAGCGTGGACGTCCCTTGATGACATGTGACGCGGACTGAGGCTCGATTATTGCACAGATGTAAAGGTCACCGTAGCACACGGAAAAAAAAAAAAAAAAAACTGAGGACGAAGTGGCGGCAGCTAGCGCTGTCATCAGTTCAGCCTTTATTCTTTGTATGGGTGTGGAGAAAACTTGTGCGAAAGTGAGGGGACGAGATTTTTTTTTTCTACTGAACATCCAGTGAGTAGAAAAATAAGAACTGAAGTGGAGGGGGGGATTTGAGGGTAGTATTATGTCACACTTCTTTTTTTTCTTTTTTTTCTGAAAGCAGGCAGGTGTCAAACGGGTTATTGCATCATCGTCATCCGTATACGCGGAGCGTTGTTGCGTTAAAATGGAAGCATTGTGGTTATTCTTCTACTGAAATATTTGTAGGAGAGCAGCCACAAACTGCTTGCGAAATAACCATGCAAAAGGTGTACTTTTGTTGACTTTCTGTCGCTCTTTATTGAAATTCTGTTGTGACACGATTTGATACCGGGCGTCATTTCTCCGAGGGATGCAATGGAAGAGTCTTTTTTTTTTTCAGGATGGGAATGGGCTCTTTAAACAGCAAAGATGTTTGGCAACTTCCGTTTTACTCGCTGTGTAATTGGTCAGGCCTGCTCTAGACTGTGTGGTGAAGTGTGGCAGCTTGGGCTAGTTGGTATGGCATGACGATAGTTATAGCGCGAGAACAAAACGACGACACAGAGACAAGAAGGACACGGTGTCTTTCGTGTCCTTCTTGTCTCTGTGTCGTCATTTTGTTCTCGCGCTATAACTATCGTCATGTGTGGTGAAGCCTGGAGAGGCACTGAGCCTGCTGTTGTAATGGGAACGCTTTCGCAACAGATTGCTCTTAATTAATTTATTTATTTATCCGCATATTTGTGGTTAGTGCTGCGTTGCTTCTACTTTTCCACTGTTAAAGGGACACTGAAGGCAACTATTAAGTCGACGTTGATATTCCAAATAGTGGTCCAGAAACCTGCTAGTGTTACTTTTGTGCCAAGGAAGGGCTTATTTTGAAATAAAATCACGTTTTAGTGGTCCGCATCGGGTTAGCGCACTTCAAATTACCCGCCTCAAGAAGCGGACCATCTCACGTCACTGTTGCCGTGCACAACGTTGCCCGCCTTTACTGCGCGGCCGTCGATACTAGTAGCAGCAGAACGAAAGCAGTGGAGCCACAGCGGCCATTGATGAATTTTCTGCCATTGGCTCCGAGATGGCATACGTGTTTTGGTTGAACTGGACACCCCTAAATGGCACGACCTGGTCAGTTTAAGCACGCGAAACGCGTTGAATGGCACGCGTTGAAGTTTTTAACTACTCGTGCCATTCCCTATAGTAACATCCGGCTGTTCTTTTTTCTACAAATCAAACAGAAACGAACAAGTAGCATTTTATTGCGTCCCTTGATGCATGGAAGCTTCTTTATTTAGCGCAGTTAGATCAATTACTAGTGGTTAATTTTAGGCGGTTCGTCTGACGCCATCGGGATCATTTCGAGAATGTCCTACTGCGGTGCATGTATTCTTGTGCATGTACTTTAATTTCTCGGTAAATATGACTCTGACGTTGATAATACTGTCGTTTTAGATGTTGCCATACATTGATCTTTCATTTTAACGTAAATTGTTATTTCACTTAAGCGTTCCTTTAAATGAACACTGATAAGAATCGGAAATAAATTACTCTGAAATTTTCTGTCGTTAATATTGTCGTCGTAGGTTGATTATCAGAGAGAGAAAGTGCAAGTCGGTGTTTTATTTTTGAATTCCACGCCGAGACAGTGACCGAATGTTACTCTAGAACTTTTTTTTGGGGGGGAGGGGGGGGGGGTGCGGGGGTGAGTTGGTGTGTAAGTTTACTAAACAGGCTATTTGTAGCGCTAAGCTTGGATATGAAGAAAGGAAAGGTAGGTAGATGGCGCTCATCTCTATTTCTTCCTTTCTCGTCTTCATGTTCCAATGACTGCGCCACAAATAGAATCTGTTTAGTAAGCCTGAGTGTTAGTGTGACGTCAGAGATTTCAGTGTTTCTTTGGTTCTACTTTCGGCCAGATTGGCTGAATATGATTTCCTGAAACATTGCTTGCTATATATCTGCCTCCCTAAGAAAACAGCGGAACTAATTCATCCCGAATAAAGAATTATGCAGGTGTGCACTGGAAGACGCTGTCCGAGTTCATGACATCACATAAAGTTGGTGCGGGAACGTTAAATGGGCGTCGCTACCTGTATTTCTTCTCTACGCGTTTTCTAGCTCGCTGGGTAGTCTTCTCACGACGAGGTGATGCGCTTCTGGTCAAGTGAGAGGGTAGTCTACTTCTACGCGTAAACTCGTTTTCCTCTCTATTGTTCCATCACGAAAATAGCCCGTACCGGGACTATATGACCTCGACAGTACATCATACGCGCAGCGCATCCCGAGCTACAACATTCGTTCACTATATATACTTCACTCGCTATAGGAGTGGCGCGCCAATCGACTTTTACTGCCGCCGTCCCTAACCATCGCTTTATTTTATTCCCCCGACTCTGTAAGCAGTAAATTGCCCGCACGGAGAGCCGTTGGCGATGGGAGCTCGACTTCCGCTGCAAGCATAACGACAAAAAAATAAAATAAAGTAGTAGTGGGAAGCTTTGAGCACTGCCTCTATATGGCAAAAAAAAAAAAAAAACCAGAGCATGGCGCCGTCGCCGCGTCTGCTTGCAGCGTTCGCATAAAACGCACTCTCCACAAACTCCCTTTCTAGAACTCCTTTTACGCTCCTTTTGCTCGGCCTTTGCCCATCGCGATCTGTCTGTGCGCGTGGAACGTTCCGCGTCGTGAACTATGCGCTTCGAGTTTGGAGAGAAAATACGAAGACGAGGGCTTGGGTAGATGAGGAAGGTCGTACACAGCGCCGCCATCAAGCGTGGTGGCGGGTGCCTCACCCCCCTTGTATAACGACCCGCCTTTCAGCTGACCAGCCTTTATTCCCCCTATGGGGAGAACTTCTCCTTCGTGCATCCTCTCTATGCGCCTCGCATGCGAAATGCGACGTGCGCGACCGTATATACTGCCGCATTCGCGCGCGTGTTGGCTGCACCGGCTACGAATCTAAATTACGGGTTTCTCCGTTGCGGCAGGAAATGCGTTCTCACGCTATGTGGAATCGTTCGTAAGAGCGAAATGTAGTGAATTCTGGTGCTGCGCGACTGGTTTAGCGAGCAACCGCGGAGTTTGAATGGAAAAGGAACGGAAAGTTTGAATGGAAATGGAATGGGAGATGAATGAGAACGTCGTAAATACTTGAACACTGCGTCGAGTGTTTAGCCATTATGTTGTTCATTAACTTGGTAACTGAGACTAACGCATGGTTCATTAGATAGAGAGATAGAGAAAAGTATTAGGAGACCCTAAAGCTCCACCTTTAGGAATCGAACGCGACAGCGATGTCCTGTTCCGATAGTTGGTACATCAAACACTTGGTGCATGAAATCTTTTTGAACTTGCTATGCACCCACTACTTGGCGTTAAGAGAACGGGTGCAGTAGCGTGTGTCCTTTTTGTAGTGGGTGGCCGGCTTTAAATCATGAAGCCCTTATGATAATCAAATGTTGTGCTCGCCTGACGGCAGTGTACGCTTGTACCACGCATTATTTTTGCGATGGTCCTTGTTGTATTGTGAAGCATGTACACAGGACGTGCGTGTTTTTAAAGCATAAAAGCTACTTTTACAGCATTTCCGAGCAGAGGAAGTTCTTTCCACTGTATTCACAATGCCCTATTGAAACGATCCGTATGTCATGTCCCATAATTCCGTATGTTTCCGTAAGAATCTTACGGAAATATATGGAAGATATATAGGAAACATATGTATTCTTACGGAAGCATACGGAACTATTGGACATCGCATACGGGTCGTTTCAATAAGGTGAGACGCGAGGCCGTGTGCTAGAACATCCGCTTGCCCCGAAAACGAGCCGCGTTCTATCCTCACTCGGACCCAAACGACCCTGGTTCGGCCCCCAGCCCACTCTGACCCAGGATTGCGAGGCAAATGGGGAGAAGAATAAGCGAGCGTCGATAAGCGGCCACGAAGCAGAGTGTCCAGATTGATGGTTGATGAAGGCGAGGGGAAACAGTGTCGTCACTGGGGGCGTCGTCGAAGTGGATGGTGAATGCGCTGTTTGGGACGTCGGTTTCGGTTTCGCCAGCTAAACTGGCCTGAACAAACCGTTCCGCCGTGATTACCAGTTGCCGCTTTTCCAAAATTTCGAAGCGGCTGTGGACTATTCGTAGGAAGTGTACATTAATTGGGCAATTGGACGTGATCGGCTATTTCCACTGGTAAAAAAAGTCAATTGTCTTAATTTCTGTAATCGCCCCGTCGCGGTGGTCTAGTGGCTGAGGTACTCGGTTGTTGACCCGCAGGTAGCGGGATCGAATCCAGGCTGCGGCGGCTGCATTTCCGATGGAAGCGGAAATGTAGGCCCGTGTGCTCAGATTTGGGTGCACGTTAAAGAACCCTAGGTGGTCGAAATTTTCGAAGCCCTCCACTACGGCGTCTCTCATAATCATATGGTGGTTTTGGGACGTTAAACCCCACAAATCAATCAATCAATCAATCAATCAATCAATCAATCAATCAATCAATCAATCAATCAATCAATCAATGTCTGTAATCACTGCCGTAGTTATTGTTTGTACACATCTGAAGATGCCTTCTGGCAAAGTAAAGGGAACACCACAGGTAGCCTGTAGGGGCCTCCTTTCTGTGATATTTAAATTATATCGGACTCATTTCTTGAAAACACCCTGTGTATACTGCCATAGGTTGTTTGGCACCTTGTTGTACTCTCACGCCGGTTCCTCCTGTCGTATGTTCCGCCACACAGCACGCAAGCAAAGCGTGCACTGCAGCGCTCAACTGCGCGTGTAAGCATACCGCGTGCTGAAGAAGACTGGTGGCTTGTAGAATGACCGGCACGAGACAAAAGAGGTGAACAAGACGTCGATGAAGTTCGTACTATGAGCGTAGGACATCTTCGCAAGAAGTTGTGTAGCCTGAGTTAACGGGCCCTAAATGAACAATTGTTTTAGCAGAAGACGCTAATTTGTTGGCTTCACAATATATATATATATATATATATATATATATATATATATATATATATATATATATATATATATATATATATATATATATATATATATATATATATATATATATATATATATATATATATATTGCAACGAGCAAGGTTGCGTAAATACACAGGTTATTATTCCAGAAACGTTAGCCGCAACAAGCTGGTACAGGCAGGAACCCGGCAAGCACGAGCCACACATGGACGTCAACGTCTTCTTTCACGCTGGCACAGAGCTGGCGCCACTATGCTTCGGTACAATTACTCCCCGCGCAGAAAGGAGCCAACCTGGCGACCTAGGGAAAGGACACGACAAGGGGGTCATAGCACGGTTTGAGGCGTGATACGTGTACTGTTTCACGCCCACGGCAGCGTTGGTCCGAGGGTGGATCAATGGGCTCAACATCATAGTTGACAGGAGATGTTTGCCGCACCACACGGTAGGGGCCATGGTATTTCGACGAAAGCTTCGGGGAAAGACCGGGAGGGGTAGACGGGACCCAGAGCCAAACCAGCATTCCTGGGTTATAGTGTACAGTAGACGCAGAGGAATCGTGGTCAGTTTTCTGGCGCCATTGGTCTTGTGCGGTAAATGAGCGAGCGAGTTGAGGACACTCTTCGGCATAAGCAGCTGCTTCGGAAACAGGCGTCGCTTCGGAAACATCAGGCCTGTAAGGGAGAATGGTGTCCATGGAGCATGATGGCTCACGTCCGTACAGAAGGAAGAAAGGAGAAAAGCCAGTGGTTGTTTGTGGCGCAGAGTTGTACGCGTACGTGACAAAAGGGAGCACTTGGTCCCAATTAGTGTGGTCGTCAGAGGCGTACATGGCAAGCATATCTCCAAGTGTACGGTTAAAGCGTTCTGTCATGCCATTGGTTTGGGGATGGTATGCCGAGGATTTCCTATAAACAGTGCGACATGCCTTGAGTAGCTCGTCGACGGCGTTCGAGAGAAACACGCGTCCACGGTCACTGAATAATTCACGAGGTGCACCGTGTCGCAAAGTGAGATGGTGAAGAAGAAAGGACGCAACGTCTTTCGCAGTGGTAGCGGGCAGTGCAGATGTTTCAGCGTAGCGTGTTAAATGATCCACGGCGACGATAATCCACCGGTTGCCTCGAAGAGAGTTGGGTAGAGGACCATAAATATCAATTATATATATATATATATATATATATATATATATATATATATATATATATATATATATATATATATATATATATATATATATATATATATATATATAAACTCCTACCGCTTCTCCACATAGGTCGATGTTCAAGCCAGAGCAAGCTTTCTCGTGCTTCGCGCCAGAGAAAGCGATGAAGGCGCTGTTGAATCTTGTACAAGCGACCCGCCTCGTGGAACAATTATGACACTCCTGAGCGCGGTGCGTGTGTAGTTCGACTTGTCTCCCTTGCCCTCGCATTTTTACACGCCTTGCTTTTCTGCCACCCCTTATTCTTTCTCCGGTGCAGGGTAGCAAACCTGATATTTATTTTCCGGATGATGTTTTTCGGCATTACACGTCTCTCTCTCTCTCTCTCTCTATCTCGATGTTCAAGGCCTCGGCCTTGGATCGAGACGTGTCCTTCGCGGAGACTTCGTTCTAGAACTCGTATAGGGAAACGATGGGCTTGCGTGCGCAAGGGCGGGGGCAGTTTACATTTGCGCGGCGAAAACGACAGCAGCAACAAAACTGAGTATACGCGGGGCGTCAGGGGGGCGAGCGGCGTGGATCTATCTATACGGAGATTGAACGGTGACACGCGTCACGCACGCGTGCGAAGTGACGCTCCCGACGTTTAGGGAATTAGGGAAGGGACGGTCTGGTAGAAGGAGGCGTCAAGGACGTTCTCGCGTTGCGCGGTCAAGTAGTGGCGCTGTCGTCAGGCGTCGTTAGGGAATCCTAGTCTGACGTACGTGTGTTGGGGGGTTAGATTTCGTCGTCGACCGACGACTCGACCGACTGCGCAGTTTTCTCTTTCCGAAGTTTTCCGAAGTTTTCTCTTTCTGAACCACTGCCTCTCTAGAAATTCAGAATTGGAAAGAAAGAAAGAAAGAAAGAAAGGAAGGAAGGAAGGAAGGAAGGAAGGAAGGAAGGAAGGAAGGAAGGAAGGAAGGAAGGAAGGAAGGAAGGAAGGAAGCAAAAAGAAAGAAAGAAAGAAGGAAAGAAAGAACGAAGGAAAGAAAGAAGGAAGGAAAGAAGGAAATAAGGAAGGAAAGAAGGACGGAAAGAAGGAAACAAAGAAGGAAGGAAAGAAGGAAGAAAAGAAGGAAAGAAGGAAGGAAAGAAAGAAGGGTTTTAATCTCAGTATCCTCAGCTGTTGGTCTGCAGTTGTCAATAAGCAGTATGATATGACATGGAAAAACTTCATTTAGGTTCGTCGGGACGTGAACTCTCCATGAAAAAAAATATCTCGCTCGTTACGCGAGTTCTGAAGGAGTCCTCCCCTAATACTATAGCGTGAGTGCACGTACATTTTATGGGGATGTGTATAGTGTCTCGGATTCGCCTGCTTTTTATCGGACATTAGGCGAATGTTGCTGAAGTACGATGTCGTCCTTAACTGTATTATTAGGTGGTCCTTAGCAGGGCAGCGACCAACTTGAACGATAAAAAATGTAAGGTAAACAAAGATAAGAAGTGATTGCGGCCACAAAATTGCCCTTGTGCTACAATTGTTCGTGAAGGAGAGAGAGAGAGAGAGAGAGAGAGAGAGATAAAGATGCAAGGAAAGGCAGGGAGGTTAACCTTCGTGAAGGAAAATTCTCATTAGGTATTGAAGCTGAAGCTATACCGTTAGTGATGGTATACCAAACCAATACAAAAGGCATGCTCTGTGGTCATTAGTTAGCTGCACAAAGAATATGGTTAGTAAGTACACTTACTATACGCGTGATCTCCGCGAACGGGCCCCCATAACTATATATTTTTTCTCACTCATTCAGTTACGGTCGATTAAAGGTTATACCCCACCTCACAAACCGCGCTTGTCTCCCCTTACTCCTTCACTGAGCGATTGGTTTTTCTCGCACTGGCAGAAACCGTTTCAAGGCACATTCTATCGATCATCAATACTTGGAACTGTTATCTCGTAGCAATGCATCCACTTAAGTAGGCAGCTACGTAGTATACCATTCGCTGTGTACACGTAAACCTCGGAATTAATCCGCACGAAATCCCCTTTTCACGGATACGCTTTGTGTAATGCGTTTCCGGCAATCGTTGCGACATATATACGGGAGCGAGTTCACGAAGGCGTTTCGGTATCGTAACCTGGGTTCGCTTTCTTTTCTTCGAAAAATGTGTCAGTGCCTTCCCCGTTTGTCAGGAGGTTAATGCCATAATCACGCATGCGCGAAGACTTGTTTTGCGCGCCCACATTTTCGAAGCCTCGTGATCTGGCGTGATTCTGAAGTGTTGATTTAATAAGGCCATAAGTATGGCAATGCGCCCTAAATTTGATTCAGGACGCGCCGCACTTTCCTGCACGACGACCGTGGTTATGCGTCATCATGTAAAAGCTTCCTTTGCGAAGCATTATTTGAATGTGCAAAAGGGGGAAGGCACCGTGATGGCAGCAGCGGCTAGAGTAACGAGGCATTACCGAAAACTTCGTTCGGATAGGTTAGGTTAGTCTGATGTGGGCAGCTATGGCTGTAGCGTATCCGGTTGCAGAAAACAGGACTCCCGTGCAGAAGCAATCCGTTTGACTTTACAGCGCAAGCCCGTCGAGCCCCAGTTCAGCGACGGCCGACATTTCTCCGCGGAATTAATGGGCGCTGCCGATCGTTCCTCGCCTGAAATGCGTTTCGCAGGCATACGTGGGTGGTCGCTTATATAGTTAGTTCGATGTCATTCTATACGTCGGGGTGGGCGTCTGCTGTCAAGTTGGCTTCGCTTAACCTACACCTCCTCTTTCAAATCGCGGTTTTCCGCAGTCCGCAGTGATGGAATATCGCGTGACAAGCGCATAGTCAAGCGCTGCCTCTCGGAAATTTGTCATATATTTTGCCTCATACTTCACGCTATAGCGTTTCGGTTTCCGTTTCCACATTAGATCAATCATGGATCCAATAACGGGCGTGTTATATTAGCGATGTTGGAAAGCATAGTTTCGCGCACAACGCTGCCTTTAGGATATGACATTGCTCACTAAAAGTCGAGTTTGGCGACGCCCGAGTTTTATCCACATAAAACATATAACAAATCCACATAGCAGATCGTTTTGCATAATAACGTGATGCTCACGCAACGACGTTCTTTCTTCCCTTTTCTTTATTTCTTTCTTTATTTCTTAATTGAGGCTTTTAACCATCGTTTTAATTAAAGTAAGTACCACAGCGAAGGTAAAAGCACATTTTCCTCTCAATTTATTGAATAATTACTCAGCTCATTAATACATTCATTCGCTGTGTTGGTACGAGATCAGCCCCAATAATTTTATTCATTCTTTTGGTTTGACCAATCGACACAAAGAACATTGTATTAACTGATTTATTAAGGCTACAAGTAGGACACGAGAAGTCTAAGGAATCTAAAGATACAAAAACTTGATTCATTGAACGATCGATTGGTTGAGCTGCATGCATTTAGCTCCGCTTTCCTCGGCGATGCGTGGTATTCGGCTGGACGACGTGTAAGGCCCTACCATGACAGATGCGACGGCAGACCGTCATAAACGAAAAAGAAAGAAAGGGTAGAAGACGCGATAAAAAAGAAATACGGTGTATGCAAGGCATTGCCGGCTTTCCACTCTCCGTCCGGGGCGGGAACAGCGCGCGGGCGTTCGGGAAAAGGGCACTCGTAGACAGAGGCGCATTGCACCTTTTCTTTTCTGCGCACTGCCCTGCGCAGAAACAAGGGTTTCTTTTTTCTTTTTTCCTTTCTTTTGACATTGCTCGCAGTTCGTGTCCTCACGGGCGCTCTTTCGCAGAACTGCTTTCTTTTTGGGGAAAAAAAAAGTAAAGACAAGCGTATACCTCGTTTCGAAGGGTGTTTTGTTCGGAGTAACATATGGACCGAGATTTTAAACTGACGGGGTGGAAGGAGACAGATGGATCGGTGTTAAAGGGTCGACGTATATGTGAGGAACGCCGGTGGGCGCGTCGGTCGGTATGTGCGAGTGGCGGGGAGCCGTAGGCGCAGTGATTTAGTCCGGCTTCACTATTTTTGGCCGTTCTTGTTGAATAACGAGGCATTTGCGTTTTATTGTAGGTTCTGTTATGTTCGAACGTCTCGCCCCGCCGCGGAGGTTTACTGGCTAATGTACTCTGCCGTTGCCCTGCAGGTCATGGGTTCAAACCCCGGCTGTGGCGGCTGCATTTTCGATGGAGGCGAAAATGCTGTAGGCTTAGATTTGGGTTAAAGAACCCCCATAGGGTCGAAATCACCAGAGCCCTCCACTACGGCGTCTCTGTTAACCGTATAGTGGTTTTGGGACGTTAAAGCCCACATATCAATAAATCAATCTATTACTTTGTACGTCTCTCCTACAGGAACTGGGTGTATTGAGTAAGGCTCTAAAACTCGTCAGCACCCGCCACTGCCATCTTTAATATATATATTATCTAAATATTCATATACTATCATTTTGTGTAGTTGAAAGAACTGGACTCCGACCAAAAGAAAAAAAAAATAGAGAAAAAATATCTGCGGAATGTGTATTTTTTTCTTTCCGTGAATGTTTCGTAGGTGTAGGTGGGTATACAGTTTTTTGCTTGGCACATATTGTGGATCCATGTTCATTTACGGCGAGGCTGTTTATAACAGGACGGAAACAAAATTGGCTTCGCCAAGTCGAACGCTTACGCCTCGCCTTTACGCGCCCCCTCGATTCACCGCGGCTCCGCTAAATAAAATGAAGAAAATAACATATGGTCTGCTAACACCAATTAAGATTTCTTCGGCAGGCGTCAGCAGTAATCGAGAACGACATTAATGAACCGTCAGATAGATATGTGGGGTTTAACATCCCAAAACCACCATATGGTTATGAGAGGCGCCGTAGTGGATGGCTCCGGAAACTTCGACCACCTGGGGTTCTTTAACGTGCACCCAAATCAGAGCACAAGGGCCTACAACATTTCCGCCTCCATCGGAAAGCAGCCGCCGCAGCCGGGATTCTATCCCGCGACCTGCGGGTCAGCAGCCGAGTACCTTAGCCACTAGACCACCGTGATGGGGCTTAATGAACCGTCGAGGCGAAACCAATGATGAACACCGGAACCGCAAGTTACATCTTCTCTTGTATTATGAATTTTTAACGGCGGAGTTGTTCAAGCTCAGGGAAGCCCCGTTAGTCGTGAACAGAAATTATCGTCATCACGAACCAGCACGCGCTCCGTTACTTCTCTTCTGCCTGGCTCCCAGAACAGCTGTGCCGATTTGTCCGGCGTAAGATGAAGTTACTCTGATGGGAGGGAGAAACAGTACAGAGAGAGATAGAGAGAAAGGGAAATGCTTGGCGAAAAAAATATTTCTTGGTGAGGCGGGATAGGAGCCCGCGCATTCACGATCCGATGGCGATTATCATAACCTGTCGGCTATCCAGGCATGCTGGCAGAGGATAACATAGACTTGTATAGTATAGTGTACGAAAGGGGTGGGAAAGCGATGAGAGGGGAGATGTGAGTATAGGGTGAGGAGGAGGGGGAGGGAAGGAGGGGAGAAGAGTTACGCAGAGCACATAAAAAACAAATATTCATAAAGAGGGAGAAAGAGAGAATTATAGAATCAATAAAAGAGAAAAGAATAGAGAGAAAATGATGAAATATTGAGGAAGCAAGTGATGAGTAGAGAGAGAGAGAAAGAAAGAACGGAAAGATAAAGAAAGATAGAGGGAGCAACAAGTGCAAAAAAAGGTCACATCTTTGCCGTAAAGGCGAAGCAATGAATGCGATAGCAAAAAAATTCCAATGTCACATGAAGAATGTCAATCAGATCAAAACGTGCCTCGCGTTGCTCACCCACAAATGACAAAAAGGGGCGTACTCACAGGTAAGGGTGAACGCGAATAAGCGTTTGAGCTGTTACTTCGGTGTGTCAAAAGAGCGCGCCCTTTTCGCAAACAGAGACTGTGCAGCGAGTGCAGTGACCTTTGTGCGCCCGGTAACTACAACGTAATCGTTCCGGTGGAAGCCCAAGGCGTACGATTCTGCCCACCGCGAGATAAGCGCGCGCACGCGTGAGCGTCTACCCTCCTCCCCATCCGCGGGGCAAAGTATGCGTGGGAGATGAACGCGTCAGCGTCGCCGCGGCGTGACGATCTGGCGATGCGCGTTCATTGCGCCATCTCGCTCGCAATGCTGAAAACACGATTATACCGCGAGATTGCCGTAGCCAGCGGTAAGTGGTCGACATGAATAGCGTGCCGTTTCAGAGTAGAAGGAGGTGCTTCTTCGTGGCTCAGTGACTAACGTCGCGCACTCGCAAGCGTTCGATTCCGCGTGCCGGTGTCTTTTTCTGAATTATTATTCTTTCTCTCCTTTTCATATATATATATATAGATACGTATACGTATACGACGAATGACGGCGGTCACCATTTTCGACGTTGACGATGGCAACAAAAGCAAGCCGAGTGTGCCCATATAAATTGCTATCCCAATAATAAAGAGAAATAGAAAGAGATATGCAGAAAGAGAAATATGAAATCTATGAGAGAGAAAGAAAGAAATAGAGTGGAAATGATGAGGAAGCAAGTGGCGAATATAGAGATAGAGAGAAAGAAAGAACGGAAAGAGGGAGAAAGGTAGAGGGAGCGAGAAATAGAAATAAATTTACCGAGTGTGAAATAAAGGAACAGGGACGTAGATGAAGGAGACAGTAAACTCAAAAAAAAAAAAGAAATAAAATCATAGCATATCCACTGGCTGAATGATGATGAGTGGGCGAAGCTCCGGAAGTTTCATCGGTACTCGCGAATCTTCCGAAAATTTCGCCCAGTCAGTCGATCGTCACGTAAATGTTGGTGAGGGTGCGAAAAAGGGGAGCTGCACCAGCTCTGCTGTCTTCTTGAGCTTCTCACCACTAGTGCTCATGTGCCCCAATTTTTTTCTTTCATACCGTGTGGGGTCGCGATGTGGCGAGCGCCACCAAGCTCTTGGAGTGAACGGACACAGCAGACGCGGTCGGTACAAACCAAAGAACATGTTTATTTAACTACTTTTGAACGACAATATTGTCCACTGAATTATTATAACAATCGTGATTAACACGCTAAGACATCCTTACACAATATTACTCAGCACGTAGCAACATAAACACAAGAGCACACAAAAGGCGGCGTCGCCAACGCTTGACTTACTACGAGGGCCTTCGACGCGCAACCCGCGGTGCCACGCACCGGGGACCCACGCTAGAGACAACCGTTCGTGGCAACCGCCCCGCGCAGAAGACCAGCTTATTTTTCGCTCTCCGCTACCAAGGCTTGTCGCTGCTGGCGCTATACCACGATGATGATGATAGTGGCCATCAACGCTCGCGAACACAACGCCACCTACCACTGAGTAGTTGTAACCTGGAATGCGGCTTTTGGGCGAGACACGAGCGCCACGCAATGCAAACAACTTTACAGGGGGCTGTCAGCATCCCCACAGCCGGCGTTGTTTGTCAAGTTCATTTTGACTTCTTGTGCGTGCGAGTGTGTCTAGAGTGAAATGCGAAAGGACGTGCTGCTCTATAGGTATTCGTTAGGGGGTGTTCGTTAGGTGGACGACGTAGTGGCTGTACATGGCTACTTAGAGGATGACGCGCAGCCTTTAGCGTGTCCCGGTTCAAAACCGTGCCCTTCTCGCTATTATCATTGGCTGGGCGTGTTGCAACAGGCTTCTAATTACATGCTCAGCACACTTGACGCATGCAGGAATACCGGATGCAGCGGCGTTGTTATTTGTTTCCGCCAGGCTAAATTCTTTTTCAACGGACAGAGGGAGCGCCTCATTTGTTGACGTTTGCGCAGAAGAACGCTGACGTTGCTGCTTCGGTAGTTCATTTTTGAGAGATTCAGGCACGTTTACAACAGCCCAGATGGGATTAGGGTGGCACCCGTGGAGCCTTCGTTGAAAATTCGCACAAGTTGTGCCATGGAGGGAGCAACCCTCCTCATTCGCTGCCTGCTCTTCCCGTATTCACCATGTATACTGTCCAACAAAACATGCGTGCTTATTAGTTTTTCCAGGTGCCAATGATCGTTTTCGCGTGCAGCTATATATGGAACAACATTTGATTGTTCTCGCACGGACGTCCGCTTCCGCGGCATTTTACGGCGCGTTACCTGGGAGACCGAGCCGGTGTCACTGTGCTTGCAGTGGACGGTCGCCGGTTATTGGCTCAGCGGTGGCGACATTATTATTTTCGTTGGTGGTGTACGACTCCTCCCGTGGCGAACGCGATTTAGGGGACGGCCGTATAGCTAGAAATTGCGCGCTGTGCCGTGGGCGGCACCAGCGCTAAGCGTCGTGAAAGGATCCAAAATAAGCCGTACAGACGTCACGACGTCACGCCAAGCTCCGCGTGTGACGCGCATGGGAGCGCGCGCGTGTTTGTCTCGGAGCAAACGGCCGTGCGGTGAAGAGCGTCGGCGCCTGCGTGTTGCCGTTGTTTGCACAGGGATGGAAGGAGATGAGAGGGTTAGGGGTGGCAGCGAATGAGCTAGAATACGTTACATACATAGCCTTTGAAAAGAACAAAATATGATAGCTTGGTTCAATGTCTGTGCGGAAGTGAACAATAAAAAAAAAGATGGAGGCAGGGCGTTGAGGGCTGGGCAGAGAGGGAGCAGAAACTCGATACTTCGGCCCTATAGGCTGTACATCGCACTGGGTCGAGGTTTTCGCATGCTTGCGTACTTCAAACATGTGATTATTGCAAAAGAAGAAAGAAAGGACGTCGGTCAAAGGAAAATAAACAGAGCGTACAGCGCTTATCTTCAACTGCAGTTCAGCGCCGTGTCCTCTCTATTTCGTCTGACGTTTCTCTCTCTCTCTCTCTCTCTTGCTCTTTAAGTTGTTCTAAAGTTGCTGTATACATGTTGAGGGAACGAGGTTATGCAACATATGGTACATCATCATCATCAGCCTGACCACGTCGGCTGCAGGATATGGTACATATAGTAGGCTAAAGCTGGGGTTGATCAAGAATAACTCTTCTCTCTTATTGAGGCAGTAACCTCTTGTACATTTAAAAAAAAAGTAAGACCGTATGATCCGGCCGACTCTTAGCGAATCTCTATGAGTGGATAGGTGCCAGCCATCCCAGGGACATCATCATCACCACCATCATCATTAAAAGAGGATGGCGTACTGTTGCAGAGGCTACGCTGGACATTGAGGTGTATAACCTGTAGGACAGACGGACGGACGGACAGATGGACAGACAGACAGACAGACAGACAGACAGACAGACAGACAGACAGACAGACAGACAGACAGACAGACAGACAGACAGACAGACAGACAGACAGACAGAGAGACAGACAGACAGACAGACAGACAGACAGACAGACAGACAGACAGACGGACGGACGGACGGACGGACGGACGGACGGACGGATAGATAGATAATCTGGACTGTAAGACTATCTATAGACTTTATTGACTGTCCAGGATGCAGAAAAGGGGAGGATTGCCTTGCAGATGGGCATAGGGAGCCGACTCTGTCGTCTCACTGTTTTCCCGTCGTCATTCCCCCATTCACACTGCGCAAACACTTCAGTGTCCCTTCGGTGAATGCACGTCTTGTATAGGCGGGTGTTTGCGCCCCGCGCTCCGTTGAGTGAAGCGACGCTGTTTACACAGCCGTGCTGTGTGCCGTGTTGTCTTCCCCGCGTCTGTCTATACCGGGCACGTTTCCTCAATATTGTTGTTGTCAGTGGACGTCGTTGTTTGCCGAGATCTCTGTAGCGTGGTTGCAATGTGGTTCCATCGCGCCTGTCGGTGATTTCGACTTGTTCGATGCTTTTTCTTCGCGTCGTATCCATTCCCGGGTCACGGAGCGATGCGGAGGCGTTTGTGTGCATGCCTGGCGGGATCTTTGGTGCAGCGCGAGAAACAGCGTCGCCTTAATTGGATTTTTTGCGTGTCAGCGAACACCGTGGCTCTGTAGGCTCGCTTTTAATTCCCTGTTTGGCTTGGAAGTGAGAAAATGGGTCTCGTCAAGCACGCAGAGATCCTACGGGGGCGTAGCCAGGCATTTATTTAGTGAGTGAGGGGTCTTCCCATCAAGTGTATGTGTTTGTGCACGTCTCTCTGTGTGCACTTGTGTACATACAAGATTTAGAAGCTTGTGAGGGAAAAACACCGCCACGCATTCTCTGGCTACGCCTCTGTGAGGTACTTTTACAGTCCTCTAGTTACGTTTGAGAAATTCATTTCGGGAGAGGGCCGTCATGTCCTCTTCGTGCACGCATGTTCATGCGTGCATATACACACGCATGTACTGCAAACGCATCACCATTGCCGATTCGCGGAGTGTGCCGAAATCTTACGAAAGGTCGCATCACCATTCGCGCTGCTCGAATCCTGAAGGATTGTTTATATCTGGACCGCCCGAACACACGTTTAGTCGTATGGACCCCATGGCTCACGCAGGACCAGTTTGTGACGAGGCTGTCGATGGCTCGGCCCGCGAGCTTGATTCCCGGGTACCTCCTCGTCCTCCATCGCCTTTTCCGGTCACCTCCTTTCGCGAGATAACAGCGATGTACGAATCAATCAGGCTCTGATTTCCGCCCCTGGCGACGGGCCTGAATAAGGTGGACGAGCGTTGGCTCTTACACAAACACAGTTTTGTGCTCGGCAATACTCAAGCATTTCAATCAGGCCTTCTCTGGGGAATGGTCACACTATTATCATCCGCTTGCGGATACTTTCCACATGGTGTGGGCCTCATACATTAATCACCATGTATACAATAATGTTTGCGTTGCCGTGAATTTTCATGCCCCTCCTTCTTGGACCCCATTTTGGGCCTGCAGTATCTTGCAAACAAACAAACAAACAAACAAACAAACAAACAAACAAACAAACAAACAAACAAACAAACAAACATACAAACATACAAACAAACAGACAGATAAATAAATAAATAAATAAATAAACAAACAAACAAATAAATAAATAAATAAATAAATAAATTCTAGTGGCGTTTCAGTTCGAGACTGGTGTGGTACTTCAATACCTGGTGTGTGTTTGTGAAACAGAGAGAGAAAGAGAGAGTTGTACGCTTGGGTTGTATAGCGTGCTTGTGTTGCGTCGACTTTTTGCTGTCTCCTCCGTGCCTATATGTCGCTCTATTTGATAATTTTAATGCTTTCGCGCGCTTTGTATTGTACGTGTGCACACGATAGTTTCGACCTCGTGAGATCTCGCAGCACCAATGTCGTTAAAGAAAAATAAAAAAGGGGGGGGGGGAACATACGACCCCTCATTGCATGGAGTGTTCAGCGGCTGTCATGTACACTCGCCTGCACGCTATTGTGTCTGCTCGGAGAGAGCCATTGCAGAACGGTTGTATCGCCATCAGCGAGAACAGTACATCTAGTACTCTGTGTCAACGCACTCAAGTTATATTGTCTTATTGTCCATGAGATTTTTGTTTGTTTTGTTTTCCCCCGTGAAAGTTTACGGCCTTTACGCGACAATGCAACGTCTCTTTGACGTGTGTGTTTGTGTGCGTGTTTTTTTTTTTTGTGTGGGTTTCGCGTTGATGCACTCAACTCCTGGTCTTTCCTTCATGGCGATCCTTGTTTAGCCTGCAGGAATGGTTTGTTTATCAGCGGCCTATGTTTGCAGAGTAAAGCCGTTTCGGCCGAGGTAAGCGGAGAAGACGTCGTTCTGTTCTTTCCCTTCCTTTTTCAATACGCTGCGTGCTTTGACTCTGACCCGTGATCGATGATGACGTGCGGCGCGCGTCTTTGACGCGCATGCGTCGTGAAAAGTACGTGATTATAGATTCGGGGCGGCTGCGTCGCAGTTCGTGGCTTTGGTCTGCTGCGCGACTCCGAGTGGTGTACCACTGCTGCCTCTCGCGTCGAGGGAATACGTATGATAACCGTTATGCTGCGGACGTCATGGACGCACGTGCCTTTACGTACCGGTGTATACTACAACATTACGACTGAGTTGACACAGTGCAGCGTATTCAATTTAGACTCAGCTTACAAAGACTCAGCCGAAATGGCATAGGTGTCTGTACCGGCATAACAGCAGGGTCGGCGTGTAGTAACGAAACTTCCTATATAGCTTTCAATTTTTCTGGTACTCTAGTATGGCGTTTGCAGTGGCGTCAGGGGACGCTATGTGTAACCTTATGGGTATTACTTGGCATGCCATATACAAATTTCGTGTAGTCTACGCTGAGAGCCTTTGAGGTTTGCGTCTTAGCGTAACACAAGAAAACAACACTGTACAGAAAGGCGTAAATACTATCTGCGCTTTGTTGTATAGCTGTTTGGGTTCTCTTGCACTCGCAGTTGTTAGCGTATGCTATAGGCGTTGCGTTTCGCTAAGAGCGCTGAATCTAGTTGCTTTCTCTAGTATCTCGGCCCGTGGGATGACTGACGGGAATCGTGCGTAAGTACAGTATCAACTTGAAAGACGCCATGCGAACACGGTATGCATGGATTGTAGATCCGAAATATAGCCTTAGAAACACACGTGCCGTGCGGGAATTTTCGTGCAGTATAATCATGGAATGTCCAGGTGCAGCCGTTGATTGCTGTTTGCGTACTTGAGTTCGCAAAATCAATCTGTTAAGGCAAAACACACGCACGCGTAGCGGTGGCAGCATTAGAAGGAGTAAGCGTTAGCGCGTCTTGTTTTTCCGTTTCGTCCCGACCAACGCAACCAAATCCACTTTAACTGATCTGCCTATGTGTATACCATGCATGTTTGCGTATAGAACACGCGCTGTATTACTACATTTGCTTTTTTTCCGCTTATGACCTGTACCTCTTCACCGTTATCTGATGTCGCTTCAGGTCTTGGTGAAAAAAAGGAAGAAAAAAAGAGAATCAAGATAGGTGTTAACAAGAATGGTGGTGTAGCAATACACTCATTGTGGTTAACGGCGCGAAAAACACAGATACAGACATGGCATGGCACGGCACAGCGCTGTTCTGTGTCTCTGTTTTTCGCGCTGTTAGCCACAATGAATCTGCACCAAGTCGCTTAGTTTTCTGTATCTTACTTACAAGATACTACTGATCTTGTAGTACCTGGATGGTACCCGTGTACATGACCCATGTACATTGCATGGCCCATGCAGCACATGCATCTCATGCGACTCCTGGTGGAGCTCATACTCCTGTGGGTCCTCACTGTTTGCCAAAATGTGTGCGACCATTTTACGACAGGGCTGTTCCGTGTATATGTTCGCCCCGACGTGGATGGTTTATCGGACGCCTCTTTCGTCGAACGCAGCTTCATCGAAAAAAAAAAGAAGATAGTCTCACGGGACCAGTTCTATATCGTAAAGACCGCGCCCGTTTCATCGTGAATGCACCGTCACTACGTGACTCGTGTAAGTTTCATAATGAAGACGCTGATTTCAGTATACTCATTTGAAGTCGTGCAAATGGCACTGAATTAAGGGTAGAAATAACTCTTGCTGGCGTATTGGAAAACATAAAACGGTGTATATAGGCAGCAGAATGCAGTTGGTCCACGACGGTGGTACATTTGTTATGGTGCTCGGCTGCTGGCCCGAAGGTCGGGGATTCGATCCCGGATTCGGCGGTCGCGTTTTGATGGAGGTGGAAAGCTGTAGGCCTGGTTTCGAGTTCGAATCCCTGCTGCGGCGGCTGCGCATTTCCCATGAAGGCGGAAATGCTGTAGGCCTGTGTGCTTGTGAAGCATTGTTCTAACGCTTCGAAGTGTGCTTCTTCATAGCCAATTTTCTTCCCGTCACCTCTTGTTTGTGGGTATAGATAACGTTAGTACAAACTTACCAGTTATCGTGATTAGGTGAAAAAAAAAAGAGTAGGTATTCGAAAGGGTTGTGTCTCAGTATCCCACACACGCGCGCGCACCCAAACGCAGTCTGGGTCTTGCGCATGCGCAATGGCCTCGACGCTGTTTCTTTGGACGCCCCTTATTGAAAATTAGAAACATTACGATATACTATTCACTATAGTCTATCGTAATGTAGTCGCCTTGTGCGCTGCTTCCAGCGGAATTCGGCGGCGAGGGTTTTATTCACTCAAACGGCAAAGTCCGTGGCTTGGCGTTTAATTTGCGCCCTTTGTTGCGTGGCTCGCCTGCCTGCATGTTGCCCGTCAAGGAATCAATTTCGCCTGCCTATACCATGAGCCGCTGTCGACTGTACACTTCGATGCAAAGCGAGAAGAAGAATCGAAAATCACGTTTTTTGTCTTTTTTTTTTGCCTTGCTTCCCGTGTCTTCGCGTGGCACTACCGTTGCTTGCTATTCCTAAAGTTCGGTGGTTTTCTCTATCTCTCTCTCGATAACTCTGGCTCCGTCTTCCTTTTTATCATTTTTTTTTCATACGCCGGAAGGTGTCGACGATCCATCAGTCCACTTCCTTTCGCTGAGTCCTCCTCGTTTGCTGCGCTTCGACGAATCGATAAAAACCGTTCCCGATTTCCCTGGCTCGAAGCGATGAATGGATTCACGACCCATTTCGCGAGAGCGACTCCAGTTAGCGCTTCCATTACGTGGCGGTGCTAATGACTGTTTGCGGATCTCGTATTTTCCTTTATTTTCTTTCTTCCAAATTGTACATCTTCTCAACGGACTTAGCTGCGTTCGTAAATCTAGAGATCTATGTATAGCAGTGACGCATGTTGACATGCGCACAGCCACTATATCTACGCTGGAGTAAAATCGGTTTCATGAACGTGCATGCTATGCATAGCACGCAAAATGAGGTATAACCGCTTGATGAGAATGCGTTTGTTATAAGCAAGTGAACCGCAAGCTTTATTCTTTAAGATTACCCTGCATTTCCCGAAGACGCCACAGCAGGTGGGCTACAGCAGTAACAGGAACGATTAGTTTTTTACAGCGTACTTGCACTTCAGACAACCTTTCCCACTCTTATACGTGGTTCTAACAAACAAACAAAAATGATTTTGCGAATAGGTTCGTCTTGGTACGCAATTCTCTTACTTTGAAAACATTGTCAATTCTAAATTAATGGTAATTCGATTTCTTGGGGTAAGTTCCTTTGTTATGTCATGTTTCATTATGATATATCTAAATAAAGAACTTCAGTCGCAGTTTTTGCCGACGCGATGAAAGCAGTTCCCACCCAAGTTCATTTTTCATTAGAGTGCAGCTCTCTCCTCTCTTTCCCAAGACTAATCTGGCCGCCCCATTTTGCATTTTCTCATGAGAATTCAGTCAATCGATGCGACCTGCGAAGGATCCCATACGGCACATGCATAGTCTAGTATCGGTCGAACACATGTTAAATATTCTGTCTTATGTTCAGCTCTGAAGTTTTTAATTACGATGAATAAAGTTCAAGCGCCCTTCCAGCTTTACAAACCGAATCGTCTCCATGCGCATTCCATGAGCAGTCGGATGACGAGAGTACATCTAGGCATTATTATTTGACCGCGCTTTTTACACGTTCATTGTTTAAAGTATACTTCAAGCTGGCGAATATATATTAACGGAAGAACAGGAAGATACTGGAACGAATAACTGAGCCATCGTCTTTGTCTGTGGGAACAACACAGGTCGTTTTGTGCCACACAGAATGGAACTAGTTTTGTTTTTCAACGTGGACTTGCATAAAAAAAAGATAACTGACTTGGGTGGTATACTTAGGGGGGGGGGGGTAATTAAAGAGTCAGCAAAGTGACTTATTGGGATATAGTTTATCTTGCATTAATTTAAGAGCACTTGCAATGGGAGCCTCTCAGTGACCTCACGCGCTTCTTGCAATTCCCCGCTCTGAGTGATCGCTTCTGATTGGAATGTCGCTTGCTTAACATATTTTTATCTGTCTCTGCTATACTCTAAGCCCGTATTTCGAACTCCGCTTTGTTACCGGAAGCTATGGGTACCCGCATCTGGTTAGCCTCCCTCCATCCACCGCACATCCCCCTTCTCCTTCTTTTTCTCTCTGTCAATAATTGTGCCCGCAACGACCTCTTTTTGTTGTCACTCGAATTCGCGTTTGACCTTTAGCCTTGACTGAACTTTTTGGTCAAAAGCCGTCTTTCGAGAGACTTCGTAAGAAAGAGAGAGAAAAAAAAAAAGGAGGGAGCGTTACGTGGAAAGATCTGTTTTCGCGCTGAAAAGTCGTGATACGAGAGCCGGTCGAAAGAGAGAGAGAGAGAGAGAGAAAACACGCACATCACAACGTAAAAGAAAGCAGGCGATGCTGGCAAAATAAACTTTTTTTTTTCCTTTCTCAGCATGATGTTCCACATTCGAGTTTGTCACGACGCAGAATCTTTCCTTTGGCCTTCCCACGCACGCGCGTAATAGAAAAACACGAAAACGGCCTCTCCGTAAACAACAGTTCTTTCTTTATAGCCCCGTCTCGGTGCACAAACGCTATATAGAGCGCGTCGCGGGCCTTCAATGACGCTATTATTTCGTGCTATTCGACTTGGTCGCGGAATAATAATAATAACAACCCTTGGCCAATGCGTTCGTGGAAATGAGAGCGATGTGTATAGCGTTCAACGTCATACTCATCGAAGACCGTGCCCCTTTGTACTGTTTATACTTTCTCAAGGCGTGCCAGTGTGCACCGCGGCTTGGGATTTGTTTCGCGCAAGCACTGGCAGGGTAACTGCCGATCGCTGACAGTAACAAAGAGGATTTAACGTTCCAAGAAAAGGCAACCGTGCGACTGGAAAAGACAGGAACTTGTTCGTCAGAGTATGAGATTAATAATTTCGATGGTGTAATGTTCGTGGCAGCAACAAGTGCAGGACCGGGTCGATTGGCGAACCGTGAAAGTGGCCTTTACTTATTAGTCCACGTAGTCATGCTGATCATGACTAATTAGTTGAGCACAACGAATTTCGCAGCGTTCGGGTACCGCGCGAACGGCGCTGTATATTGCGAATAGACTAACGCTGACGCAACGGTAGGGGCAAGGGCGTAGGCAGAATTTCTTTTTCGGGGAGGAGAGGCCACCCCCCCCCCCCTCCCCTTCGTCTTCGGTGTGCCATCCTTTGGCTACGCCACTGAGTAGACGATATAGAACGAACGTTCCTGCGCGGTGCGTGTGAATGCTGGCGTGTCGTATCGAGGAAAAAAAAAAAAAGGCGTGCAGTCGGCGCGAAAAGTTTATAGAGATCACGAGGTCTGTGAATACCCGGTGGTTTTTCCCGGCGGGTTTTTGACTGTATTTGGTCTGACTGCACCGTACATGTTGGCAGGTTTTAGAACAGGCTGTAAATCTATATTAAAAGATGACTGCCGGATTAGTGGTAACACTTACCTTTTTGTCGTCTCGCGTGACCTCTAAACATTCGGCGCTGACTGTATTACGGGTGCTTATAGCGTGTACGACACTCTTCGATCCCACTCGTCTGAACGTGGCTCGTGTTTCTGTTTAGTCCTAAGTGTTCATCTTCTTCCCGTTATAGTATGCGTACAGTGTGTAAAGCGCTCAGCACTATCAACATTTTAAATATACTCGGCTGCTGACCCGCAGGTCGCGAGATCGAATCCCGGCTGCGGCGGCTGCATTTACGATAGAGGCCTAAACGCTGTAGGCCCGTGTGCTCAGATTCAGGTGCACGTCAAAGAACCCCGGGTGGTCGAAATTTCCGGAGCCCTCCACTACGGTGTCTCTCATAATCACATGGTGGTTTGAAGACGTCAAACCCCACATATCTATCAATCAGAACTGTCAACATTGAACCTAATTCAAACACTTTCCAAACCGACTCGCGCGTGACTGCATTCGTGGTAAGCGACATCGTGTGCCAGTGCATTTGTGAATTTTATTTCACCTCAGAGCCGAGTGGTTGAGAGGTCAACTTCGATCTGCCATGGTGGTCTTGGTGATTTTGGGGCTCGAGTACTAACCCGAAGGTTGCGGGATGGAATCCCGGCCGTGGCGGCCGCATTGCAATGGAGGTATAATGCTATAGAGACGTCTGTACTTTGATATAGGTGCAAGAACTCTGGTGGTAAACATTTCTGTAGCTCGCCACTACAGCCTTCATCATATAGTCATATCGCGGTTTCGAAACGTAGAACGCCAACCTTTATTATTATTTGTATAATTACGTGATTAAATCTCAAGGAAACGTCAACGAGGTACAATGAATGATCATTTTTTCAGGTCCAGAAACGCTGATGCCAGACAAGAAGTGGGGAGGAGAGGGGAAGCATTCATCGGCCCATTTAACGGCTTAAAAACAGTTAACAGAGGCGGCTCTAAAGAAATGCGAGGAGTTGATGTATTGTCGCCGCACTTACACCACTTTGCCGTTACCCCTCTGCTTTTTTTTTCTTTTTTTATTGTCAGGCATTCTAGATTAGTGAGGATTCTAAAGTGTAAGATAGCATTGTTAGCACGCGGAAATTTCCTTCGACACTATGCAAAACCCCCATTCCACAGTTATTCGTGGGTGCTGTCATATTCTCTTGAAATGTCTATCTCCCACAAGAATAGTGTAAATTGTGACCTAATAGGAGTGCGTGAGTGTAGTGATAAGTAACATTTTTAAACGGAAAACTTGCAAAGAAAAGTTCGGAGGCATATGTAGACGCAGAAGGCACTCTTCATCGACGTTTCGCTTTTCTCTATATTTGATGAAGAGAAGTTATCGACGACGTGCCGCGTGAATAATGTTCGCTAATTTTTCTCTCCAACGCGCAGCCTACGCAGTCACTTCAAGTTTGCATGAACTTCGCAACTACTGAGAATAAATAAAACTGAAGAGTTTATACTCGCGCTGGTCTGGTTAATTTCTCTTTTCGCCTCTGTTTGCCTTCGCGAGAGATAGAGTATCGCTTAACTCAAGCTAAGTCAGAGTGGTTGAAGCTGTGGTGTAGAAGTTGGGAACAGAAGATTGATTCCAATTTATACGGTAAAGCGTCTTCCCCTCCCTCGTTCTTATCCGGGAAAGCAGCGCATCTTGTTCATTCGCGGCGGGACGGCTAGCCTCGCACGCAGCGGTACCTTAATTGCCTGCGACACCCAGTCGGCGCCGAAATCGGGGCCAAGGCCACATGCTGCGGGCGAAGCCAGGGCAAGGACGGCTCCGCGACGCCTGTCCGCGGTGTGAGGTCTCTCAGAGCTTCGGTTTCCCGTGGACTCCAATTTCTCTCCCCGCGCGCCTGGTTTTGGGGCTCACGTTTCGCATTGACTGTTTTCTCTTTGCGCTCGAGTCTATACGCTTACCCCTGGCGGAGACCTAGTGGGTAATTTAAAAGCTCTCTTGGAGGCTTCTAATGGTACCCTCGAATCGGTCGTTTCACTGTATGTACCCTAGAAAGTGCCAAGGGCTGCCCAAATCAGCAGCAGTCGGCTCGTTGGGGCGGTGCGTGATTATCAAATTACGGGATACCTGAAGCCCGAACAGAATATTCATTTATTTGTTCATGCATTCATTCAGCACACATAGATAGTATACATGAATGCTTTCCGCCAAACGATGTTGTGAACCATGGTAGGGCATATTGATGTTGATGTCTTTGTGGATTGGATTGGAATGACTTTATTAATGTCCTGCAAGATTCGCGCAAAGGCGTTTAGGGCTTTCATGTTGGCGCTCAAAGGCGCAGCCTGTTTTAAATAAGTAAGTCTACCGTTCATATATTGCTATATAGGATAAAAAGGTGAGAAGGAGCTATCTAATTATTGAAGTAGTCTTCGTCTATTTAGCAATGTCTTCGACTGTTGATACCAGGAGTAACTATTATAATAAATTACAAAAATATTGGAGCTTCACCGGTAAGACAGAATTAACATTGTTTTCTCGTTCAATTATTGATCCTATACACTCAATAACACTCGCTGGAAATCACTGGAACGGGTTTGATCACGGTGTTCAGACAGAACTAATTTTGACTCGCTCGCTCCTTAGCTCTCTGACATTTGTAACAGTGGAGGAACACATGCAGAAGAAATGTTCGTACCACGTGCGCTACAGGAATTCGTTTAGGCGCGGCTTTCACTGGTGTTTGCGAAAGACACACTTCCTGTTTGCAAATAACACCGTTACAGTTTCCGAACAAGCTCCCGAAAATCGACGCTAGGACGCCCTTCGAAGTTTACTTGTGGCCAGTTTATTTGCGGGCGTGGGAGCTCGCTACTGTGCTACGGAAAAGCTCTCGCTATTGTGTGGCGTGGACTAAAACAACAACAACAACAACAACAACAACAACAACAACAACAACAACAACAACAACAACAACAACAACAACAACAACAACAACAACAACAACAACAACAACAACAACAACAACAACAAAAAGAAGCTACGTAACGTCGAGTACATCCAATGTTCTCTAAACGAACTTTGACTTAAAGAAGTAAACGAAGTCTTCGTTCGCGCGCTCTGTCCTTATAAATAGCAGTTGCAACAGCGCCTGTTCAATTCTGACGTCTTACCCATTCGCTCTTGCATTGACTCGGACACCAGGTCAACGCCTGGACGGCGGGCTAATGAGTGGAACTAATAAGCCGAGGCACGCAAGACTAAAGTTAGATGCTACGTCATCGCGACGGTCGTGCGCGCTTACCTAGCCAGACAAGCCGTTGCACTCTGGTGCACAGTGTATTTGGGGCGACACTGCAAGTGCGCGGAACACAGTAAGTGACTGTACCACGCGCTAAGAGACGTAAAAGCTTTTTTTCAGCGTCTTTAACGTAATCGGGCGCGTCGTCTTGACGCTCGTTGCACTTTCGCCGTCTTGCGTGGTCGAGACACATTGTTGCCGCTTGTCATTCTATCGGAGCCTAAACGTGGCTGGAGGTAATTGTCCTTGATCCGTAACCTTGTTTCCTTTTCGTTCCGTAAATCCCATCGACTTTTCGCTCTTCTCTGTGTCAACGTCCCGCCGTTCCACGGTCGTTGTGCGGTGGTAAGCCCCTTGTAAAGCGTGCATCGCCTTCTTGAGACTGGCAACGTGGGAGAAACAGCTTTCCAGGGGAAAACTACGGGACATGCGCGTGTTGCAAGAGAAGGACGCTAAGAATAACTGAAGCTGGTCTCGGCGTCAGTCGCCTCTTTCTCATTACTACCCCTCCACCCACCCGTCTATTCTTTCACATATTTATTTTCATCTAGTGGTGGCTCGTGAGGCAATTGGGGTCTATTTAGTGGCTTTAGCTCGCATAGACGGAGCTGCGTTTCAGCGGACCGTTCCGCCCACTTGATTTTCTTTCTTACTTTTTCCTTTTTTTATGTAGGCTGGGACAAATTGGGGGGGGGGGGGGAAGTATACTGTGTCGCTTCGTGTCGTTGCCTAATAGGTATTTTATTTATTTATTTTCGTCCTTCTGCGTGATGCCGAATGAAGCCCCCTAATTAGCGGCGACCTCTATTGGGCAACAACCAACTAGCCGGCTAGTTGCGTAACTTTTCCCATTGCCGTCTGGGATATATGCTTTCAGCTCAGCGTTCGATCATTTTTTTTCGCGGCGAGAGTGCCCTTACGAAACTGAATGCGTTATACTGGCCGGAAAAGTGTGCCCAGTCTGTGAAGCCCAAAGTGAGGGGCACTAAGCAATAATAGTAATTAAAAGAAGTATGAGGGACTTCGTGGCAAAACATAGATAGAAATTGCGATTCGCGACGTTTGTGTTGTTTTGGTTACGAAAGATGTAGCAAAAGAAATAGTGTATGGAAAAACGAGCACGTTAGCGAAATGTGGTTTCGGTTGGCTAGGCAGCTCGGGCAGTGTGCAAGATGGGACACGAAAAGAGAAAGCAAATGCAATGTATGATCGTGCGTAGCGTTGTCAGTTTGTCGTGCAGACCCGTGGACCTACCTCAGGGACAGTGGCTGCGTCTGGGAGCTCGCTTGATGGCTCGTGAATGTACGTTGACCCGTTGGGACTCGCACTCTTTCCGCAGCCTCTCAAGGTTCATTATCTCCTTGTCATTACACTACAGCGACATCTATTATTTCTGGGCGTAACTGCGTGTTGCGTTGAAAGACTGAGCATGCCTGTATCTCTCTCTCTTTCGTTTTAGGGTAGGAGGCTGGGTACTAGGAATCGTCATCCTCGTTCCACTCTTGTGTGATAAGCGTGTTCTGATGTAATCGAATGTAATTAGTTACTCGGCTATTTTTTTTTCTAACATGTTCCGTGTGTGCACTTAAACCAGTCAGTGCAGGGCCCTATGAACTAGTCAAGTTATTTGTTGGCATTCTTTTGTCATCCTTCGCGATAGTGTTGCGTAATCGTAGTGCTCCTCACTGTAGCCGCTACAGTAGTACTGTATAGCGACGAAAGGTGACCTGACATCTTTGTTTTATGGTTTTTCAGCCCTTGCGCGTGCTTAACACAGATTTGTACAATTAAGGGTGAGACATCTATTTTCATACATCTCGTAATAATAATAATAATAATAATAATAATAATAATAATAATAATAATAATAATAATAATAATAATAATAATAATAATAACCTAGTGGTTAGATTCATAAATTTCAACAACCAGGGGTCCTTTAAGGTGCATCCGACCTCTAGCACTTTGCGTGTATGAAAATGCGGATGCCACGGCTTGGATTCCACCCCGCAACTTTCGGGTAAACTGTCGAACACCATAACCACTACGCCATCGTGACGTGTTGCTTGCTTGATTGATTGATTGATTTTAAATTTCCGGAAAACTTAAGAAGAGGTGACGCAGAGGCTCGACGAATCAATTTTTGACAAGCCCGAATCATTGTTTCTTAACGCGCACAAAAATCACATCACCGCAGAACGCGTCTTCGCGTTGCGATCGCATCGAAACGCAGGCGCTGCGGCCAAGGAATCGAACCTGAGACCTCGCACCAACACGCGGAACGCCGTAGTTCCCGAGACACCTTGATGGACGGTTCTGATCGTAAGAAAGGAATTACGTTATGGTATACTAGCTATGCGTTGACCCCTGCAACACTGTGCGAAGCATTATTTCCCTACGGTACTGCGTGACCTGACGCATATAGTTACTGTTGGGGCTAACGTATTGGATCTAACATTGACCGGAATAGCAATGACTTTGCCCATAGTCTTTATGGAATAAGAAAAAGGGACTGGGAGGGAGGGGGGGATGCGCCCTCGCATTGGGCTTCTGAACTGGTCTATACGTTGCGCGAAAACGAGGGCCCTTGACAGAAAGGCTGAGGGGAGGGACGTCAACAAAATGTGCGAGAAACTCCGTGCTAGTTAATGGACAACCGAGGAGAATATAAGTAAACCACTAAGGTAAAAAATAAAGGCTGCCTATAAGGGAGGGAAGGGAAGGCCGGCATTTCTCTATACCGCCTGTGGCTTCGCCGCAGGATGTTGAAGCCGCACGAAACCGGGCCGCTGGGGAATTGCTGACCCAGTTTCTTCGGGGCGACCCCGTCGCTTTCTTGCTTCCCGTCGTTTTATTCTTCGTTTATTTAATCTTGGCCCGTGCGCAGATCTCCGGGGCGTACATGTTTCATCTTGTAGCAACGTTCCACGCTGTGTGTGGAAGGCAGCGGGAAGCCATGTCCTCCCCATTTTGATCGCAACGTGAGGGTCTCTGGATGTTGTGTGTTGGCGTGTGAGAGAGGGAGACTGGAACGTGGCTTCAAAAAAGTTTGCCTAGCCTTGTTTGCTACAGCTGGAAGCTTGCGATAACGTGGCGGCCATACATAATGCGGCAGTGGCGTAGTTTACATCTCGAGCACGGTGGGGAATGCGGAGAAGTAGGTCGCTGTATTTTTATATCTGTTTGTTTCGTTTGTAGTTTTTTTTCGCTCCTTTTCTCTGATGCTTTAAAGTGTTTCCGCTTACGCGCGAGTTTGATAGATCGTTCGGAATCTGTGATAATATAAATGGTGTCCTAGGGGGAGGTCGAGGTATGGCTAGAAGTGCAATGGGACGTTTAACTACGTCTATGACTTCGAAGCGGAGATACTTGCATTGTGCATTCTATTCAAAGTGCGCCCGGGTGTCTATTGTGTCTTTGTTTGTCGGAATGTCATCATGTCGCCATTCGACGCGTGCACCTGTCTTTAGTTACTTACCCCTTTCGGCGTATAATGGATTCGTGTTTTTCTGTGTGTTCTAAACACTGCTTGCCGAAGCATGCACAGGAAATGCGTTCCCCTAAAACAGCTTTAACGTGTAGACGGTTGCCTGATCATGGCATTTTCCAGCCAGCATGGTTGCCTTGGTGACAGAGCTGATGAATTAAATGACTTACTCACGTGCAGTGCGCATGCGTACAAATTGTAGAATCGCCAATGCGCTGAATAACAAGCGTAACACTAGAAAAAAAGCGTATTGCAGCTAGAATCAACAACAACAACAACAACAACAACAACAACAACAACAACAACAACAACAACAACAACAATAATAATAATAATAATAATAATAATAATAATAATAATAATAATAATAATAATAATAATAATAATAATAATAATATCTGCGGTTTTACGTCCCAAGACCACGGAATGATTATGGGAGACGCCGTAGTAGAGAGCTGTGAAAATTTTGACATGGAACAGCACACAAGCCTTCAACATTTTGCCTCCATTAAAATGCGACTGCCGGTATCGAACCAGCGACCTTCGGGTCAGCGTCCGAGCACGGTAGCCGCTGCGAAACCGGGGCGCACACGGCTGAAAGTAAATGAGATACGTAACGAACTGCATCTCTATCAGACCAATATACGTAAAAAAGTCACAGTTTCGCCGCAAGGGCAAAGTAATGAATGCGATAGCAACATTTGGGAATGTAACGCCGAGAACGGCTAGCAGATCGAAACGTGCAGCGCGCTGCTCACGCACAAATTACGCACGTAAACAAACACCCACAGGACGAGAGCTAACTGACAACGTTTACATCTCTACGATTAACGCACTGTTTAAACAAAAAAGTCGCAGCTTTGCCGCAAAGGTGAAGCAATCAACGCAATAGCAACAAATTGGGAGGTCACGCGCAGAATGGCAAGCAGCTTGAAACGTGCCCCGCGTTTCTCACGCACAAATGACGCACGAAGCGTACTCACAGGTACAGATGAACGCGAATAAGCGTCTCAGTTGTTACTTCGCTGTCTGAAAAGCGTGTCCTTTTCGCAAACGGAGACTGTGCAACGATTGCAGTGACCTTTGGACACCTGGTCACTACAACAGAATCGTTCCGGTGAAAGCCCAAGACGTACGATTGTCTCCATCGCGAGATATGCAAGCGCACGTGTGAGCGTCCACTCTTCCCCCTCTCCGCGGGGCAAAGTACACGTGGGAGATGAGAGCGTGCGCCGCCGTGTCGTGACGATGTGGCGACGCGCGCTCATTGCGCCATCTCGCTAATAATGCTGAAGACACGATTGTTCTACCCGAGATGCCCATCACTAGCGGTGAGTGGTAGATACAAAGAGATTGCAGTTTGAACGTTGAAGAATGTGCTCCTTCGTGGCTCAGTGGCTAACGCTTCGCACTCGCAATTCAGATGTCTGACGTGCGATTTCGCGCGCCGGAATCTTTTTCTGGATTATTTTTCTTTCTTGCGTTACTATATATATATATATATATATATATATATATATATATATATATATATATATATATATATATATATATATATATATATATATATATATATGTAACGGATGAGACATGGCGTCAGTCAGAACACCAGTTTATTCTGACCCTTCGTCTTCCTCCTCTTTCTTCCCCACATTCACTTGTGAAGCGTCACACACACACACACACACACACACACACACACACACACACACACACATATATATATATATATATATATATATATATATGTATATATATATATATATATATATATATATATATATATATATATATATATATATATATATATATATACGTCGACGGCAAAATCCAGCAGAGAATGTATGTACATATAATTGCTATCGCAATAAAACGATGCACGAAACGTAATCATAGGTACAGTCATGAATGCGAACTAGGGAGTGCCCCAGTTGTTAGTTGGCTGTGTTTGAAACGCGCGCTCTTTTCGCGAATGGAGCCCAGGCAACTAACGCAATCGTTCCCTTGAAAGGCCGAGGCACACGATTCTCCCCACCGAAGGATAAGCGCGCGGACGAGCACGCAACTCCCATATTGTACCCGGGCGTGAAATTTGGTCATGCGCAGTGAATTTCAGCAGAATTGCTCTATGCCTGAAAGAATTAAAAAAAAAAACGAACGAGATTGATTTCACGAAAGACTTCCATTTGAGCTGCATTTTATAGGCGTCTATTGTCAGTGCTCGCATGAACAGTGAGTGGTTAGCTTCTTGAACACGTTGAACATATGAAACTCGATCTAGGGAAACCCTATCTTACGAATTCCCCCGAGAAAGAATTTCCGTTCACCGGTAAATACCTACATAATTTAATATTGTTGTCTACCCGATTCACCGAACAAATGTGGCCATTGAACCCGATTTAATGAAGTTTCTCTTGAAATAACTGAGCGTTGAAGCAAAATTATTTTTTTTTCTTGATTGTGCGCTGTGACGTAATTAAGTTGAAAAACTAGAGACGCTCCAGTTATGTCGCTAGCTTTATTGTGAACCAGGCTGCATTCCGTGTTCATGCACAGAGCGACTACGAGATAATCAATAGCGCTCTTACATTTGCCGGATGATTTCAAGAGGCGGTGGTGATAGCTTTCATTGTTTGTTGGTTCATGCATCGATCATCTCCTCGCAACTTTCTCTCTCGGCCTGCTCGCATAATCACTGCTTTCGTTCTCCTCGTCATCCCATATTGGTAGGTTATCATAGTTTGACGTGGCCGCCTACTGGGCCTGCATTGACTGGACATGGTGTACAGTTTGTCCGGCTGGCTGCCCTCAGACCGCGAGCTGTGCTGGCGTGGGTTAACGTGGGTTTAGCGACGCAGTGACGTGCGTTTGGGTGTCGCTACGTTATACTTTTTATTTCTAAGGGCTGAGAAATATTTCTCTATTTTACGAAATTCACAATTTAACGCAATAATTCGAGTGTCTTCATAGGTTAAATCGAGTTTAAACTGTATTCATTCCGTAGGCTTCTCTTTTCTTCTTTTTTTCTTTTTGTATTTGGGGGGGGGGGCATATTCAGCGTTTATACCGTGGACCACATTCCGAATAAAACTGTAACCAATCGGCCAGTGAACACGCACATGGTGCAAAAGATAGTGCTGCATCTTCATTTTTATATATATAAAACCGAGAGAAGCAGTCACACCGTATTGCTCTGACGGCATAGACACCTTGCTATTGTATAAAAAAGCACGTTATGCAATGTAGCCGTGGTTGCGCAATACGCGCGCGCGTGATAACGGTATTTTTCAGTTCCACCTTTTCTCAAGCTGACATCGCTGAAAGCGGCAAGACTTGCAAGAAGAGTGAGTTATCCTAACGGACACTCTTGAACCGACTGAGATCTCGTTCTCTGGAATAGGCTTTCCTGTAGGGTTTCTCGCTGGTCCTCTCAGTCCACAAAAAAAAAAAAAAGTGAATGCCTTTTTTTGTGTGTGTACTTCAAATAAGTTAAACCTGTGAGCGTCGAATCTTCTCGTACGGGCTGCATTACGTCAGTCGTGCGTCTTCTTTCTGTCGTTTTAGGCACGCGCAAAGCGACGCATAAGGAGATCGTTTTCCCGATAAACCGATAAGCTGACTCAGCATCTGATAGCGCTATAGATCTACGTAACGCCGATCGCATCCAATCTTACTGAGGTTTTACGTATGCACACGCTTTTACCACGAAGAAAATGGGGATCGATAAAACCGTTAAGTGACAAGTTGCTTTCGCTGACTGTCGCGTAACGCCTATCTTTTTTTTTCTTCCCACCGCTCTGGAAAATTCGCGTGTGTGCTTGTCGAACATTTCAGGCATGTTTTCTTCTGTAAAAAAAGGTATGATGTATCTCTCTCGCTGTCCGATATCGTACACCGTCTTCTCCTCAAAATGTGCCCTGTATTCTTTCGCGGGCATGCCTTTGAAATATAGACGTGGCAGCATTGGGATTAGAATAATGAAGTTACAGTAACTAAACTGCTCCTCGCTGTAATGAGCAATTCAATCAATTACTTTTGGGGCTGATAATTCAGCAACGTAATGAGTCACTTCAGGTGACTAGCTTTAAAGGAATAGTTTTCACTTTCCCAACTACCTTTGTCTAGAATATAGCATGTGTACGCTTCCCTTATCCCATGTGATGATGACTCCCCCACCCCCTCCTCCCAAAAAGAAAGTCAAGAAAATTAACAAATAGAAGTTAAAATAAGTGCCAAACTTCAAGTGTGGGAGGTTGTACTAAGATCTCTCAGATTTTAATGTCTATGCTGTAAATAAATTGTACCTGAGCTTAGCAGGAATTATGAACGTCTGTGAAACTAATTTCATCACTTTCCAAAGGAAATCGTAATGTAATGCTATCGATTTCGGCCTTATGTAATAGGGAACTTAACTCAATTACATAAAACATTTCTGGAAAAATAACTAGTAATGTAATGTAGTCTTTCTTTACGTGTAGTTTTGCCATATTTGTGGCTTCGTGCTTTTCGATGCATGTAAAGTAGGTATGTATACCGACACTAACTTAATAGGGTGAGCCCGACTAACTTTTAAGCCGATAAGCCCCTCTGTAGCGTCAAATAACACCGATGACAATCTTATCTTATCAATGGTCATGTTCTGGTCAAGAGAACTCGCGAAGATGAGTTTGGAAGCAACGTTCCGTCTCTCGCACCCTTATTTAATATGTATGACCGGCGTGGCGTCTCATTGCTGCTCTCTCCGAATCAAAGGCGGGTATTACTAGACTGCGAACACCGCCCGCGACGTTTATTGATCCGTCTGCGCCAGTCTCATTGGACGCTTCTGCGCCGTCTTCCGGTCGCCGACGTTTTCCGGTGACGTCAGGCTCCGGATGACGTCACGTATTTTCCCTTTCCACTTTCTCCGGACCGTCCTTCTCGCTCCTATTGTGTATCCTCGGTGCGCCGCACGAGCGTTGAGCAGGGCGTAACGGAGCGGGTGGCCTGCCGTATCCACATTTGTTTTTTGTTTATTTCGCGTTTCACTGGGTAGGTGAGATTGCTGTGTTTGTGTCTTCTAGTCTGTGTTCTGTGCCAGCGCTGTTGCTTCTTTTTTTCGTCAAATTTCGCTCGGCTCGCACTTAGCCGCTTTGAAAAACGCCAACGATGGACTGGCATTCCGGTATCTATCTTCCGCGCACATTCACGACAAGTTTGCTTTTGACGATGCCATTTCACGCATGTATAGGAAAACACTCATTTGTTTATTTCAAAAACATGAGTTATTTTATATGACGTGTCAGGGGAAGTAACTTGTGGCTCTTTCGTTTTGACGCAACTACATCTGTTTATGCCTTGTCTCTCAACGTTGAGCTGAAACAGCCATCGTTTCTTATGTTTTCTTATCCCCGTGTGTACTTGGTAATACGTACGGCATACAAAACCCACGGAAAAACATTTTCAATTTGTCACTAAGGGTACGACTACAAGAGAAATCGCATATCCCACCGGTTAAGAACAGCTGGCGAGAACAGAGCTGCAGTGTTGACGAACTCGGAACATGCTATAGTTTCCAACTTCGAGGCGGGAAGGCGCCACGAAGTTATAGCATAGCTTTTAAAATCTAGGTAATAATGTGGATTGTCTGCGCTATTTCATTATAATACTTTATTTGCTGTACACAAGAAGATAACATGGTATTGGTTAAAGTAATTTAAAGCGCGCCTTCCCGCCATGAAGTTGGAAACTATAGCATGTTCTGTGTTCGTCATCACTGCAGCTCTGTTCTCGCCAGCTGTTCTTAACCGGTGGGATATGTGATTTCTCTTGTAGTCGTACCCTTAGTGACAAATCGAAAATGCTTTTCCGTGGGTTTTGTATGTCGTACGTATTACCAAGTGCACACGGGCATGAGCAAACGTAAGAAATGATGACAGTTTTTTTTTATTTTGGCAGGACAGCACTCCAACTTGACAAAAAACAAAGAAAGCGTGGAAAACGCTAGTGCATACATGACATTCAATAAACGGACGAAAATGGACCATTCTCACGGATTCGACAAACGAAGACAAACCACCACACTATTATCAAGCGGCGGAAATTTATTCGGCGCTCAAAGAGAAGCTTCCTCGTGAGAATCGCAAGCGTCGTGTGTGGCGATTTCACCCAAAACCGCAGTGCAGCCCCTCCGTCGGCTCGCATAATAAAAACTCCTGTCCCCACGTTTCGAGCTCGTGCGCAGAAGCGACGTCCTCCCTTTTGGGGAAGGTGGGGATAGAGGAGGAAGGTGCGCGCGCTCCCTCTTTGGGGAGCGAGGGATCGCGAAAGGGGAGAGAGAGACGCGGGCCAGACATATTGGGGATCGCTCGGTGCCGGCGCTGTTGACTATCCGGCCGCCGCCATCTGTGGCCGAGTGTGGCGCCTTTGCGAGCACTCGCCGTCGCCTGCCTGTCCCAGCACCGCCGAAAGGACATAAAAATAAGGATGATTCGGATTTGACCCTTCCGTCGTCTGCTGCACCGCTACGTCTGTCGTCCCCATCCCGTCGATCGTTCGCGCACCGAAAGGATGCCGTCGTTGCCACCATGTCTTCCACACTGAACCGCCCCTGACGCACCGTCGCTTTCGAACGCAGGTCTGTGTTGGCTCCTCTACGTACAGTCCCGCTATTTTTAGGTCCATTTAGTTCCTCTCTTTATTTGCATCTACACCTGTGCCCGATTTTCTAACCACTGCGTCTGGACTCGTTACTTTCTGTGAAGTAGACGTATACCTGGGCAACCCGAACCGAGTTTCAGTATGTTTTGGAAGCCCCCGGTGTTGTGCGAGTCGTGCCTATCGTCGACTGCGCCCATCGATAGAAGCGTTCGCTCGTAGTCAGCGCTCCCGAGTTAGGCCTAACGGAAGCAGATCTCCGCGTATTTTTACGTCTCCCAGCCTTTAGTGGCCCAAATCTTCATTCGTACTTTTAAAAGGAGGGGCACGGAAAGAACGACGAGGATGTGACTTTTCGGCAATATCGTTCGGAAGGAAAAGGGTGTCTCCCACGCAATCCTTTGAAAGCTACACCTACGCTTTCTCCAGTGTAGTCGTAATTAGTCTAATTGACGTGTGTACATCGAGTCATGCGCTATAGGTGCGATGAATCATTTTTTGATGACTCGTGGTCGATGGTTATTTATGATTCACTCGTAGCGTTGAATAAGGAAAACGAAAGGTACATATGCCGTGCTGTTTTTTTTTAAAATAATTTTGCGGATAATTTGCGAACCCACCGTAGGTGGGACAGTGGTAAGTTGATGATAATGCCTCCCAGCGTTTGGAGGGCGGAATTCGAAGAAAGTGGGCCGACTTTAATTTCGTCGTAAGTTTGGGAGAACGCGCATATTGTCCGGAAATATTAAGTTTATATTTAAGTTGTAGTCACGGCGATGCGATGCGAAAACATATGGACCCACCTGACCACCGAACGCCCTGCTTACCGGCATCGCCGTATTTTTTTTTCTTTTCTTTAGAGATGGGCCTTGCTTACACAACATGATGTTTCCCGGGAGATCATACTGACGTTACATGTACACGCGCCTTTATTTCGCTCGTCGCCGCGTAACAACGCTTTTGTCCCGCATGTAAGCTTCCCGTCTGCGACGCTGTCCTTGAATTTGCGATCACGCCTGTCGTCTGTGAAATGTGTGTCTTTCGCCGTCCCTGCGTCAAACTTGCTGGTTTCATTGCGTGTTCGCTTGCTCGGAGGTTGGTGCCCGAGTCGAACGGATTATCGGGCACGGCTGTTCTTCGTCAAACAAGAGTCGAAGCTTTCTCGGGAGTTCGTTTATCGCCATCCCAACCGCCCACCCACGCTCGATCCGCTCTCTCCCCTTTTTTTGCTGTTGTGCTTGTTTCAAAGATGGCCGCCTTCACTGCGGCGCTCGTACGCTATGCAGAAAAAATGGCTTCTCAGGAGGGGGGGGGGGGCGCACTAACTGTTTTGTCGCGCCGCATGAGTCATGCCAAGGCGGGTGACCGGGTCGGCTTACGAAATCGACTCGATTTGGTCGTATTAGTGTCGCCGTATCGCTGGCGAACGTATTCTACCAGTACGAGTGAAGGGGTGAACGAAAGTTTAGGCTTAAATGAAATCCGCATTTCTGCTGCACCGCTTGTGTAGCAGACGGGGCAGTGTTCGCTTCCTTTTGCCATACGGTTGTTTTCAGGGTTGCTTTTTCTTCTCCATTTTTGCCTCGATTTCATTGTATTTTACGAGTCACATGATGTCTTGCAGCGCATCGATGTGAACTGTCATGTTCCTTTGATTTATTTCGATCCGACCATGTCGTATTTGTTCACCTAACTTGCGGACTATATGTCAAGGCCGTTAAGCTTGCATATGCATCACGGCTGGCTGGGTCTTCTCTTTTGGTTGTCACGCTGTCTTTCGGAGCGTTAATATCAGAGCTGCTCAAAGCAATTCATGTCGAAGCGTAGTGCCCAGTACTCTTCGTTGCTTCGGTTATATTCAGAGAATTTCTTTCTTTATGCCCTTGACAAGGATTCATAAATGTGTTTATGGCCCAGTATATGACCTATTCGCACAGAGCGATCGTTGAGGTGTCCTGTACGTGTCCACATTGGGGTACATTTGTGATGCAAGGACGTGCCCCTAAACACCACTGTGCGGCAATGTTGCGCAAACTTTTCTTTTAATTTGTTTTAACAACTAGAAAGCTATAGTCGAACATCCCTTAGAAAGCACCTCCGGTGTACCGCTAGCCAGGATTTCACGCTGTCTCCAGGTCTAGCATCTTCGATGCATTCCTGTTGTCATAATTTTTGGTTTCTCATTTACCAAAGGAACGAGACAAATCAGTAAAAAAATAAAATAAAAGCTAGTACAGTTATTTATAATCGCTTGACATCTGTTTGGTACTTATAGGGGCCCTTGATCCTTATTATTTTTTTTTAATTTCGCAACTTTGGAGTTTAAGAATTGACTTTTAACAAAAATTTCATTATCACTACATAAGCATTTTAAGTATGCAAAAACATTTAACCTTTAATTCTGTATTTGTCTTGCAGATAATGATTATGCCTGCAAACAGTGCGCTGATGTATGCGGTTAACGGGTAACTTTGGCATGACTGGGAGCCAAACCTGCACATCTCGCGTTATTCACGCGGTGCTCCACCGACAGAGATAGTTTAGTATCCGCTCTAGGCCGGTAGCCAAAGGTTGCCTTAGCGCTCCCCCCCCCCCCCCTACACTTGAAATTGGGATGCAGCTTTTATGTGTTTTTCAAGAACTCAACAAGTGTCTCCCCCCCCCCCCCCCCCCGAAAACAAATTCCAGGTTATGGGCCTAGGCCACACTATAGCTTGCATCCAGTTTCTCTGGCGATTGAGCACGTGTAAATAACCCCTGGAGTCTTGGCCTGTATACACTGCTCGCGGCCAAGGCAGCGAATGCGTGACGTCATTTTAACGGGCGTCGCGTAGCAAATGAGTTAAGTATCAGACAGTTGGCCAGTAAAACTCTTACATCACGACGTGATTCTAGTTATATTTTTGCACGCATTCACTTCCATATACCTATCATTCCTATTTTGCATAAATTTAACAATAGGCTTTCTTCGTGCATTTACTAGTTTCACTGGTGCTTTACTTTGTGCGACTACCGCGTTTTCTCGCCTATAATCCTCACCCTCAAAAACGATTTGTGGATAACTCAAAAAGTGATACCCGTGTATTACCGCAAAGCTAACTTTTCTGCATACTTGTGAAGCACTGCCGCGAAGCCAACTTTGCAAACCGGGATTCGTTGTTTTTTGTTTTGCTTCTTTTTTTAAATTTAAGCTCCGAATTTTATAATTTATATTGGAGCTTACATGCAAAAAATGCAGTATATGTGGTAAAAATTCTAGCGCCTAGATTTTCGCTCCTCATTTTCTTCGCATTTCCGCTGACGTGTATTTTTAGCCATCAATGGAATGAATTTTACTGCAGTCATCATTAAACTTTTTTTTTTTTTTGGCTTGGCAATGTGACGGGTCTCGAAAAAGTAAAGCAACCCCGTGTATGCACAAACTTAAGAAAAAAGTTATTAAGGGGAACAAGAAACGCTGGATTTTTTGTCAGTTGCCATCTATGAATCCTGCAGACAAGGAGAACATAGGGAAAACTGTCTGCGTGCATGGCCTAATTTGGGATGATAAAAAAATATTTACCATTATTAGGAAACTCACGTATTCTGCATTATATGTATGATCCTTACATATACCTGCTAGAGTTCCCCATCTCTGACAAGGTAAATCCTACTCATGGCATGTCATCATTTTAGTTACTTTTGTCACTTTTTTTAGATCATTACACTTTACGTAAAGATATGGCTAAATCATACCATGTTTTTTCTTGTCTTACTATATTTCCACAATACCATTTTCTGCAATGAATGCTTTATTCATTCATTCATTATCTGAGATTTTATGTGTTTGTAAATGATAAATGTACAGAAATTGATGCACCAGTATTGCAAGGACTCACTGCGACGACTGACTGACACTGTACACAATAACTAGGTCAAGGCTTAGTTGCAAGACGTATGCAATGCATTGTATAGGCCTGCAATTTGAACTTATCAATCCCATTAATTTTGTTCTTATTAACGTGATGGTGTTGCGAAGCCCATTTCGTAGAAATTATGGTGTCGATGGCAGTTTAGTTTGTTGTGGGGGGAAAATTGACGTCTGTGAGCCAAAATTCAAGATGGGTGCAAATAATTAAATGATGAAAACCTTCAGTCCGAGTGGAAATTGAACCCAGACTTTCTGCATGGGAACAGTTGTACTACCACAGCCATGCTTTATATTGCCTCATAAAAAAAATTCTATAAGTATTTCATGTATTAGGAGAATAAAAGTTGGAGAATGCTTGAGTTTCATTTTCAAAGGTGAAATGTGACAGTGTAATCAGGTCTCATGCACATTACCTTCTCAATCGTTAGCCTACCTTTCGTTGTGGATGCGTGCCTCAATCATGTTATATGGAAACGAATGACTCTGCATTGGCAGTTATAAGACATTCTAGAATGTCTACTGTAGGCACAGTTATAAAGTGCCCTGTACACATGATTCTTTCTTTTGTGAATTAACAAAGGGCCCACTATGCAATCGTTAACATTAACAAACAAAGGGCCCACTACCATTAACAAAGGGCCCACTACAAACATACTCAGCACTTCACTTTGTTGATGGTTCTGCTGCTGCTGATGATGATTAAATATGTCTGAGTACATTGTAATTGGTGGGCCTTTAAAATGCTCACTCGTTGCGCAGTTCACATGTTTTCACACCTGGCACAATTCTATGCTTCGGCCACTCAATATTACATGCGTTAGGGAGACTCTTCCTAGTACATGACATTGTTTTCCAAAGCATTTTCAAGCTAAACTGTGGCTCGGCGGTAGAACACATGATTGTCATGCAAATGGCCTGGGTTCGATTCTCACTTGAACAGAAGTTCCTAATTATTTATTTAATTTGCATCTTTCTCAATTTGTTTGCTCTATAACAAGATGATTTTTTCCTTACAACTAACCACGCTCACAACGACACCAGTATTTCTTCTAAACAATCTCTTTAACGCCATTGTGTTGCATTGCATGGCAGAATCATAGAATCACACCAGATGATATGAATTGCACGAATGGGTAGTTTAAAGCTGCCTTTTATTACACACAGTGTGCTGCTGCACATGTGCGCATGGCGCCTTATGACTGCATTGCGGGTACTTTGTCAATTTGCAAATGGCCGAATCGTCGTGTAGTGGGCACTTTGCAAATGTACTTGCATCAGGCATTTTAGGTTAGTTTGAAACGACCAGACTGACACGCATAAATATTCTAAGTTTATTTGCAGCACGATTGAGGGCGGTACACAGCAGGCTCAATTACGCTGTCGCATTCTACTCTTGGAGGCTAAGCTTAAGTGTCCTACAAGTGTCTCTTTTTTTTAATATGTGATCACTTTTGCTTATGTGACATTAGTGGCCTTTGATGGAATATCACAGCCACCTGCAGAAGCCAAAAAGTGGAAACGCAATGATTACAAAAGACTAACATAAAAATAAGTTGCTATGTGTTGTGCATGGTCAGCATGACTCCAAGATTGCCACAGTTTATGGGCAAAGGCAAATGAAAGCTTTCTGTGTCAGTGGACCTTAGAGAGATCATCTACAGTCGTATCACGCACCTCTTTCTTGACGAGTTAGTCACCTGGCTAGGGCGGCAGCCTATAGGCGACTAAGGCTGCAACACAATAACACGGAATTTACTTTCTGTCTTGCAGCTGTGTCACATACCACCTCCACATTGCGTAGGGATGTTTGACTCCGCCAGTTCACTGACCATCTCAAATTTTTTACTCACTGCGAAAATTTTCACCTGCAGGTCGACCTCTCAGCCATCTGATCCCACCTCCTCGCCCCTGTTGCTCTTGAGAGGAGGTGGACATGTCGTCTGTGAAAGTCGCAGTGAGGGTGCGGCCCTTCAACAACCGCGAGACGAGCAGGGACTGCAAGTGCATCATTTCCATGAGCGGAAACACAACAGGTGCTTTTCTGCCGCTATCAAGCTACCTCAAGCTGCGTGATGTACTGGCACACACATTGTCTGTAATTGCTTGTTTCAGTGAATCCTTCTCAACAAAATTTGACAGTTATTTGTATGAGATCACATATTCAAGGCGCTGCTGCTGTTGCATTGCAGTGATGTTGCGTTGACGTAGCGCTGTTCTGAGACAATGTGTCATTTTTTTTTTACCAAGTAGTGAGCAGACAGCACCCCTCAAGTAGTTGGTAGGAAAAGGCCAGGCAACACACCTGGGCTCATTTAGCAACTTTCTTTGGACATTACTATTTTTGTAGATCTCACAATGGTATAATTTTTTTCATTATGAAATTACCGAATATCTCCTGTAATGCTTGGTTTACTGGGTCAGACTGTACTGATGGTAGTTACATTGTTACGAGCATTTAATATGTAAATGCAGCACTGATACTGTTTTTTATGAAGGATGTTTGAATAGTCGATTTCAGAACTGCATTGAATATGAATTGATTACTATTCAAATAATTTTTGAATGTTAAGGCAACCATACTTGAGATAGCCCTAGAATTCTACATTTAGTTTGAAACGAATATTCGCAAGCATTGAGAAACTGTATTTATTTTTGACCAGCAAAAAATACTACAATTATTTAAAATCAGCAGTAATTGAGTCTTCCAAATATTCTATAATTGTAGGCTAAAATATAGCATTCAAGGTGATACTTTGTCAACAGCTTTTAAATAAAACTGATACCTAAAGCAATTTTCATGAATCAACGGGATCATTAAATTTCATAGTGAAGACGGAAAATGGCTAATTACTGACACAGTTGCGTTGGTGATTGTGATTATTATGGCATTGGTAGTGCTGTAAGTACATGGGCTGCATGTATCTGGCTAATTCAATGATGAAAACAAGAAAAGCTAGTTTGTCTTGCAGTTTCCTCGTCCCTTTTCCTCGAGCATTTTTCCTCGTTGCCGATTATTTGAAAACTATATGAAAAATATTCCGTATTTCAAATGTACACTATTTGTTTCAAGTACTTAATTGAATAGAATGCTATTCGTTTTGTTATTTGAAAATCTCTAGTATTTGCTCACCTCTATTCTTTATGCAATATTTTGGGTTTTCACTGTCTTTGTGATTGTTGCAGGATGTCTAAATTGATGCTGCAATTTCCACCACTTATGCTTTGCATTTTTTCACAATTTTCTCAACACACCAGCAAGTGCTTTTCATCACTTTATGCTGAAAATTTGCTTGACCAACGCATGAAATTGCGAACTGGCTGTTTTTGCAGCAATCACGAATCCCAAAGCACCACCTGGCTGCAAGGAAGCTGCAAAAAGTTTCAACTATGACTATTCGTATTGGTCCCATGATGTAAGTTTATCAACTAGTATCTCTATTTTGCTGTGCAGTGCCTCTTATGTAGAGGGCTCAGTATGCTTGTAAAAATAAAGCAAGGAACAATTGGGAATCTTGAACACATGTCATTTATAAACAACCAGACAAACAAGCCCAAGACTTTCGTGCATGCCTTTACTAATGATACTGTCACTGCAAGAAGTAAGCATTTAAAATTTAGATGAAGCCGAGAAAGCCATATAGGAAACTTTCTGTACTTTTAAACTGGTATTTAGGCTGAAATTAATGTTTCATATGACTGTGGCTAACAAAAAAAATGGGTCCTTCAGTTTTCTTGTGGAGCTTATTAAAACAACTTCTATACGACTGAGTATTTGTATTGTTCTGTGTTCTGTCAAGCATCTGTGAGGCTACTCGATCCAGAGTTTATGGTTATGATTGTTCACCGTGTAATACTAGAGCCACGCCGATACACCTTAAAACTTGTGTTCTGTTTGCCGTTCGCTATTGACCCTCTTGCATCTGCTGGGAACAGTGCAAGGAAGTTAATCACTTCCTATAAAGGGTAGGCAAAAATTAATAAAACGAGCGATGGAAGTGTGACAGCCACTTTTCGCAGACTATTGCTCCTTGTGTTGTTGTCAACGTTACAAATTTCATAAGAAAGCAGTGACACTGACTTTTTCTTTTACAGCCAACAGATGTGTATTTTGCCTCTCAAGACAAAGTCTACGATGACATTGGAGAAGAAATGCTTTTACATGCCTTTGAAGGGTAAGAGAAATATACGAAAGCAGCTTTTATGGATGCTGATAGTAGCTTTCATTGATACTAAAACACAAACAATATAAGGCTAAATGTTGAAAAAAAAAAAAGGGGGCGGGAAGAAGGGAGAGGGAATGGCTTTACACATTTTCTTTTTTTTATTTGCATTGTTGAGAATTTTCAAAGTTAACAATTAACTAGATCCTCTACTTTTAGTATATCTCGATGCAACCATTTGAAACCTAAGTTTTGAAGTGGCTAAGGACATATAGCTGTTTCCAAGCTATAACTTTGTGAAATTTGGCCGTCAGTCGATTTGCGCAGTTGTTTGGTTGAACATTTTCTCAATTTGTACAATGCATTTCTACCATGTAATACTAAAATAATTTTTGCATGGAAATTTTTACTTTATGCAAAACATTAATTTCATTGCATTGTTTTTTTTGGGGTAACTAAAGTAAAAAAAAAATTATGTGGGAGCTCTGTAATGCAGCTGCAGATGTTTAAGAGTAATGTGGTAATGAAAATTATCTTTGTATGAAGCTAAAGAAATGAAATTCGGCGTTCAGATGTCGTTTCTTGTACTGATATCATAACTGAAATTACTTTTGAGCTATCTGATATAACTTTTGAGTTACAACACTTGATAGACTCTCATTGTCATCCCAAAATTAATTAGCTAATTAGACACATGTCTGTCAAAATTTTTTGCATAAGGATATTCGCAAGGGTCAATTTTGTGACGTAATGCTATTGGTGTACTTTTATTATTTAATTAAGCACACAAAAATTCTTTCTGAAGTCTCCTTAACATATTGTCTTATTAACAACTTTTACGAAGAGCCAGTTATAAAAGTTTGTATCATGTGAACGTAAATATGGATAACTTTACGGCACTCGTCAATGTCTCAGAATCAAATTGCAGGAAATAAAATGGCTATAGCTTAATTTGTTTTGAAATGGCACAGGGATGACCGACAGCAACTGCTCAAAAAATGAAAGCTGAGAAACTGGAGCTCAAAAAAATTGGAGCAGAGGCTGATAAAACGAAACTCGGAAGGAAGCTGGCTTTATTTTTTATTGGAGCTCCAATATGTCCTCTTTATGATCATGCCTGTATGGTGGCACTGTGCCAAGGGAAAGCTGCAAATTTGCATTTTGCAATGCCAAATTTTCACATAGCTTTTGACCACAGCCCACCTGTAAGATGCTTATTACTCAACTAGTACTAGATATCTTGGTCTCAAATTGCGCTATGATGTAAAACATGGTCTCAGGATTCTAGAAAAAAATTAATTTAAAAACTGAACATTTTGACCAAATTTAGAATTCTCATTGCCACGTCCCCCCTTTTAAGGGGCCACTCACCAGGCCCCATACGGAATTTCAGTTAGACAGTGGAAGTTGTTGGGTGTCCGATAAGGAACGTTCTGCCACAAAAATTTTTCGAATCAGTTCATTACGAGCGAAGAAAACAGGTTTTTTGAAGCGGTGGGAAACGAGGGTGAGAGGAGGTGATTTTGAAACCCTTGCCGCTCCTCCGCGTAGCCTTCGCAAGCCAAATCTTTTCGTCACCCTCCCCAGCATCCGCCCATGAGGTGACGTGCGCATGACGTGCCCAAACAAGTCCAACCCCCGAGCACCCGAGCAGCGTTGCTTTGTTGACCAGTGTTATTTTGTGGTCTTCTGCCTGTTTCTGTGGGTTGGTTTAGAAACCCTGGCTTAGACGCGGTAGAGTAAATGATCACAATGAGTGCGCGAACGCGTAGGAGCGTTCCACGGCGGTCGTAGGCTCAATGCGCTGACCGCGGGGACACGAACGCATGTGGAACGCTGGCACATTAGCCCCACATCTCGTAGCATTTCACGGTAAAAAATGAAAGAAAAACGCGCACATTTTTTTATTGTATCTCATTATTTATTTTAAGTTTTATTAATATCTTTAAGCGACAAATACATAAACTACGCATGTTGTGTTAAATAATTTTTGCCATGTCACGTGGTATACTGTTGACAACCTCAGAGCAGACTCGTCTACGTAGAGGCCCAACGTCACTGCATTGCCGTGTACGTAGGGCCATTCCTACGCCTACGTCATGCTCTCATTCTCTACGCGTGCGGCGACAGAGGGGAGGGGGAGCAGCTTTCATCTTGAAATTTGACCAATTTCCGCGGCGCGTGGCGTTGCAAAGTTTGGCAGACGTGATCATGGATGCCTTGTCTACGCATTGCGCTTGTCAGCTCAAAATTGTCAAACCTGGTTAGTGGCCCTTAAAGAGACGAGGATGAACAAATCCACAAATAACACAAGTTAACTGTAAACTACTTGAAGAACAGTTTACAGGCTAGCACGCATGTGTTTCAGAAAAAGGACATGTGACTGCCTTATCTGTCACCCTTCCCTGCAGTACCTCATGTCAAAATGGTTTTTCTTCTCTCACATTCACGACTGGAAGGTGTCCCTGAAGATGTAATTAAAATATGCCTTTCTTTTTTGCTTGGGACAGGTACAACGTGTGCATCTTTGCCTACGGACAGACGGGTGCAGGGAAAAGCTATACCATGATGGGTCGACAGGAGGAAGGGCAGGAGGGCATCATCCCACACATCTGTAAGGACCTCTTCCGCAAAATCAAGGAGGACGTGTCTGAGGACATGCTCTACTCTGTAGAGGTGAGAATGGGGGTGGCTTCATATACTCATCACCATGGTTTGCAGGCAGTGTTTTAAGCAGCAAGATTGTTACCGTAGACGTAGTATGTATCATATAGTTAGTTACTGAAACAGTTATTCCCGTCATTGTGACAGCTTACTTTAGAGGGGCCCTGAAAAACTTTTTTGAGTAACCATGGAATTAATTAACTGAAAAAGCGTATTACCTCCCAAATTCAATGCCGGAAAAATTTTAAGAATCTGTCCTGTACAAGAAAAGTTACAAAGATTTGTCACGCTGCAATCGCATTCTCTCTTCTCTCGTCTCGACGAAAGCGCTGGAAGCTAAGCAGGGAGGGATGGGAGGGGCAAACAAAAAATGTTACTCACGCCTCGTGACCTTGAGTACTTTGTCTTTTTTTTTCTTCGTATACGCGACTTTTTCAGTGTGATCGCGCGCGCGCGTGGACAAGTAACGGCCTCTTGCGGCGACCTCTGTAACAGCCGAGCATGCCATGTACAAATCAGCCAATGGCTGATAGATAGGCTTACTATGAGTAATCTTTGGGCTTATTCCGTGATTTGTCGAGAGAAGAGAAAGCAATTTTTAGCTGACTTTGATAATTTATTGTGAATTCTATGCGTGCTGCGCTATATAATTTGGCTCACGTGTTGTCGGGAGGCTTTACTACCGATCGGCAGCATTTTCTGACCATGCTCAAAAAGTGTTGCAGGGCCCCTTTACTGCTAACTGTGATGGCTGAGCCATTCTAATTTAAGCACATTCAGAGGCAAGTGCAGTGCTGTTTGGACTCGTAATCAATCGTGGTCTAAACTGTACTCCTCAATCTCAGCATTTTCTGACCATGCTCAAAAATTGTTGCAGGGCCCCTTTACTGCTAACTGTGATGGCTGAGCCATTCTAATTTAAGCACATTCAGAGGCAAGTGCAATGCTGTTTGTACTCGTAATCAATCGTGGTCTAAACTGTACTCCTCACTCTTTGCCTGTAATGAAGTGCGGCTGTCTAAAGTAACGTTTGGTCAACTCAGCTCGTCTGAGGGATCATGGAAAATGTGTGCACATTCTAGTGCAATAGTGCGTCAAGAAACAGGAATCGCAAGGGAAAGACTAATTTTGAGACCCACACCTCGCGTGGGGATCTCATGACCGGCAGCCTGTGTGCTCTGTACAGCTCTGTATAGCTCTGTACAGCACACAGAGCTATACACAGAGCTGTACAGAGCACACAGGCCGATCATGACATTTCTGATAGTACGGGCACATTTTAGCGGCCATTAAATTGCGAAAGTTGCTTAAAAATAAAGGGGGGGGGGGGTATTTACAGCAGTGTCGAAATAATTTACTTACATCGCTTTTGTTGCTACTTAGATGGACACGAAACTCCTTGAAAAATGACTTCTTTCCCGCACTCTTATTTTTGAAGAGTACTAACTCAAAATTTTTTTGGCGAGACAATTTGTGGGATGCAGTGTTGTGTGCCCACGTAGCCAGTTATGTTTACATGAAAACCACTCTGGACCTCCCCTCACTTGGCACTATTTAAAACAAAACTGCAACTAGCCGTTATAAAGCTCTGCAAATAATTAACCATCACGTTCTCCGGAAAACAAGGTTTCCAGCCGCAACAAATGGGTCGCTGGTTACTTACTGCAACAGAAAAATTGAGTTCTAAAGTTTTTGTGTCAGTACTTCTTCAGTTTTGTCTTGCTCTCCTGGCTTTCAGCAAGAAAGTAGCGCTGTTCAGAAGGCACTTCATGTTATTTTTAGTTAGTTCGATGCAAAATTTTTGCTAGCTAACTGTACAACAATAGTATGTTAGGGAGAAAAAGAATGTTTATATAGAAGTTCGCAACTGACGTCTCCTTTCCTTCATCTAATTTTTACGCTCACAGTAAGAGCGCCAAGGAAACTAAAATAAACCAGGACATCAGCGCCACTGCTGATACATTCGCAAGCTCATTTAGCGAGCGCCGCACACAAATGACGGAATAAGTGGTCGGAACGTAAAACTGGTGTTTGGCATTAAGAAAGAGCTAGAAACAATGGGAAGCAGAGCTGAATAAGTGGGTTATTTTCTCCCTGAACGTCTACACAGTTTTGGTCGCCTTCCTGGCTTTGTGCCCAACTGGTGTCTTGGCAGAGTGCCCGTTGCGGAAGTGTCATTTTCTGCTCGGCGTCTGGTCTCCCACCAAGTCTTTAAGGAACACTGCCTCGGCTCCATTGTGCTGCGACCTATTATTGCTCTTTTTGACTCATTTGGTTCCTCTTTTTTTTTGTCGAATTTCCATTTTTTCATTTTCGAATGACACATCTTTGTTCTGCAGAGATCTCTTGGAAATGTAAACTTAGGCAGTAGAAGCACTTCTCTAAATTAGAGCACACAAACTTTTTGACAGGTCAGTCAGCCGGTCAAGAACTTTATTGAAGAAGACACCTTTCTTTCCTTCTTAATGGCTCGTACAATGTCTTAGCATACCCCTACACCCATTATCCTCCTGAATGAGTCCATGCACCAACTTGCTAATGAAGTTTTAGACTTATATCGTTTAGTGAATGAAAAAAAGTAACACAAAGAAAGGCTATCACGAGGTTCATTTCCATCAACATCATTGTGCTTTCTATATTTTTTTAAGGTTTAAGCGGTATCAATTTGTGTAGCATGCAATGCAGAAGGCATTGACTCATCAGCTATCTACCTATCTCTGAAATTTCTGTATTATGTGGAGCTGTGTCTTTTATTGGACTGAACTCACAAACATAATATTAGTGCTAGACTAGACAAAAGCATGACACTTAGCTTGTGAATATCTTCTCTAACAAATGTGCTGCAGGTTATTTCTTTTATTATTCATAGGCTTGCATTCACCTTCAAGCCGAGGACAGTTGCTACTTTACATGAACATTATCACTGAGCTGTTATATGGACTCGGTCTTGGGACGAATGTAAATGCTTGTTCTTAGAGCGTGGAACCAGATTTCTGTTTCATTTGCAGGGATTGATTGATTAAAACTTTATTTTTGTCCTGAGAAAACGCAGGGGAGACCCTGCGCCACCCGGCTAATCCCACGTTGCGACCGTCAAGCCGAGCTTGGCGGCTTGTTCACGGGCACTCTGGACGGCCAGGGTTTGATCCTTAAGTTTGGGGCTGCATAAGAGCGCAGCCCACCTGTCCTCGCTGAGGGTGGGGCCAATGGCTTAACATACCCACAACTCATGATTAAATGTGGCTAACAGTCCACAAGCGAGACAATCCGCACTTGGATACTGTTCAGGGTAGATGGCATGTAGAACTGCAGGGTTAGGATACGCACTGGCTTGCAATAGTCTTAGGGTGACTGCCTGCGCCCTGCACAAGATCGGGTGTGGGAGAGGGAATACCCTTCTTGACAGATAGAAGTGCTTTGTTATTTCGTTGAACGTAAGTTAGGGTTCCCAGCGAGGCAGAGAGACTGTGGAGGCGGTGCGGTCAGTGAGTCCTCGCGCGGCCTCGTGTGCGCCCTCGTTCGGGTTAGAGGTAGAGCCCTCAATCGGGATGGCATAGAATTTCTATTCTATGCAGTAGCTACCTATGATGTAAAATTTGTATTCTGCGCAGTAGGTATCTGTGTCATAGAAATGGTATTCTATGCAGTTGGCACCTTTCACAAGGCATTGTACGGTAGAGTAGCGTTAGCCTTGAGGAGGCTTTTTCATTAATTGATGCTTTTACATCTGCTGGGATAAATATTATTCACAAAAGGCCTTTTCAGCCTTGAACTTTTTATTTTCCTTGGAGACTTTTCTTGTGCATGTTTTCCTAATAGTTAGGAACTCAGAAGACCACAAACGAAACGAAGAGCCAGTGGTGCTAGTATTTATGGATTAATGAACATGGTGTCAAGTTAGGTCATCAAGGCTTAGTGGTTGTCAAATGAGAAAAATAGCTTTTTTATTGCAGCAATTCACTATAGTACACAAGATATGTGTGATACTCATTTAAACAGCTTTAATACATCATCTCGAATATGGCCTTACCCACCTCAGATTATGTGCCTTGGCTTCAGCAAAGACTTCGATCAAGCTTCTTTTTTTCTTTCAGACCTCGAGCTACCCAAACATGCCACATTTTTGATGTCAATCGCTGTGGGGATCATTTAAATATTATTTCCTTAAGAATGAGCAGTTTTGGCTTTATTTCTAAGGTGCTGGGGGGAAAAATGTGTGGTAGTGTCAATTGACACTGTCAGTGCTGGAAGGGTTTTTAAAACTTGCTCTTTCCTCTTGGTTTACTGGGAGACACTGGGAGATGTACAATGTCGGTTCACGCCGGTGACAACTTTACCTGACCTTTTGACAGGTGAGCTACATGGAAATCTACTGCGAGCGAGTGCGGGACTTGCTGAACCCAAAGAACAAGAACAACCTCCGAGTTCGTGAGCACCCCCTGCTTGGCCCCTACGTGGAGGATCTGTCCAAGTTGGCCGTCACCTCCTACCATGACATCCACTCGCTCATGGACGAAGGAAACAAGGCCAGGTACACATGCGCATTGCCTTCCATGCTATTTCTAGGTTCGAAATTGTGAAATTTTTTTTCAGGTAAAAGAATTATTTAAGTATTGACTTACATGGCCATAAGCTGAATGACAGTCTTTTGCGTGACGCCAGATGCGTGGCTAATTTCGCCCTAAATGAGCACAATCAAAGTCGCAAGAACACAAGACAATCTATAAATGTCTTGGGGTCCTTCTGGGACGCCACTGCTGAAATTTGTCCAATACATCATAGCTGGATGTTCATTTTCTTTGTGTTTAAGGTTGACACAAGTGGCTCGTGTGCACCCTCTCTTGGAACACTATTAACATAAAATGAAGTTTTTAGGCACCCATAAAAAAAAAACTTGTTTTTTGAACCATACAGTTTCAAAACCTGACTTTCAGTTGGTTATAGCTTCATATGTGTGAATTGCCTATGAGGTGTGTTAAAGAAAATGTGGCATTATTTTACTCTGCACAAGGTTGGATGAATTAATTTGTGAAGATTGACAGAATGCAGGAACGTAGATGTTATGGGATTTTAGCAAACTATGAAGGAGCCCGAGGTGCAGAGTTTTCTGTCATGACTCTGGCAACACTATCAAATTCATAATCAATGAGTTTTCTATACTCTCAGACCCCTTTATGAGAGACACTGATATAAGGAACAAATGGTTATTAGAGACACCAGTGTGCCTACAGTAAAATACACGTTAAGAAAATGCATACAAGGTACCTTGATTATAAGAGACATCTCATATAAAAGACAAGAATTGCTGCCTGGAGCTTGCCTCCTATAAAGGGGTTTAACTGTATATGAGTTGCTTCATCTACTTAAAGGTGTCTTTACCATCACTTACTGCAGGACTGTAGCAGCCACCAATATGAATGAGACCAGTAGCCGCTCGCATGCTGTGTTCACCATCATCTTCACCCAAAGGAAGACTGACAAGGATACAGGGCTCGCCACAGAAAGGGTAGGTTCAGAATTGTGTAGCTTGCATGTAGCATTGTTCTGACTGGCGGAATGCCCCCAATCAGACGGCAATTTGTAAAATGTGCATAAATGTTTATATAAACGTTACTGCAAACAAATCTTTTTTTCTCACAAATGATGCCAGTGATATTATTTTTGGCTCTCCAGGGTTTGGTGAAAAGTTTCTGTGGCAAGGGAAGTCATAGTAGCAGAAAGGGAACACCTTGCCAATGCAGGAATGTAAGGCATAAGTATTTTTTTAGTGTCTATATAGATCACTTGGTAACAAGATAGACATGCATGGAGGTCAGTATTATATGTGCCACGAATGATGTATAATGTCCACCATTTTGCCACTGATCTTTAAAAACCCAGGTACAATGGCACGTACTTGTACAAATTGGGTTTTAGGTCTTCAAATTTGTTTTAGGATGTCATTAATTGGATCTAGTGCATAATGTTATGGCATTATCATTGACTTCAGTCATTCAATTGAGGAGCAGATTTGATTCTGAGAGATGTAAGGCCTGGAATTCCTGTTCAGCCAGTGTAAATTGCATAGCTTACAGCTTAAGTGGTGAATATGAGTGTCGCCTGCGTTGCATTTTCGTCCTTCAGGTTAGCAAGATCAGCCTGGTGGATCTGGCTGGAAGCGAGCGGGCTGACTCTACAGGAGCTCAAGGCACTCGGCTGAAGGAAGGCGCGAACATCAACAAGTCACTTACCACTCTGGGCAAAGTCATTTCTGCACTTGCTGAAGTGGTAAGCTACATGACTATCAACTGCCTTCATTAAATTTTTTTTTTCAAATATACGTCACTCACAATCTTCAGAGTTTTATCTAGAGGGTGGCTGTGTTTTTTTTTTTTTACAATGGTGTTCTATTCCTCATATCCTATGACATAGTTCTTATTAAGGTCCCTCCTTTAGTGTTTTCCAAGTCTTGAGAATGCTTTAACATTCTTCCGAATCATTTCTTCCCACATGCTTCTGATGCAAACCAGGCGGTGAGTATTTTTTGCAATGAATCATAGGCCATTTCTATTGGCTCTTGTTCCTGCAACAGATTTTACGCATGTAAAATTTGTGGTGTGATTGATTCAGGCTGACAGAGTAACTGTTGCTGAAAAGTTTCGAATTCTCTACTAAACAACTGACGCTTCGTTTACTTGCAGGCGACCAAGAAGAAACGCAAGGGCGACTTCATTCCCTACCGAGATTCAGTTTTGACCTGGCTTTTAAGAGAAAATTTAGGTACGTTGATAAGACTGTGTGCTCTCTTTAGTCCACCTTATTAGCAGTCAAAAGGTAATTAACCACGTGAATTTGTTTGTTTTAGGTGGCAACTCAAAAACTGCCATGATTGCGGCCATCAGCCCAGCCGACATCAACTACGAGGAGACGCTTAGCACATTGAGGTGAGCTAAGAGTCCACTGCCCATCCAGTGTGCAGAACACACCTCCGTGCTGCTCACCTTCATCAGCAGCTTTAAACATCGTGTTATGAAGCTGGAACCCTTAGTGTTGTTATGATTCCCAAGTACTCCCTCTTAAAATCTCTTTATACACCCGAACTTCATTATAACAAGGTTGCATCGTACATGAAAAAGAGTTAATTATTTCCAAACATTTGTTATAAAGGTTCATTCCTAATACCATATCTATTGCAAGATTATTTTTTATTTGCTTCATTATAATGAATATTTCTTTATATCCAGATTTGTTATATTGAGGTTTGAGTGTATATGATGATTAAAAAATACCTAATACATGCTGCTTCACATAGTGAGCTCTAAAAGCTTGTTGTTTTTCTGTATGTTGGATGTCTGGCAGCCTGGTAGATGTGGAGAAAGCCTACAGAAGTTCCTTAGCATATTTCAAAATAGAGAAAAATAGTTGCATAATCATGAGTGATGCTGTCAGAAAACCAAAAGAATAACATTTAGAATGAACAGTTAAATTATATTGGCATTTTGTGAGCAGAGTTTTGTGTGATGTAGTACGAGCCAACTTCCTTGAAAAGATGTCAACTGAAGTGCTTTTCGAACAAGTTACATTTCTGAAAGCATGGAATGCCTGACAAGAAAACGTGTGTGGTATTTATGAAGGGTTGTATGGGCTTTGTTCTAAATTTCATTACAAAATTCAAACTGCTAGTTGTTGCATGTAGACTCAAACCTCAATATAATAAACACAGATATAACAAAACATTGGTTATAACAAAGTAAATGAAAAACTGTTTTACATTAAATACAGTGTTGTTAATAACCTTTATAACGAATATTCGGATATAACAAGCTTATTTTCTTGCAAGATGCAACTTCGTTATATTGAAGTTTTTAGTGTAATAGAAATGCTAGTGCAGAGCTGTTTAATACAGAAGGAGGTCTCAAAGACGACCAACCAATCATTACTGGTGGCATCTCTTGTGCTAGTGAACAAAAATACAAGGTAAAGAAAAAGTAGCATATGAAGAAGAACACATGTGATTAAAAGACAGACGTATATGTGCACCAAACCACAATAACTCTTTAATAATGTGCACTGATTGACATTATCTGTTTTATTTTCTTCTTTCTCTTTTTTTTTGCACACCTTTATTGAGAGCTGAGTGTTGTCACAGTGAAGGGGGATGTCACTAAACAAGATTTTCACTTTTTCTCAGTCATAATTTGTTCAGATAGTTGCAAGTGGTCGTGATGAGTGGCTGCAATGACCACTTTGTGTAGTAGTATATAGGTTACTCGTATGTAGGTTGTGCACACGTAGACTGTATGTGGGTGATTCATGCGAGGCAATTTCTTTGTTGGTGCACTCACAATGCAGGTATGCTGACAGAGCGAAACAGATTGTCTGCAAGGCTGTCATCAATGAGGATGCTAATGCTCGACTCATCAGGGAGCTCAAGGATGAGATTTCTCGTCTTAAAAACCTGCTCCTGGCTGAAGGGATCGACGTTGACGGTGAGCGTCCTTCCCATTGTGCTTGATCACAGCCGGGTGCCTTAAATGCTTTCATTTTTTCACTAACGCATTACTCATTGCACTGATTGCTGAATAACTTAGCCAAGTAACAGCATCAACTTATGGCACTTGTTCTGTAGCATTCGTAAACCAGCCTTACACTTGTCATTTCTGTCATCTTGAAATACTTCATGAATAAATTAAGCTCTTATTCGTAATCTGACCTCATGTTTATGCTTAATTAACTCTCCATACCATGTCTGTGTCTTTGATATGGGTTAAGGGCACGTAAACAGTAAGGAAAAGAGGGGATCAGGATAAGCTTAGTGAATATGGATAACAAACTGAAAAGGAAAAAAGAAAACCGACCTGTGGCAACACTGCCTTTAAATTTCTGCACTAGTTTGCAATGACGTAATGAATACTGATTGGACTTGATCGGGTATTGTTAGTAAAGATTTTTTGGCTAAAATGCAGCAACCTGTAACATGCATAATTTAATTGAATTTTAACGTGATGTGGCAGCTGACGACAACATGAATGTGGAGACTGGGAAGCGGAAACCGCACCTATCTGTCTCTGCGGCCTCGGAGAATGCGATAGAACAGCTCCAGGAGTCCGAGAAGCTCATTGCTGAGCTCAATGAGACCTGGGAAGAAAAGCTGAAGAAGACGGAGGCCATACGGCTACAGAGGTGGGCTATCCTCTCGACTCGTCTTGTCATTTAGTGTGCACGCGGTGCAGAAAATCAAGAGAGTTTCAAATGCTGCTGAAAGGGTGTGTGTAGATATTGAAGAGACATATTTTTTTTATTTATACAAGTACCTGCAGCGCCATGAGGGCATTGCCGATGATATTGCCGACGAGGGCATACGCCGACGACAACTTATCCTTTCATTGCCATGTATATTTGTTTTACAAACATGTGTTGCAAAAAACACCCAAGGAGATCTAGAATGTTTCTTCTTGTGACCTTTTTGTTTTATGACTTGTGAAGTCACTCGACTAGCAACACTATACAGTAACTGATTTAGGTCTTGTTTCGGAACCAAATCTTTCTTATCTTTGTAACCCCTCTCATCTTCACTATGTCAGCGAGCCAATTCATCCCATAGTGCAGCCTGCGGACCTTTTGCTAGTGGCCTGCCCCACACAACCATTTTCATCCCACATTTTTCTTTACCATGTTATTTTGTTAATAATTATGTTCATGAGATATGTAGGCGTGCCCGATCTAAAGCATCAGCAAAGTGAGATATTGGGCTAGTTAGTTTGCCGTGATGAAAATACCGTGCTACAGTTACTGGGACATAAACAAAGATAGAGAGGACACACGTGTCAAGTCCGCTTGGTAATGTGTGTCCTGTAAATTTTTAGGTCCCAGGAACTGTAGCGCAGTGTTTTAATCATGATCTAAAGCAATTCTTCGTGAGACATTCTCTGCTGTTACCATGTATTAAAACATCACTTTGGAGCAAAAGCACATCTGTATCCCGAAATTGGCATCCAGATTTCAGGCATTCCGGAGAATATCATCGATGTTTATTGAATGATTGCTCCAAATTTCCTTTAGAAATGACCAACATATGAGATGTGGCAATTACATGACATTTTGTTCAAACTACCCCCCCCCCCCCCCCCTCTGCTTTTACCTTCTTCACTGTCCTGACCTATGCGGGAATAAACTTTGATACTATGCCCACCAGCTAGAGCGAGTTTGAGACCGCTGTTATAGTGTTTTCTTTCCCCCATTTCACAGGGAAGCTGTTCTAGCTGAAATGGGTGTAGCACTCCGTGAAGATGGTGACACCGTAGGTGTATTCTCTCCGAAAAAGGTAAGATTTTTGAAACTTTTTCTTTTAGTGCAAGCTATTTACTTTATTATAAAAAAGATAAACATTAACAGCAACACATTGCGAAATCGAACGTGGTAGCCATCACAATTTGTTGCTGGGCTACTTGGTTCATCTTGATGACAATTTTAACAGTTCAATTGCACAAACATATATTTCTGCCTTTTAGGATGTCAAGTGTGATGGTTTCTTTCATGCATGTGTGAACCTTTCTACTAACTCCTACCACACCTACTGCGAGCTTGCACGATGCATAATTGCTTGGACTGCCTGATGTATTGTTTGATTTTATACATTATGTATAAATTTAACAAGAACAAATATTATACTTGTAGTATATATGTTAAGGAAAGTTGTGGACATTGTTGCACTTTTGTAATAATGATAACTGCCATGTTGTACTTAACTGATTAGAACATTTCTAAAGCTTTATTGTGGTTCTGGTCTCATTAGTAACCACGTCTAATCATTTTGTTCACAGACTCCTCACTTAGTGAATCTTAACGAAGATCCACTGATGTCTGAATGCCTCCTGTATTACATAAAAGATGGCATAACAAGGTGAGCAGTGGTTCATATTACTGGGATATTGTCTTGTGACAGTGCCCGAAGCATGTTATATAGACACAGTCTGAAAACCACTGTTGTGATGTCAAGCGTTACTAAGCATGTCGTGCCGATATTAATCGTGAACCCCAGCATCATTCCCACCCTTGGTTCTCCCTGACTATAATGTTTCCCCAAAGTGTGCCGGTCTAGAAAGCGAGGGTTTGTGCTATCTGATTTGTCTAGTTTAAAATAGTCTTTTCTTTATACTACAGAAGATGGTAAGAGTATAACACGATGGTTTTTGTAGCATACATCTGTTGTGCCTGAATGTGTGTTGCATAAGAAGCAGTTTAATAAAGAAACAAATTTTTATTGAGTGTGCACTTTCACGTTTGAGACTGGTTTCATAATAACTGCATAAATGTGCAGAGCTTTAGGAGCCTGGTGATATTGTCTGTACAACCTTAGAAAACAAATAGTGGCATGCTCTTAGTGCTTCAAACTTTTATTGAACTTCATTGAGAGAATTCTTGGAGTGCCCTAATATTATTTTCTGCTGTTATTGAATGTGTGCGGGCATGTCCTAGTCTTCAGCTAAGCATATGTTCACTGACTCAAGTGTATGGTGCGGTTTTGCTAGTGTTACAATGTGTGAGCAGTGCATAGTGTTACTGTGATTGTGACTATTTTGCTTGTTAAGTAAAAAAACATTAATTCTGAATTTTTCTTATTTTTTTCTTGTTTCTTTTATAGAGTGGGAAGGCCAGATGCAAATGTCGCTCAGGACATCAGACTTAGTGGCTCTCAGATCCTGAATGAGCACTGCTGGTTTGAAAACAATGAAGGTATTTCAACCAAAATTCTATTAATTTTCAATATACTTGCTGAGATCTCCATGCTGGTACAACTTGCCAAAATGACTTTCATTATGACCTTCTTTTGTTACTGATACAGTTAGCTATTTCACTATCACAGATGTAGTACATCTGGTTAGAGGCCCTCAGATTGATAACTTAACCAACAACTCTTCCTGTCTGTCAGCAGTGTTCATACCTTTCAGACATGAGTTCTATATGCTTATAACATAGAACTAGCTCTCCATCATATCCATATGCTGGTGGCTCGTACCAAGGGTATCACAGAGAATCGGAGCTGGGCCTCATAATGCATCTTTGCATCTACGCAGGCACTGTCACTCTCTACCCATGCCAAGGAGCCCTCGTATATGTCAATGGGCGGGAGATTGTGGATTCCATTCAACTGAAGACTGGTTCCCGAGTAATATTGGGGAAGTCTCACGTGTTTCGCTTTCAACATCCCGAGCAAGGTATTCATCTTAATGAGTAATCTTATTCTGTGGACGCCTTTCTATGCCGACAAAAGTTACATTTGTTGTATTTCTGCTCCACCGCTCTTGCAGCCCGAGAAAGCAGGGAGCGGAAATCGCCAGTTGAGATGCCAGAAAGTAAGTTGTTCTCTTTTCATTATTATTTTATTTTAATTTAATTAGTCAATCTGCTTCTCTACAGAACATTTACAGAATATCATACATGAGTAAATAAAAATTGTTTGGTATCAGTGGGTCTAACCATTATCCACACCACAGTGCCTTTGTAATACTTGTTTTTAGATCTCTCCCAGTGTTGACGCAGTGCTCGTTGTTTGTTGAGTGCACATTTTACTGCTAATAGGGCAGTCAAGTTCACGCAGAGTACTTTTTCTGTCATGCAGACAAACTTATGAAATTCTCGTGCATCTGTTACAGAAGCTCAACCAGATGAGAGTGACCACCTAGAGATGTTAACCTTAGGCAAGAAGATGGATGACTCTGTTTACTCTAATGGTAATCACTATTACCTTATCATTTCTTGTTGGTACATGTACAGATGTCCAAATTTGAAATGGTGGGCTGGGTATTTTTTCATTTCTTCAATGTATTTCAAGTGCATTATGCAGGCAGATCTATGAAGTTAACACTCATCTTTTTGCAACTAGTTGTGTTATAATTAACAGCACCATTTCGTTAGTCACTTTATAATGATGTGAATGTCTTATAGGCTTCAAAGCTCACTAAAAAAAACAATTCTTGTCAACTCTGTAAGCTCTGGATGGCATAAACATATTTGGCAGAGTTGCAACATGTGACATCATCATTGCATAAAATCAAGTATGATTTAATTCATTAACAGTTGTGCCAGTTTTATTAATCAGGATTTTGTTTGTCTCGGGTGGGGTTCTGTGACATTGACAAATGTTAATGACACTTGTGCTTTGTTGTGACCAGGTGGAGAGCCAGTTGATTGGTCCTTCGCACAAGTGGAGCTCTTGGAAAAACAGGGCATTGATTTGAAGCAAGAAATGGAGAAGAAGTATGTGATGTTCTTTTTTTTTTTGCCTTTTGTCATATGTGTTACAGATATTCACATTTTTTGTCTGAATGTCTCACACGTGTCTGCTATTTCAGGCTCTTAGCTTTGGAGGAGCAGTACAAGAAGGAAAAAGAAGAGGCTGATCAGCAGTTTGAGCAAGAGAGAAAGGTGAGGGTATACAAATGATTATGGTCAGAATCATCTTGTCATCATCATGGCTGGAAGGGAGTTCTCCTTGATAACTCTGGTGGCAAATTGGGTGAAGTTATTGCCATAAAGAGCCTAACAGCTCAAGTTTTTTAGTACTCTCATATTTAAAATTTCTGCTACATGATACATGTCACTAAATTGTGTTTGTATGTATTTTAATGACATAGCAATGAAAAAAGTTGTAGTACATGTAGTATATTAAATTTTCAATTCTCATATCAATAAAAATAGTTATTTAACAGCTTAAGATCTCCGAAATGCCTCAAAGATTGTTAATGCTCACAAACTATGTGAAATATTTCTTAGACCACTCAAGAATTGAATGCTTGTGCTATCTTGCTGTTTATCTAAATTGCTGTTAATCCAGGTTTAGGTTCATTTCACCCATGGCACTCATTGCAACACTGATGGCGTAAAGAGGTTTTTCATCACTGGAACATGACTTCATTGCATTACTGCCTATCTATTTCAGACGTACGAGGCTCGCATCGAGTGTTTGCAACGACAAGTAGAGGAACAGTCGATGATTTCCAGCATGTACAGTGCGTGCACAGCAGACGAAGCAGCCACTGCTGAAGACGACGCTGTTTGTGAGTTTTTAGCTTCGTTACTCCCTTCAGTAGCAAACTTGAAGGGCGTCCACATTACGAGCGCAATTAAATGCCAAGCATCATCTGAGCTAACTATAGCAGCCCCACGCCCTTAAGCATGGACAGTATTTTTGTGATTTTTATTATTTACCTATATGTCTTGGCCATGATTGTAACATGTAGACAAAGACTTTCATGTCCTCAAGATTCTGGCTGCAGTAACCACAGCCTGGCACTTAGAAAAGCAGATACGATTCCTTTGATTATATTCAGAAATATATGATTCACAGACAATAATAAAGAATTTGGCAACCGTGCTGATGACAGCACTGACTTCTGCACGCTTCCGTTTCATTTTTAGTTTTCTGTGCGATATACATGCGCATCTTGCATCATCCACATGTCAAACCAGCTGCTATTTTACAATGAAAGGCTATTGTAGGGCTTTAGCTATCTTGCTCAAGCACTTATGAGCCTTATGAATGTTTGTGAGCACTTGTAGACGGGTACCTGCAAACTCTTTATACACTCCATATGCTGCTTATTCATTGTGCTGTTGTTTTCTGCGCATAGCCTCTGCACAGTGCCTTTGTTTAGTTCCAGATTCCTGATATGCAGCATGAACACATGAGCAGCAATATCCTTTTGTCAGGGCTGCAAGTGCCTTATGTTGCACAGCACTATAGAAAAGTCTGGCAGGAAAGTTACTTTGCAGTGTTCCTTGCTAAAGTTTTGTTTTCTACTAATGTTCCCACACTTATTGAGCAAACACAACACACTGAACTGCACAAAGTGAGACTGACGTTGCATTATGCAAACGTAGGTGGTTTCACTTTTGTGATGGCTCATTGTGCTAGGATGCAAAATTAGTGTTTAGTAATTAGTGAGCTATTTTTTAGTTTATCTAACATAAACATTGCTGTGTGCAGTTGACCAGCCTTGGAGTGACCGGGAGTACCAGGTCGCTGCGTGGGCCTTTCAGAAATGGAAGTACCACCAGTTCACATCTCTCAGGGACGATCTCTGGGGCAACGCAATCTTCCTCAAGGAGGCCAATGCAATCAGTGTTGAATTGAAGAAGAAGGTGATTATAATTAATAACCACATTCTATTCTAAGGGGACATCAAAGCTAAAAACAATGGTCATTTAATATGTATAGATAAAGTGTTATTTTAATTAAGTGTCCACTTTCGTTAATTTTGTGATAATGGGTAGATTATTAGAAGCGAGGAAGAAGAAAAAAATTTCAGCAACTCTAATTTCACGCCAAAGCTCAGCTGTTGATTGATTGATATGTGAGGTTTAACGTCCCAAAACCACCATTTGATTATGAGAGACGCCGTAGTGGAGGGCTCCGGAAATTTCGACCACCTGGGGTTCTTTAACGTGCACCCAAATCTGAGCACACGGGCCTACAAAATTTCCGCCTCCATCGGAAATGCAGCCACCACAGCCGGGATTCGAACCCGCGACTTGCGGGTCAGCAGCCGAGTACCTTAGCCACTAGACCACCGCGGCGGGGCGAAAAAAAAAGCTCAGCTGTTGTATGCCTGTGTGACGTTATGGATTTTGAAGCGTCTTCACGTACTTGCCCATCGTGGAACAGTAAAAATTTTTAAGCTTGCTAGCCGCAGTCTTATGCTTTTCTTAAGTGCGGAGCTCTTTAGGGGGCCGGGCTGTCATATGCTGTGATCGTGCGTCGTTGTCATCGCTTGTCGTAATGCAGGCTAAACCACATATAGCATAGATGTATGAGCGCGTACTTGCGCAAAATATAAGCCTTCTTCCTCTTGTTCTTCAAGCACCTTGATGGTGATATCAAGTGCGAACCACTATAGAGGCCTGGGCGGCCGTATGCTGTCGCATGCTGCTGTCGCTTTGTCTAATGCAGGCAAAACTGGTGGGAAATCAAAAAAGAGGAAGCAAGCGAGAAATATAAAAAGAGATAACAAAAGAAAAATGGAAATTAATAGGAAAAAAATTGAAAATAAAGGGAAGAGAAAAAGAAAGAAAAAAGGAAAGAAAAAGAAAACTGAAAAGAAACAAAAGAAGCCTGCCCAGCACGGCTCTTCCTTCGGGCTGTGCACCACTAATGAGATGCTGCCTTAATTTTCTAAACTGCAGTGTTGTCTGTTTGTATCGATAAATGTCAACTGTAGTAGACCTAAGCAGCCGACGTGAAAATTCAGGATGTCAAAGTGACTAATGCAATAATCACGAGGCCCTGTTACCACCCATATTTTTTTTAGTTTTTCTTTGCATACAGTTACTGTATTGGTGTCGTAGCAGCCCACCATTTTAATACAGCTCAAATCAATTTTCTCTTTGGTGTTTCTTTAGTCAGCTTGTTTCAACATTGGTAAAAAAAAGTGAACATTTTTTTTCGGCATTGACTGCGTATTTGATTAGGATAACACTGTGCAACACGTGATGGGTGTATAGTTCATAATTATTGATACTCATGATATGAACATTTTGATAGTACTTACACAGGCCTTCTTTGTCTAAACTCTTGTCTGCAGGTGCAGTTCCAGTTTGTCCTTGTCACAGACACGCTGTACTCGCCGCTCCCGCCGGACCTGATTCCTCGCGACGAATCGGATGAGTTTTCAGACCAGGAGCGGCCCTTCCCTCGAACCCTGGTTGCCGTCGAAGTGCAGGACACCAAAAACGGAGCCACCCACCACTGGACACTGACCAAACTCAGGTTAGGGCTACCTCCATTCTCAAGGCACTCATTACATGGCACTGCATCGAAGTCATGATCTTGAGTTATCATTTCATCACAGCAGGTGTAGTGTACCAACATGAACGGTTTGCAAAGACCCCACTGGAAGCTGTGCTGTTTGTTAATAGTGCATGTTTTTTTTTTTCTGTGCTGTACTGTGGCAAATCATGCTGGAACTGTAAGGGCCAAGGCAGAGGACAGCACACTGGCTCACATCTTGCTTAAAATGCAAGTTTTTTATGTTTTTGTTTCAAAATGGCCAAACTAGACGACTGAGTTGAAGCACCCAGCATGTTGTTTATTTCCTGAAATGAGCTTTCAGAGGACATATTGTCAGTGCCTGTGTAAGCCTCAGTTCCCAATTTGCTGCATGCTGGATAGATATACTACTTGACTGCCCTGATGTAGAGATAATGGTGGCAAGTGGAGCCAGGCTCGTATTGTTCGCTTTTCTTTTGCATCATCATTCTTAGAATCTCAAAATATGTAGTTTGCAGTAGAAAAATCAATTTCGAGCATTCTCATCAAATTCATGTCAAGTTAGTACAGGGTGCATTGTTTACTCACAGCATGGTTTTTATTTATTACTATCTTGAGTAGGGACAGGGCACTTAAATTTTTTTTATTTCCTAATCAATTTTGACAAAACTTGCTGAGTCTGTGTATATTTGTGTGGTCATTTCATGTATACTATTATTATTCATGTATAAAGTGTAGAGTGTGCAACATAAAACCTTTCATGTGCCTTTTTTAGGAAGCAGCATTTTTTCTAAACTGAGAGATATAGGAAGTAAATTAGCATATCACAATACTCTGGAATCAGAGCTGATTGCAGTACAACAAAAATTGGTGTTCTAAACTCATTAAAAGAAAAGTTATGGTGAGTTGAACATTTGCGAGTGATATTCCAGCTTTAAGTTGACTCACTCGCAAATGTTCAACGTATCACAACTTTTGTTCAAATGGATTCACAACAATAATATTTGTTGCACTGCAATGAGCTCTGATTCCAGAGTATTGTGATATGCTAATTTACTTTGTAGATCTCTCAGTTCAGAAAATAATGTTGCTCCTCAGAAGGCACATGAAAGGTTTTGTATTTCAAAAGCTGCACATTATACATGAAGAATATTGAGATATTTGAAATCACCACACAAATATATATAAGCTCAACAAGTGTCATTAAAATCAATTGAGAAATAAAAAACTTTAAGAGCAGTGTCGCTCCTTGAACATGCTAGCTTGCTTGTGTGCCACCCATTTTACATCAAAGGGCAAGTGGCACTCTTCTTTGGATGTGCACATTTTCATGCCAAACGACACTACTTCTGTAGGTGCACTTTGCCTGGTGATGCTGTTCTACCAGCTTAACCAGAGGTGTAGGAGGGGAGGAGGGGTTTCAAGCTCTGGATAAAAATACAGTATTAAACTTACACATAATCAAAGAGCATTGTTCAGAATTGATAGGGAACAATTGAAGAATAAAAAAATACATAAAATCAATTATAATTAAATTTTTTTTTTACTGCATTGGGAAAGCATAACTGTGAGGTAAAGTTAGTCATATGTGAAAGCCTGGTCTTGCGCTTGTTTCTTTTCTACTATGCAGGCAGCATTATAAACACCAGTGAAGTATTATTGTGCTATAAATCTTGTTTTATTTCCAAAGTGTTTATAATACATAAGATCATTTGGTCTCGTGCGATGTACCAGATCTCACTTTGTTATGCTTGATCACTCGCAATACATTCAGAGATCACAATGGCTTCAGCAACGCAAGGTAATAGGTAATACTGCATGTACCAGGTACCCATGCAGCAACCTCGTGCTCTTTGCTTTCAGTTGCTCTGTAACATTAATATAGCCAGCACGGGGCTTGGGCAGTCAACACCCCACTCCCCCAGATGTTTTAGTTTTGCATGTGTATATTATACATGCACACATGAAAATGCATGTCCAAACATGTGTATAAAGGGTGCCTAAACCTTTACCCCCACTCCTCCTCAGGAAGCAAATTTATGGCTGTGCCCCTGCTCTGTAATGATTGCTGATTCTACTCTCAATACACAGCATAGCATTAATATCGAATATCTCATGATTTGAAACTTTATGTGCATGTTTTCGTTTTGCATAGATGAAACTGTCGTCTTCTGATTGTTATCAAAATTTGTAACTGTGCCAGTTTGGAAGAATACTAGATAAGACACTTTGAACTGTTGAACATCTGGTGTGGTGTGACTCAGGCTTGATTTATACAAGCCAAATGAATGTTCGCAGCATGGTTATAGCACAGCAATAGTAGGGGTCGCACTTTGGTGCTCTTGTCTTATTTTTTTTTTCTTTACAATATACGATGTGTTTGGCATATGACTTAGTTTTGTGAATTCTGTCAAAATGCACTGTAATCATGTACCAGAAAATTCATCCTTGTTGGTCACCTGAAAATTGCCCTTGTACAAACTTGGTTTTGTTTTGTTGAATCGATCGAATATTTCCTTATATTGGCTTTATGCGAAACATGTGCTGCTGATTTTTTATAGTGTGGTAAGATGCTTTTCAGCTTCTTACTACAGTTCAATTGAACTGTATGACATTTTATTCATGCATGTTCCTCTGATGAGTGCATTTTGACAGGTAATATTATGCATGTTGGCTGTCGAAAGACTATAGGATATTGCATGTGAACTTGTGACCTAGCTTGCACCTCAATTGTATACAAGCAGCTGCACTTTTCCGATTGCAACGCTTGTGGTGCTTTGTTTTTATACTAGAGGATTCGTAGCATTCTAGGTTGAGTTTCATCTCTTGAAACATGTGGTCTGGAGTTAGAAATTTTTGTCTGTATACTTTATTGCCCGGGAACTTGCATACTACCGTGAAAGTCTGAGCAAGCACCTCCCTTCCTTCCTTGAGAGATTTAATGTATGTGTCCCTTCTCCCCTGCCACCGTTTTCATTTACTGTTTCTATTTGCCTGATGAGGGCGAATGAAAACAGTAAATGCGTGAGTATTTAATAAAGCATTGCATTAGAAGCACAAGTGTGCATTTTTTTAAATTTTTAGCGGCTCTTCTGTTGACATTTTGAATTTTGATTCATGGCCTAGCTTGGCCCCCCACCTCCCAATCTTGTTGGGCTATTGTTCACCATGGGGGGGGGGGGGCTTACTTTGTTTACAGTATGTATGTGATTGTGGGTATGGACCAGTGGTAACTTTTGTCAGATTGGTGGTCCCAGGTGGCAATATAGTGCACACAACGCACTTTTGAACAGTAATCACGTTGGTTGAATCATTCTTTATTTGAAGCGTTATTTCGCAATGGCTGGACATGTCTGGTTTGCGCACATGCCACAGCACACGTTTGCATAAAGGAGCCACCATTCGTACATGGCGTTCAAGGCGCTTTGTCTACAGCTGGGGTTCAGCCACAGCTGTTTTAAGCAGTATGCTTCGCCGCCTAGTGCCCCGCGCTATGCACATGATAATGCTTAGAAGTTCAGTTATAATGCTGAGCACATGTTTTAGAGCTACATGTTATTCTGCATTTACTTACATCACAATTACAGGCTGTCATAGCTCTCAGAATACTAATACGCGTGTTTGGTGAAGTTAGTGACAGTTAATGAAAGCTTAAGCCTGCTAACAACAAGCTCCATGGGCATATTATTCACTTGTTATGTAATGGCTATGCTGAACCAGATAGTCAAATGTTGATTGGTTATGTGCCAATTTAAATGTTACCTGTAAGCTATTTCATGTCTAGGAAGTGCAGTAAGGCTGGTTACTTCTGTCGATCACTCCTATAACTGCACTATTTCGAAATGTTCATGAGCATAGTAGTGATCAAGCAATGCTCCATGGAGATAGCATTATACAGTGTTTGCAATTATTTCACTGTGTGAAGGTAATTTTTGCAGGTTTTTTATGCTCTTTTGCTAAGTTAAAGATGGTCAATTAAAAAAACAAAAAAACTGGCAGTACCACATGCTGTGGGTGTACTGAAAATGAAAAATTCACTTGATTAGCCAAACCTAGGGCACTAAAATAATCGCGCAGCGGGGGGCAGTAACAATTGAAAGCATTGACTGGCGCGGCAACTGAGTGGCGCACCTCCATGACCCCCTCTCCCGCCCTGCCCCACCCCTCAACCTGTAGACGTCGCCTGGAGCTAATGCGCAATGTGTACAATGAGGACACCTGGTCCCCCGGGAGCCCCGAATCTCGGGAAGACCCGCTGCAGTGCTTGAGCGCGTCAGCTGCCCTGGGCCTGTCCAGTCTCATCCCTTCCAAGACAAGGTCATAACATGCACTACGCCGCCGCTGATGCTGCTGCTGCTGCCACGCGTCATTCACTGCATTTGGCCCCCCTTCTTTCTTTCCTCGCATAAATGTTGCGGTCAGCATACCCACCGTTTTGCATTGGCCTCTCGTTTGGCTCCTTTTCTGTTGTTCTTTTCGTCTGCCTATGCAAAACTCTCCTCATTCTCTGCACAATGCCTGTGTACTCTCTGCTTGTTTGAATCGGGCGTTCTGAGTCTCTCATGCCGTTGAGCTACAAGAATGTGCATTGTGCTGCTACCCACAGCTTGTTGATTGTTCCGCTTCTTGTAGGCTTCATTTCATGCCGGCCGTGCTGATGCTTCAGCTCGAGGTGTCGCTCAATTAGCCACGTGATTTGTGTGTTGTAAATGCACTTGATTAATATGTTGAGCTGCACGTGCTGTATAGGGCTGCTCGTCACCAGGTGTGAGGACTTGCTCCCCTAAAAGGCCCTGAAATAAATAACTTGGACAGCATCATCATCGCTTGTCTTGTTGTCAATACCATTAATCTGCCGCAAATTTCCGGTAAAGAGAAACTAGCAAATAAGCAGTGAGGGGTGTTATAATTGTCTCTATAGAGTTGTGTATTGCAATCTTTGTTATTGCTAATAATAATGCAAGCGTTTTTTTTGTTCTAATTTTATCAATCAAAACAATTTCCGTAGTGGGAAGAAATGGTGAAAAAAAGAATCGCAGTTCGTTTTACATCAATGCTGGACACACAAAACATTTATCTCATGCAAGCTTATAAACCGCCGCCTTTTTCACACAGTCTCTCAACGAATGAAATGTTTTTATGAGAGTATTTTAACTTTGAACTTTGTGTGGGCCTTTGCGCAAAGCATTCAACACAAAATTTGTTCAGCAAAGTTCTGTACAGTGTATGGTATGCAACAAGTATATCCGCATTGCTGTACTACTCTAACACACACACATAACTTGAGTGCTACATTAAAGACATTAGAACTACAAAAATTTTCCCGTTTTTTTCTTGTCTGCATGCATAATTAATTTTGATAAATTTTGGTAACACTGCATACTGTGTTTCTTTGTGCAAGGTTCCAACCTCATTATAATAAAATTGCATCTGACATGACAGCGGCTTTGCTACATCAGAAAATTCTTTATAAGTACAACTTTGTTAGAGCCAACAATTTATGATATCTGTGTTCATTATACCAAGCTTTACATTCGGTAACAACTATGATACAGACACTGGTGACAAGTGATACATTTTTGCGATTTGGACTAAAGGGTTAGTCTGCGACAAAAACTTGTGCTAGGCTTCAAGTTAGTCGCGAAGTCCAGCAACAATTTAACGTAATTTGATTGTATCATTTGCGGGAATTTAACTCGTACAGCTTTCACCTGAATGGTTTTGCCACCAAACATTTTGTAATTTTAAATATTAGGTTACAAAAATGCTGCTTGTTGTAACACAAAGATACAGTTCTGTCTTCGAGTATTCTAGTTCTCTAACATCTTTGTCTCATCGCTGTCAATGCTGCTTTCAACCGCCATATTCGTTTTATATTTTTAGCACTAGAAGCACTTCCATCCAGTTGTTGCAGAGTCATTGAAAGTCACTTGCTGGGTATCTAGTTTGGGTTGCTGAATATGAAATTTCAGGCAGGAGCGCTGACGTCTTAAGCTCACTGTGCTAGAATGACTTTCTTGAAGAGTAGTAGAAGTAAACATTATTTGTGTGTAATTCCGTATTATACATTAGTATCATCCCACATTTTATGGATGGATAGATGGAGGAACTTTATAAGGTCCTTCGGAACGCGCCTTAGCACGTTGCCAGCCGCTCCCATGTCAGAACAGAAAGATCAAGTCTCTCTGCTGCATCGCGGGCCCGTTGGACTGTCCATAACTGCCGTTAAAGTCTGGAGCTGGCAATAGCACCATCCCATTTGGGCTGCGTGAAGACTTCACCACAGTGTAACATGGGGCACCACCAGAGCATGTGTTCTAAATTAGCTATGTCATCCCAGACGGAACATGTATTAGTTGGCTGTATTTTAATGTTCAATAATAACGTAGGCCACAATGTCGCGACTCTTATTAGGAACGCATATCTCTAATTCAGGTGTGTCTGCAAGTGAGTTGGCATTTCATGGTATTTCATGCAAAAAGATTTGTGGTGCAGAAAGAAAAAAGTAGAAAAGCAATGCCATTCCATTGATCCTACGTTTACATAAATGCTGCACCTAACATGAAGGAGACTACTCCTAGCATGTTGCATTTTACCTTTGATTTCCTGAAGTGTCGCTAATTCTTCATATTGCCCTGTGTCGGTCTCATTCATTGCTCATAAACGATTCTTGTTTGTATGTACGTTCCTGGTTGCTGGAATGCTTATTTGCATATTGGTTGACAGTGGCCTGCTGACGGCATTGTTCACAGATCTGCAACATATGTTGCTAGATGTGGCTATTTCTGAGCCAAAATTAATGCACCAAACTTATTTGAGCATGAACATTATATCCTGAACGTCCTGCCTTGGTTAGTTCCATTTCCTGTGATGTAGGCTCTCTTTCTATTGCACATCACGGCTTACTATTGGTAATGATCGCATGTGGATTCCCAACTACCTCGACTCACGTTTATGCTGCCCGAGTACACTCTCATCTTTTCATGCACTTCAGAGCGTTTTTTGGTACATGTTCTTACTATCATAATACCATTGTTCCTTAAAGGGGCCCTGCAATATGCTGTATGCATGTATATATATATATATATATATATATATATATATATATATATATATCAGCTCAAGCACTGAATTACACAGCTAGTTTTGAACTTTAGGGCCAAATATTGCTCACCTGCACATAGCAGTGAGATATTGCTGTACTGTTCAGAAAAGCAGCTGCCCCTTTCAACTTCTTTTAGACCCAATCATTTCTCGTATACACTCCTAAATATTTCTAATTCCGATGTTTAGGTATATTTAGAAATGTTTACCAAGTAATGGCTTCAGTGAAAGTTATCAGGAATAAATTCCTTGACTGGTATTGTATTGGCATCTTCTGGTAGCAAGTAATGGCACCACTAAAGAAGTCCTGTAGCCTCTTGCAACCATAGTTGCTTCATATAGTAATAATGTTTTGAGCACAATAGATGTTGTTTAGTGGCAGAACTTTTTATCATCCAGTAGGAACGAAGAAAAGGGATTTTGAAGCTACTGGGGGATTACAGTGGCTCTGTTTTAATGCTAATAGCTCCTTTCATACGAGGTGCATTCGAGATGCTTTTGCTAGATATTATCTGTGCCAGGTCAAAAGATGCATTTGTAATATTTCACGTAACGTGTTGCATGGCCCCTTAAAGTAAAGTCATTTTATGAGAGTAGTTGGGCACCGTCATCACTGTGAGGCTTGCAAAAAAAATGGCAGTTCATGATAAAGTGTACAGTTTGTTTGGCTTGGAGTAAAAGCAATATAAAAAATATAATCTTTATGTTCAAATTCTATGAGAACAGTGATAATACGTATGTAGAAAATTTCACTGTCAGAAATTAATGCAAATTGAAGCACAGTAAAATATGAGCATAAAAGTAAAGAAATCGTGTCTCTAATTTTTTTGTTTTTTTATAATGTTACAAACACATACTCTGTGTACCTCACAGGACAATGCTGGACATAAGTGCATGACATTGGAGCCTTTACTGGCAGAAACAATTTTCTGAATTAGCTATCCTGTGCCAAGATTCACATGAGCTGTTATTCTGTCAAGAAGATTCTATTGTTATCCAAAGAACTCAAGATCTTACTGATATGGCGAAGCTGAATGCAGTGTTGTCAACACAGCAAACACATTGATTATTTTTTAGATGAAAGTTTAGTTGTAAGAGGTACTCTTCATTTACAGACAACGCCTGGAGCTGATGCGCGAGATGTACCACAATGAGGCTGAACTGTCCCCTACATCTCCCGACTACAATGTTGAAAGCAGCATTACTGGCGGGGATCCTTTCTATGACCGGTTTCCATGGTTCAGGCTCATTGGCAGGTATGTCCTTTTAGAATTCACCTGATATATAGGTGTCAGTGTGAATGTCTGCATGGTGTGATACTTCCACATGTGGCAGTGTGGATTGGCTCTGTAAGCTACAGAAGATTCTCAGTAAGCAAAAAACCTGTTTAATAGGTTTGCTGCTCCAATCAAACTATCTCTGATATGATTGGTTTAGTGCATGCACTTCTGGTTATCTTTCAGTGAATGAAATTCCTTTTAAATGGATCATATTTTCCTGGTTTCTTCAGATTCCCTTTAACCATAGTATTTTACTGTATTTGTATGAAGCTTTTTCATAAAATTAGTTCAAAATACTGTAGAGTTTGTGTTCTAGTTTTCATAACAAAACATGAATGCTGTAAAATGCATTTAGTGGTTCATGTTTATTCTGGCATATGCCTTAGTCATCGTCACTGTATTATCCAGAACACATTTGTTTTGTTGGTCCATTACTTGATTAAATAGCTGCATGCATTTCTTTTCATGAAGAAACATTTGTTGAAGTTGTTGGGCTTGTTTTCAAGGTCAGATTAGGACATCTGGTGGTATATCAGGATAAGGTGATGGTTTGCAGAATATCGAAACATTATAGTAATCTGATTTATTATAAATATTGTGCAGTACTTTGCAGTAGTTAGCACCTTTCACCTCTTTTTTACTTCTTTGGCATCTTAGACAAATCACGCAGGTGCACAAAGGGGTGCCTAGGCGATACGATCATGGAACAAAACGGTGCACACCTGCGTAATTTGTCGAAGATGCCATGGGTCAGGTGCATGTAATGAGCGCATGGTGTATTTGTGCACCTAACCATCACACACCAGCACCTTCAAAACCCATTAATATTTATGGCAAGCAGTATGCTCATGTTGTGCACTGAACAAAGACAAAGTGTATTAAAAACCACACTTGGCCAATTTTTCTCCCAGGGCCTTTGTGTACCTCAGCAACCTCTTATACCCTGTGCCACTGGTGCAAAAGGTGGCCATTGTCAATGAGAAAGGCGACGTGAAGGGCTACCTGCGAGTCGCTGTACAAGCTGTCATAGGTGAGAAATGCGATGTCTACGTGATGTAGTGTTCTTGTGACTTTGTACATGTCCACTATGTTCCTCACACAGCTGGAAATTTCCAACAGCTATGGCAACCATTTGCTCCTTGTTGACTGAAGTAACAAAAAGAAGGATGAAGCATTTACAACACACAAAAAAAAATTTTCAAATGCTAAATGTTTGTTAGGAGTGTCTTATGTCTGTCTGTTCATTGGTTCTGGGTCATGTTCAGCTTCAGCACGGTGCACAAGTTATTAGTTGTGGTAATGGCCAGTGAACAACGTGGGTGTGTTGCTTAATGAAGCCATGTGTTATCCACAAAAATTCAGTTTTCTCCCGGAAAAACATCTCTTTTTGCTTGTAGTGGTACACCAACAAGCATGCATGATACTACTGAATGCAGAAGATTTTGAACTTTGCTAGATTAGTTGGCTTTTTAGAAATTTTAGCATAAGGTAGCAAAGTGATACTTCCGAGCTTTATGCAGATGCTGTAAACAGTGCCGGCTAGGAAAATTTGGATATAAGTTTCATGAGAGAATAAACTTGGAATGTCTTAATGACATGGTCATTTTTATGTTGCCATAACATTTTTTTTTGTTTTCAGATGATGAGGAAAGCGCAGACTGCAGCACAGGAGTACGCCAATCAGCAAGAATAAGCTTCAATGATGAACTTTTTGACACCACAAAGAAGGCAAGTGGCCCTGAGAAACTATGAAACCTTGCCGCTTAGGTATTGCATAGTTCCCGAGGTTTAAAATGCTGTTCAGTTGAATTTGAGGACGAAGTGATTTTCATTGAAGCATCATAGGGATTTACATAGACAAGACAGGCCAGCTGCAGGGTATTTTGTCTTCACTGTATTTTGTAAATTAGCCGTAAAGTGTGTGATTGTATGTGAGCAATGCTAAACATTTTTGCTAGATTTGCGCTGTAATTACGATGCATATGCAGAGATGCACTTAATGCTTGTTGTTACAATAAAAAATGGCAGATGGCAATCGAGTGGCATGGCAGGGACCTGTCATACATTGTATGGTCTGTGGTGTAAATAAAGAGCAGGTCAAATTCAATAGCCAGATTTTCTTAACTGTTTTATAAGAGCAGCAAGATGTTGTTACTCACTGAATTGTTTACACACAATTTTTCAATGTGGAAGGAAAGTAAGGCAAACGAAGGTTATGCAAGAGAAAAAGTTTTTGAGAGCTTTTTCTAGTAGGAAAGTGCAGCTAAGAATGTATCCTGTTCACTGTCCACAGGACCACTGCATAGAAAGTGCATCACCTTGCCTTGAAAAAGCACCTTGCTGTGAAGAACGCATAGTGGAAGGGGAGGAGCAACAACACACTTTACTGCAGCATGGTATTATCCTTTTCTCTCTATTCCTATTTTTGCAACATTTTGTCATTATTTCAGCTCTTGTATGTTTCATATACAGATATGAGATATCTGTTCAGTAAAGCTGTTTGGCTAATGTTCAACAAACTTCAGTATACGGTTGCTGTTTTTGTACAGTTCTCTGCTGTAACAGTTAACAATGTGGGACAGTGTTATTGACAGTCTCAAACAAGAAAGTCGAATCTTGTTGCATGCATGGCATGTGCGAATATGTATTGCTATTCCATGTATAGATCTTTGCATTTCGGTGTGAAAAAGGCAGTGCTATTACTTTCACTGGGGCTGTTCAGGTATAGCATTTCAGTTCATAAGCATTGTCCTGCTCATCATTTTTCACACATGTTTATAATTAACATAGGGGTTGTTATTTGTAGTTTTTGATTGAAGTGTGGTGTATGTAGGTCAAAGAAAAATCAAAGCAAATGAAAAAACAACTTTCGGTAGATAGGATACGAATCGGCAACACTCGCGTTACCTGTACAGTGCTCTACCAGTTTTGCTATGATACGGTAATAGTGGTTTTCTGTTCCTCTCTTTGGGGTACTTATGCACATGTAAACGTGGGAGTGTTAGCACCACCCATAACCACGATGGCGAATGTGGGGCATTCTTCGGTATCACATGGTATGTCAATATTGCAAGGTGGCATGTGTCACCAATAAACCCTCGAACGCTACCTATGAGTTTACATGGTGACTCAAGAACTACATTATTCATATTTAACATGATGCCGTATCACAGATGTCACTGTAGTTGAGAGAATGTTTGTACTGAGGGAAGCTGTCATGCGACTGTAATCTGATTCGTTAAAATGCTCACGCTCGTCGCTGTCTGCTTTCTCTGTGCAGAGGAGTGCAGCCGGCTCGAGGCTTACAAGCAGGACGGTGAGAACAACAACATCCTTCCCCTGAGCCAGGAGGAAGAGAAGCTGCCCGAGCACCTGCAGATCGGCAAGGAGTTCACATTCAGGGTCACTGTGCTGCAGGCCATTGGTATCTCGAAGGAATATGCCGACATCTTCTCCCAGTTCAAGTATGCAACATGTGCTTTCAAGCTTTTTGCAATTTAGTATGATAGCTATTACGCTGCTACCACTTGAATGGTGGGTACACGCGTATCACCGTGTGATGTATCAACGAACAGGCTGGTGTTTTAAACAAGTTTTTTCATTTTTACCTCATGTGAATGAAATTTTCAGGCAAAGTTGTATCTTAGCGTGCTAAAAGCAGCTATGCTATTTGTTAAAGTAGTTGTCAAGAGAGTCAGTGTATTCTGAAATGTCTACTTGCCTTACTTTTTTTTGCTATTCTATCATCAAGTATATTTAAAAAAATTTAAATGAGCGCATTTTAGAACAGTCGTAGACTACAACTAGATGATCTCTGTAATTTGGTGTTAACTGTACAAAAGTTATTGCCATGTGTTATGTATTGGTTGGAAACTAGAATATTTGTCAGTCGTGCTGCCACATACAAAATTTTTGCATCAAAGATATTGTAATTTATTAGCTTTATTTGAAAGTACTGTAATCCTATAGCTTGCCAGAGCATTAATGTAATGCATACACAGTGGTACATGCTATTAGTGCTACTTTTCACCTATGGCCATTCTTTTCCAGCTTCTTGCACCGTCACGATGAGGCATTTTCCACGGAGCCTCTCAAGAATACAGTCAAGGGACCTCCTCCTGGCTTCTTCCATGTTCAGAATGTAAGTGTCATTTACTTATAGCCATGAGAATGAGTGGTGAAGGGACACGGAAGAGAATAAAGATTTTTTCACATACAACTTTCCCTTTCACAATACCTAATGCACTATTCTTTAGGCTTGTGTGAATAGTGAATTTTAGGATCAAAGCAAATGGTGATCTTGGTCGAATAATTTCGAATTGAATTCGAATAGTATGTATCACATGTTATAAAAGAAAATGGGCTCATTTGTCATGACCCAACTGACCTGCACACTACTTTTTAAAAAATTGAAACAAGGCCTGTGCTAATTTCATTATTTTTGGTTAAGAAAAAAAGTGGAAACAACTTTGAATAGTATCAGGATTTGGCTTTCAGTAGAATGCAAGTAGTAGCGTGTAAAATATTTTTTTTATAATTTACTATACCTAGATCATATAAGAAGGTATAAAAAGCTTTCGAACTTTAAAAAAATGGTGGTGCATGGCCGTTCTTAGTTGGTGGAGTGATTTGTCTGGTTAATTCCGATAACGAACGAGACTCTAGCCTATTAAATAGGTGCGGGGTTCCCAGCACCTTACAACCTTCTTAGAGGGACAAGTGGCTCTAGCCGCACGAAACAGAGCAATAACAGGTCTGTGATGCCCTTAGATGTTCGGGGCCGTACGCGCGCTACACTGAAGGAAGCAGCGTGTCTTTATCCCTGTCTGAAAAGACTAGGTAAACTGTGGAACTTCTTTCGTGATTGGGATAGGGGCTTGCAATTGTTCCCCTTCAATGAGGAATTCCCTGTAAGCACGAGTCATAAGCTAGCGTTAATTACGTCCCCGCCCTTTGTACACACCGCCCGTCGCTACCACCGTTATGTTTTGCCATCCGGCTGACGCGTCTTGATGGTTTTCTTGTGATGTGCTACAGTAATTATATATAGGGTAAAATTGAACGTGTTGTAAACTTGGCCAAAGAACACAAGAAGCGTGCCGCCGCAAAGCACTTTAAGAGGACATACTTCAGGGTGACGACCGGCGCGATCGGTGCGCGAGAAAGAATAGTGTGTGCTTGCTAATGCATGTTTCCTGCCATTGAAGGAGGCCTTTTCAATTATGTGCGGATGCTTAGTTCTTCCAGTATCGCCATGTCATGGGACATAGTTTCTCCCAGCATTGTCGAAAGAGCTTCAAAAAAGCCCTCGCGCTCGACGAAACCGAGGACGATGCGCTTCGGGAGGGCGATGGCAGAGGCCACGACGATGATTCCCAATCGGACTTCGCGATCAGCGATTCCCGCTAGACCACGCTTGATGGGATCTGACTGCTTAAAGTGCACGCCAATTATTTAAAATTAACTAGTGCACTTTGCTTGTGCTCCAATTCATTTCTTCGTTTTTTAAAATCTATATACAGCGTGCGTTAGGAGTGTGACACAACATTTCGTATGTGCTCGCGAAATCCCCGTGTAATTTGCACACCCCCTTCTCGGGGCTCCAAAATCGCAATAAAAAGTGCACAAATTATGCGAGTATATGCGGTACTTCGAAATTTTCAATAATTTATATTCGAATCAAAGCAAATCCGAATATTGTGATATCCGGTTGCCACTAGGAGGCTTGCTAGGTGAGAAAAACATGGGAAAAGAGAATACACAGGAAGACAACACCTCAAGGTTTGTACTCCAGGCTGGAGTGGTATCACAGATTTTCGCGTTATCTGTTATGACTTAATGTTTTAGCTGTAAAAATGAGTAACATTGTATGCTCAGTACTTATTCCAGGAACTTAAACATAGACTATAAAGTGAAAAATAATTAATCAATTAGATTGATAAATTATGCTTTCAAGATTCTTATGCCACTAATTTCACCATCATAGGTCTACTAATAGAGAAAAAAAATCAAGGTCAAATATGTGTTTTTGAATTTCGCGCCAAGATTTCCGTGCATGGCATCACAGATTTCTATATGTATTTTTGGCATTGTCGAATCATTGGCTTGATAAAATTTCCTGAAACTTATTGTGTCACATATAATGCCTTCTCAAAGGACAATTTACTTTATTTTTATTGATTAGACACTACGTAGGACCTAGTTGATGACACCGAAATATATGTATTACCTCACAGCTTTCAGTGCAGGTACTTCAAGATGGCGTCACCACTAGCTATTTCGTTTCGGCCGTTATCTCAGTTACTAAGAGACTCCTTATGGCAATCGTGGTGTTTTTGGTATTTTGAAAAAGTAGTTTGCTAACACAACAAAGATCTTTTTTCTCTGTAATGTCCCTTTAACATAAAAAGTGCTGGGAAGTTTCATAGAGCCATTGAGGTTATTATACAAAAAGGATCTCAAGATCTGCGACCTTACTGACTTTCAAGTGCCAAACTTCTGCATGAAGTTCGATAAGAAAACTTAGACCACCCTAATCTCTTCTAATAATAAATTTTTGACTGTGCAGTTAACAATTGTCATTTATTACTACAAACTAATTTAGTGTCTCATTTTAGCACTCGTTTAAAGAGATGAAGTCCCACCATGAAAAGTCTATCATGGAAACTTATTTGTCAGCACAAGAACAAGAACATACAGTATTTACCTAAATGTAATGCCAGTTTTTTTTCAGATTTTTGCTACCTGAAGTCGACTCTCGCGTTACAGTCGAACACCGAAATTCAAGTAATCGGCAATTAAGTTGTCAAAAAGTGCAATGATGCACACAATTACTTCTTGTATTCTCTTTCTGGATGCAATGAAAAGTCTTGTGCTGCAATCAAGTAACTACAGTAACTGGTATAGTGAACAAGGAACATTCACTGACTGTCATATCTCCCAAAAGCTATTGTTGCTTGTATTTACTGTCTCATTGTTTTCTTATCCAGTGTGTTTCTTCATTAAACTGACTTTATGTAAGTCTGGACTGCTATTCAGGAGCGATACATTTTACGTGATACTATGCTAGTCTTATCATCTTCCACTCACTGCCATGTAGTTCTGTTCATAGCATGAGAAGTGTGATTTAATGTCATAGTTACACTGAATATGAAAAGAAAAAAACATGCTATATTGCTATTGTTATGTGTGCACTCTTTGTGTGAACACTGATAAATGGTGGTATTGCTGGTTCATTTTGCTCATTGTGCAGATCACAGTGACGGTAACCCAGTCATTCGTGAACTACCTGCGGAGTCGGCCAATTGTCTTCGAGGTGTTCGGGCACTATCAGCAGCACCCCTTGCACAGAGATTCCAGAGATGCCTGTCAACAGCAGTAGGCATTCAGTTCTCTTTTCTTTGATAGAAAGCTCTTTGTTGTTTTAAATCATCATGCATGTCTTTGTGGACTGATATAATGTGGTAACAGGCATGTTCACTCTGACAGCTCTTAAGCCGCATGCTTCTCTTCCAGCTTGGCTGTGGCTGTTCAATGAAGCAATAACTATTTGCTGTCATCAGAATATACATAACAAAATAGGGCTAGCGTGTTGTGCCAAAACTGGGCAGCTTTTATGGTCTGCTATATTCGAAACTGAAACTATTGTTCTTTAGCATGGGGGATAAGAACGGAAAAAGTAGCCATTGGCATTAAGGTCTCAGATAATCATACATTAGTGGCTCTCTTTATGGTTCTTCAAACGTGTCTGTATAGCCACTATTGAGGTAGAAGCACAGCTCTTTGTTGATTTATTTGTTTAGAGCTCTTTTAACTGGCTTTCTGTGATCGTACAGCTTGTACCAAAAGAATGGCAGCATTCAGCACTTTGCCTGTTCCACGCTTCTCCCTCCATTGTCTATCAGAATTGTTAAGTGTTCTAGATGTTAAGCTTATTTAGAGCTCACATCAATAACAACAACAGGAAAAAAAAAAAACACTTTGGCTGCTGCTTTTAAGAGTCCATTAGCTACATAGTATATTACTAGATTGCAAGCATTGCTAGAGCAGCATCAACCTATCTAGAAAAGAGTTTTTCTTTTCACCATGTTATCTTTGTTTTGCTGCCAAACTCCGCCTGACGAGTGCCATTCTTTATTGCTTAATCTTTTGGCAAGTACAGAAGAGAATCCATTTTTTGCAGCAGCAGCGTGCGTCAGCCACCGCGACGGATGTTCCCAAGGACGCTGCCTATTTCTCAGCCTGTTCGGTCGCCAAAGTTCGACATACTTCAGTGCCCAAGGTACAAGTCCCGTCAGTGTAATAGTCTGGTTTCTAAAAGTATGCGCCTCAAAAGTGTGAACTGCTATCTCTCGTACCTTTTTCAGCACAACACACATATATGCGAAACATGACGTCCTGGTGTGGTTCGAAATTTGCGAACTGACTCCTAACGGCGAGTAAGTGGCACTGCATATTTTCCAACATAGTTGAAAGAAACATGTCAAATATAGAAAAGGTGTTTTCGAGATCTTGTGGGGTCCTTTTGAAAAGCTTCTACTCCTTGAAGTAATGGGTCATTTAGTAAAGAGAAGAGCCCAATTAAGCAGTGCACGTACTGCTTCATTATTGTAAGGACACTTTCACCATACCTTTATTTTTTGGCTCAAGTATGGCTACCTGGTCAGCTAGAATAATTCGAGGATGCAAGAGGCTTGACTTTTATTTTGTTATTTTTAGTCACAGCCATGTGGAGTAATTGACAGTGAAGCCATGTAAAAGACAGTGGAAGTTAATTGTTACCTTTAAATACGACCTAGAAATAATGAAGAAATAATGATGGAAAAGGAAATAAGAGTGTCCATAATGATAACTTGCCATGGGAGGGAGCAAGACCTATGTCACACGGTAGCCATACAGTGCTCCAGATATGTTTTTCGTTTAGCCTCAGTCAGTGATGTTTGTGTATGTCTATGTGCCTCTGCGCATGTCACCTGACGCCGCATCCTGCGTGTTTTCCCAATTAGGTACACCCCGGCCGTGGTCGATCACAGCGATGATGCTCCTTGTAGAGGGACGTTCTCTCTCCACCAGGGGATTCAGAGGCGCATACGCCTGACGCTGGTCCACGAGCAAACGCCCAACGTCTGCTGGAAGGATGTCCGAGAGGTTGTTGTTGGTAGGCATCTCGTTTAGTGCGCTCATACTCGTGCATGTCACAGGCATGTTTTGTAACCTAGGTGATTATAAACAGGCATGCCTTTCAAGTTTTGCTGTTGCTCACCCAGATACTGCAGCTATGTCCGATGAATCTCGTGGTGGGTAAACACTCACAATCTGACAGTAAAACACTCAGTGTTAAGTTGGCACTGAAAGCTACCACGCTTAGTTGCGTCTAACGAAGAAATGGGCTCTTCATCCCTTCCTGTTATTCTGCGCTTATTTGAACTGTAATACCTGCAGTAAAGACCTTATCAAGTGTCACAATATTGACATGAGAGAGGCTCATAATATGTGAGTGCTGATCTGATTTGGGAAATAAATGTTGTAAAATTGTTTTTAGAGACTTCTTTCAGAACTAGTGTGTAGACATTACTGGTGAGGTGTATTCGAGAAGACAACACTAATACAAACTAACATTTACTAACATTTACAACTAACATTTAAGCCAAAGAAAGCATAGGGGGCAAAGTTTTTTTTTACTGCGGGACAATAGTTCTGACCTATACTAAAAAGAGTTGAAGCGCGTAAGCTTTATGTTACATTATCACAACATAACAGGTCGTGTCAGAAGCACACCAGAGTGCGAGGAAGAGGACAATGACACCTCGGTGCTGTCCCTGGGCATCTTCCCTGGTAGCTACTTGGAGATGGTTGGTGATGACAGGTAAGCTGTTATTTTAAAAATAAGACCCTTGCCGGCTAGCAGTGTTTCGTTAGTATCCATACGAAACATCTCTAGTTTTCATGGCTTCGAAGTGCTGCTAGTTCCTGAATAATCATCGAAATATGTGCCACATTAGCTGCAATGCTCTTTTTTTTTGGACACCTCTAAGTATGTGTGTGCATTGGTTATCTCACAGGACATTCTACCACTTTGAGGCGGCGTGGGACTCCTCCTTGCACAGCTCGCCTCTGCTGAACAGAGTCACTCCTTATGGAGAACGAGTCTACATGACCATCTCGGCTTACTTGGAGGTAAGCACCAGGCTTTCTACTGATTGCTGCATAGTAGTAACATGAAAATTCATAAACAGGAGTTGTGCTGGAGCCGGCGGTTCGACGAGCAACAACTGGAGTTGCTGCCTTGAAGAAGACAAGTTTGCTTGTCGAACCACCGGCTACAGCACAACCCCTGTTTACGAATTTTCATCACAAGCTTCTTTCTCTCCCAGTTAGGTGCCTTTCTTTTGTATAGTAACATGCAATCTATGCATATTTAGAGTTTTAGGTAGTGCAGAAGGAGAGCAGGGAGGTTTGTTTCTCTGCTGAGAAATAGGTTTAATATCAGAAAGATATGCTGGCAAAGAAGTACTTGCCTACGTTATAACATGTAGAGGAGGGAAAAGAAGGGGGGAGAAAGGCCCTAGAAGAATGGTGATTGGACATAGTGATAGAAAACATGATTGATCCCTCCATCACAGGAATCAGTAAAACACTAAAGTAAACCGTGTCTTTACAGAAGTAGTTTAATGTACATTGATATCAGACAGCTTGCACAATGTGCATCAGTGTTTGACAGCTGCAGCATCGCTCAACGATGATACATTCCACGCTGAGGCTTAGTCATACATCTACATCCCGACGACTAATGTCTATCATTAATTATTAAAGAAACCCTTGAGGTCATACATCCTTGTGGTAACTGTAGTAGTAGTTCACAATGAGAGTGGAGCCAGATAAAGTTATGGGACAGCCAGAAAAGTGTGACTGTTTAGATGCCAAAATTGGGCTAAAGGTCGCCTACTCGCCGCATGTTGGAGTTATTGAACAGCACTGCCCTACCACAAATAAACGCAATGTGCGTTGTGTGTTCCCTTTGGCCGACCACAATTATTTGCCGGGCGAGCATAAGTGGGCAACGTGTAGCTACATTCAGGAGAAACAGGTGCGTTCCTGAGGTTGCAGAGCTATGTTTCGTGTGGATGGATGCTATGAGCGACGCCGATGTTTGTGGTAAGGTCGCCACCTGGGGGTGTGTTAGGGCAGTGACGAAATTGTAGTTCTAATATAGCAAAGGTGCCGAATGGGACAGACGATTAGAAATGACGCGTTCAAGGAAGCAATTGCAAATGTCAAGGCCATGATGCATTACTGCATTTTACTATTTACTAATTGATTGATTGATTTGTGGGGTTTAACGTCCCAAAACCACCATTTGATTATGAGACGCCGTAGCGGAGGGCTCTGGAAATTTTGACCACCTGGGGTTCTTTAACGTGCACCCAAATCTGAGTACACGGGCCTACAACATTTCCGCCTCCATCGGAAATGCAGCCGCCGCAGCCGGGAATCGAACCCGCGACCTGCGGGTCAGCGGCCGAGTACCTTAGCCACTAGACCACCGCGGCGGGGCGACTATTTACTAAGAGCGCTGTGAGAGGACAGTGATAGATATAAAAGGTGTATTTTTTAAAGTATACTAAGTATGTGATCGTAACACAGTGGATAGCGTGCCCAGCATCTGTTGTTGTTGACCCAGAAGTCATGAATTCAACTCCCATTGACGGACCCTTTTGCCTTCTAATCATGCATATTTTTTCGACTTGGTGGACTAAGGCATAAAACACTTTCCAGTTAATATTACAACGCACCTTGATTAGATATGTTCTGCTGGCTCTTGGTATGTAATCTCCTAAGAAATCACATGTTCAATGTAGCATTGATGGCAAGTGCCAAGAATTTAACAGGTGCCCCAATGTAAAACGGCCTTCACTGATTGCTATCATACTTGTGCTGCATCATAAATGTATGTAGTACAGTGTAATATAGTAGGTTCGGTCAACTCCGCAGTTGTCTACACAGGGGCTTGTAATCTGACCAAGGTGGTAGAGAATGCTGTTTATGTACAACAAATTAAGTACTTGAAACAGACATTTACTTTCAAGGTGTTGTGTATATATATATATATATATATATTGTGAGCATTATTCATGCGCGTCATCTTGTCGTATGTACATACTCATCATCATCAGTCTGACCTGTGTTGTGGGGCAGAGGCTCAGATAGTAAAAGAAGTGTCTTGCAGCAAAAAACGTTGTCTTACAAATGGTGGAAGTGCTGGGTACGTTCAGCAAGCTTCCGTTTGGCGATGTCTGCACGTATACAAGGGTTGGAAAATATTTGACGGAGCTGCTGCTTAAAGGTAGGCCAGTCTGGGAAATCCAGCTGATGGTTGAGAAACCATGTCTTAGCGACCCCCGTCAGATAGAACAGCACGCGGGACAGCTTCACAGAATCATGCCAATAGTTTTAAGCGCACTCACACGGTCGTACTCATCCAACCAGTCTTCAACGTCTTCACCCCGAAGGCCAGCGAACATCGGGGGATCTTTTTGAGGGGCGGTGACAGTCCATGAAGGCATGCCCAGGGGTGTAGGCGGGGTGGATGGAGCCGTGTTGTTGTTATGCTTGTCTTGCGACATGACCGTGGGCTGACTGCGCAAACGGCGACCCGACCGGAGCTCCAGGGATGGTTGGTAGTCGAAGATAGCGAAAAAGCGCTGCAGGGAGAGGACCAGGGGACCGGAAAGCACTCTCCATCACTTGTAAAACAACGTTCACGTTCACAATATATATATATAGGCACTTCACAATGTAAACAGAGTGGGAGAATAGCTCCAGGTGAAATAAAAAATTGCTGTATTTATGCAAATATAAGTGAACACATTGCTGTGAGGCCTGTTTTTCTGTTCTTTAACTATATTTTTTCTTGTTCACAGCTGGAAAACTCTGCGCAGCCTGCAATCATAACGAAGGACCTTTGTCTCATCATCTATGGACGAGATGCAAGACTGGCACCAAGGTCAGTAATACAGAAGGAGATATACAGGCTGATTCTTTTGCCACTCTTAGGGTTGAAAAAAAAAAAATGTGTATATCATGTGATACGATATCTTATTGGTGATTTAATTAGCATCTCATGCACCATTTTTTGTTAGTATCAGTGTGTTAATTTTCACATGAATGTTTCAGTATACCGAAGCACAGCACATTGTACATAAAATATTCTGTTCGATGCATTGACTGTTTTTTTTTATTGGCACACACGTGTAGGTTGTCTCCGAACGCAAGATCCCTGCGCCACCTGTTCACTGGTGCCTACAAAAATGCTGATGCCAATCATGTGACCGGCATCTATGAGATGATCCTCAAGAGAGCGGCAGATTCAGGTAGCCCGGGTAGGAGGCATTTTATTGTTTTCGTAGTTTTGCTAAGGTTTATTTTAGTGCGTGGAATACAGCAATACCTATACCTAGTTAATTGCAAAAAGACATAGCTACTCACTGATATGCCTGCACAGCTCAGTTCTCTATGCAACCTGCCTATCGTTTCTGTGTATGTTTTTCTGACAACTCAGTCCACGTTGAATGTAAGTATAATTAATCGAATGTAGGAAAATAATACATGCTACTCTGCATTGACAAAAAAAAAAGTCATCGAAATACTCTTCAGCTGGCCGTTTTTTTTGGGTGTAGTGTTGCATATTTAGAGCAGCGGAGGAAACACTAGGTCCCTATGAATTACCTGTCTACATATTTTATACTAAAGGAACACACCACCAATTACTTATGTGTTGATGTTGTGCCTCAGATATACGCAATATTTGCTTTTGATCGACAGTGTGCGCAGGTCTGAACGCAGCCACCAGTTCAAGATGGCTGGGTGTTCTGCAACTGCTTAATCTTTTGCCAGGTGGCTGAATCACGTGACAAACAGACAGACCAAAATTTCTGCCTTCAAGTATCCCAAGGAAGACTGGTGTCTGTAATTTGCAAAATACACTGCATTCTTCTCTGACTGTATTACACTCAAAGCCTAATATACCGAACATCAGTATAATGATATATTGGCTATAACGAAGTAAATTAAAAGTAGTCTTGCAATAGACACAGTGTTAGAAATAATCTTTATAAGGAGTTTTTAAATGTAGTAACATCCTTATTTTCTTGTAGGATTCAACTTTGTTATAATGAGGTTTGAGTGTATTTGAAGCAATATCTGCTAGTGTAGCCTTTGCATACCAGTGCTTGCACATTGTTCAAGTACAATGTAGTTAGCTACTTACTACAAAAAGCTTGCAAACATATCAGTGGCAGTGCAACAATATTCTTGTATGTAGTGACTTTGAGCCACTGCCCCCTGTAGCATTCTTTAATTTAAGTAATCATACTTAATTAATGTTACTGACATGCACAACATGTGTCAAATAGCTATAATTAACTGTGGTTCAGTTTGACTGTAAGACATGCGACATTTACTTAGATAATTTGGCCACAAAAGCAGTCGATGCCATAGCAGGCATTATTAATGAAATTTACTGTACAGTGGCTACAAGCAAAGTTTTCAATGGTTGCACTTGCAAACCCCGGCACAGCAAGGCAAATTGTTGAGACATATTTACATGATTTGCGAGAGCTGGTGACAAACATCACTTACTTTGGCCTACAGGGGTGCAGCGTCGGCAGCGCCGGGTGCTGGACACGTCATCAACGTACGTTCGTGGAGAAGAGAACCTGCACGGCTGGCAGCCACGAGGGGACTCGCTCATATTTGACCACCAGTGGGAACTGGAAAAGCTGACACGCCTTGAAGAGGTGGGCCATGAAATCGGTGTATGCACTCTGCAGCAGGTGCTTGTCACTGTTAAATACATAAATTTCCTGCGTTCTCTTTTTAGCTCAGCTTCGATCTCCTGAAGAGTCAGCTCATTTTCCCTGTATTCCTTTTTTTTTTTTTTCATTTTTCTCGTGATTTATTTGCTGGTGGGGACGAGTTGTAGTTTGCATTGGTTCGTGGAAAGGCCTTTTTGGTGTCATGTGTTTTACTTTTTATTGTTACCTTTTCTGCTGGTTCTCGTATCATTCACCTTTTATACAATTTCGATTGTACTAATTCTATGTTTTACATGCTCTGTTCTTGCAAATCATATTTTTCTTCGTCATGTGACTTGAGTTTATACCTTTGGTGTATGAAATTTCTGTAAAGCCCCCTTTACTCAATGCCCATGTGGCCATGTAAGGTATTTCAAATAAATAAATAATTAAATAAGTAAATGTGCACCACTGGCATGCATAGTTACGGAAGTTTTCACCTGTCATAATGAAATATATGAGATGTTTACATGCTCAGTCACTTAGTGTCATATCATATGACGCCTATTGTGTATCATACATTTATTCACTTGCACATAAAAAGCACAAGCATGTCGTAACAACAAGCATCTGTAAGCTGAATGGTGCATAATGGCATCAGATTTTGATGCATATTTATCTCTGCCTTCTAGCTTTGATTTTACTCAGTGCAGTTTTATTAAATGTGAGCCAGTTGCTTCTATATGGATGCGTACGCAGTCAGCCGTAGCAGTATAACACCCTCTGGCAAAGATGTATCGCTTGCTACTGTGAACTGACTTTTAAATACCAGCTTAGCTTTTCCTGATCATAATAGCTATGCAGACAATCTGTGTCCTGAGAAATGCACCATGCCAGATACTGTAGGCCACATTTTTTTTTTGTGTACCAACTGTGCACGGGAAAGGTACAATGACTAGATCTACGATGTTCATTGACCTGCCTTCAGAGAATCTTTGTCTAGTTCTGTGGTCAAGGTACACAGTCCATTCAGTGCCCAAGGCATTTGCTGCTTTCTTGAGAAAGTAAATTTGTTATGCAGCTTTGTGTTTGCTGCTCATCTTCTTCTTCTCTAATCTTTGCTTTCAACCTCCTTATAGCTCCTCTTATGCGAGTTGTAACTGGTTAAAACAAATTGGTTCAGGCGGACCTGTCAGCTCCTCTCTTTTAAAAAACCCTTCCCTTTCTCTCACTATTTAGTAACACAGTGTTGTTTAGTGCCGTAACCTTCGCATCTACGACTGTCGTGACGCACCGATATGTCCACAACTCAACACTTTTGGTGAAACAGTGAAACACTGCCACACCCAATGTCCGCAGGTGGAGAAGGTGCGGCACCTGCTGCTTCTTCGAGAGAAGCTAGGCCTGGACTCCGGTGGTCCGCCCCAGCACCAGGACATCTGCAAGTGGGAGAAAGAGGCATGCAACCTGATGGCCCGTGCCGCTGCTCGAGGCCCCAACTCCACTCAGCAGGCAGCCACCGCTGCTACCGCGGCCATTCCCGCCGCTTCGCAGTTGCCGTCGCCGACCGTGGCTTCTTCGACTGCAGTGACCCCGACCCGCAGCACAGTGGTGGACGAAAGTGTGTATGCACCTTGGGAGATGACGCCTCGGGAGCGGGAACTGACCACTCGCACCATTGGCCTCATCTTGAGCCACATTCCCAGCAAACCGCCACCTACAGGACCGGCTGCTGCCAAGGTACGATGTCCAAAAGGATGCGCATTGCTTCTTTGTTAGACAGCTGCACATTGTGGGGCCTAGCCTTGAAAAGTTCGAATCAGCTTTACTTGCCAAATGCATCTTGCACTTTGTGGCATCATTTTTCGTTTAGAATTATTAGTGCATTCCTAGAACGGGGTTGCCAGCGACCTGTGCTACAGTGTTGGCTGAGAAACCTGTGATGTCATTTTATATTGTTGGTGTCATCTTAATCCAAGCAAGACAGAACTTCATGAGAAGATGGAGGCTCATTGTGACAAATCTTTGAATAGGGAATGTCATGGAAACCAATGTTTCGACAAGGTCTCTCGTCGGAATGTTGGCTCCAGTGGTACTGCTTGTCCAATGATTTCTCATGATGTCATTGCAGCTACTCATTATATTTTGAATGTCTTTCGTAAGCTGCTTGTCATAGTTATAGTGCCATGACAGAAAATATACAGAAGCCCGATTGTCACAAGCCATTATAATTAATAAAGGAACAGTGAGCACTAGAGCAGATAACTTTATTGCCTGATGACTTGCGGCAGAGACAAGTGAAACAATGCTAAGGAATGGACACATTTGTTTGGGGAACTTTAGCTGTCTTTCATTCTTTTAGGTAAGCAGAAGATACTACTTTGCTTTTTCATTGCACTACAAAGAAACTAACATGATCTTCTCGTTTCCTTGCTTGCTCTGTTACTTGAATGGAAGCAGCAGAATGCGGCGATGACACCTGTTGAAGAGGGAGATGCGTCATCACTCAGTTCCAGCATGACATCGAGCTCTTCACAAGAGTAAGTCACACATAGAATGATTAAATCTCTGCGTCTCATGGTTATGCTGTTAATAACTTACAAAATGTCACTAAATGAGGCCGACCGCTCGACAGTAATGGCCAGCAAGATCAGGTGACCATGTATAGACCAGTCCACTGTTGATGGAAGCACCCAAATTACATTTGGTTACAACTTGCCAGTACAGCAGCGTAGTTGGGATTGAATGCAGGCCATTCATAATGCATAAATGTGATCCTAAAATACATATATGAGATCTGTCATTTCCGTTACTCAATGATGATGAAGTGTTTTGAGCAAACATAACATTCTACCCATTTTTTTTAAGACACATGCATAAAATCATGTTAAAGCAGTCTGCAGTACACGCACATTAGCTCAGACTTCGGTAGTCGTAGTCTCGTGTCATTTTTTTATTATTTTTTTTAGGCTTGGTCAATTGCAGTCTTGTGCAACTTTTCTTAATCGGGCATATTATCAAGACATATTTATCTCAGGGAACCCAGTGAATTTCTAGCTAGTTGAGTTTGCTCACCATTTATGAAATAGCAGTCCTTCTTCTGTTCATTTGTTTCTTGCTTGACCTCTTCTATGCATCGACCCTGAAATAAGAGGTGTGCCATTGAATGTGGAGGATTTAAATAGGCCTTAAGTTTGTGAAGGTATATTTTTCTTGTCACTGTTGTTGAAGAAAAGTGTGTTCAGCTCGCATTAAGCCTGCTTATGCTAAAATTACTTTCTGGAACACAGGCACCAAAGTAGGTCTTAGTGGCTTACAGTGGTCAGGAATACAGCAATATAGAATATGCTCAATGAATATGACTTGATTGGTCCTCATTAATAAAAAATATTAGTTACTTTAGCTGACTCTGTAATACAAAGCTTCTTCTCATCGAGTCTAGTAGAGTGACAAATTGTTCTGTGGACTTTTCATCCAAAAGAGATTTCTAGCACAAACTGATGAGCCGGCTGTTCATCTGAAGTGGTGTGCAAACAAAATGTCAACATAAGTAAACTGGAAGTTTGTCTTCACCTGCGCGTTCGTTTATTAAATGGCACGCAGCATCACAACGAAAAATATTGCTTAACCACTAAACTGTTCTGCCACACAGCTGTAAATAGCTCAGTGCAGGTAAGCAAACCTCACCAAACTGATACCACATATACTGCTCGTGCTTGCAGCCTACTATCACCAGAGAAGCCGTGCATGTTGATGTCAGATTCTATGGAAGCGCGAGGACTGCCGAGCAGCTTGGCGCCCCCTGCGGGTCTGAAGCCCGCCTCGCACCCTCCAATCTTCACCGGGGGCAACCCTTGCTTCGTGGCGGAGGTGGAAGAAGTGCGCCCCAGCCCCATTGTGTCACGCAAGGGCTACCTCAATCTCCTGGATGACCGCACCGGAAACTGGGTCAAGCGATGGCTAGTAAGCCTTTGCCACTGAGCTGCTCTATCAAGAAACAAAGGAATAAGCACGCCGCAAATTGGTTGTCCATAGTACGGCAAGGTAGCAGGAGGCCTAGAAAAGGAAAATTGACAACCACCTGTTAGTCGAACGAAGCCACTAAGAAAGCTATGTAGATTTCTCCAAAAAAAAGCTTTTCAGCTGCTGAAAAATTTCGACCCAGTCTTGGGATTGAACTCAAAACCAACGCCCTTTCAGGGCAATAGCTCTACCTGCCCCGGAAAGGTGTTGGTTCTCGATTCGATCATCGGACCATACTCCTTTAATAAAGAGGCTTCTTAGACTCCTTTCTTAAATAAGCACCCTATTATCTGGCTAAATTGTTTGTTTATATGATGCTATTATAATTTCAAAATATTTCTGGAAAGCGTAATTCAGGATGCCATAAACTTCATGTTGCTATAATACAAAGTACCAATAGTGCACATACTGTAATAAAATGCTTTGGTCTTATTAGGCACTTGGAAAATTGAACTGGTACTCGGTGACTCATTTTCATTGGTGTCACGCACGTATAAATGCAAACTGTTATGCATAACTGACGAAACTCTTGGTAAAAAATTTGCTCACTTTTCTTTTTTACTGAGTTTGTTTCTTTTTACCTTAACATGATTATGCCATTTTGTGCTTGTTTCGTACGAGTCTTGTTTACTTGGTGCACTTGTATGCTTTGAAGCAAGTCCTTTGATTTGGTCAAAAAGGGCATTTTTCAGAGCCGTTCATCTTGTTTAACGAATTATTGAGCGCCTCTTCTTTACCAGGTCATCCGCCGCCCCTATGTCTTCATCTACCGTGACGAAAAGGATTATATCGAGAGGGAGCTGATCAACCTGGCCACAGCACAAGTAGAATACAATGAGGAGCAGCAGGAAATGTTGAAGGTAATGACCGAGGTTTTTTTTCAACTTTTACATTAGAAGTTTTCCTTGGAAGTGGTGTTCCAAGGTGTGGCAGTAGATTCCGTTCAAATGGGCATTGTTTTTCGCGCTGACGTTTGCACAGATTCCGTGCTTGTTAGAAAATTTTTCGAAAAATTGGCAACTGCACCACCGTTTTGTGCGTTCACGTGGCCCGCCGTCTTTATCAACAAACCTCGCAGGGTATCGACTCGTCTGGCACCCTCTGAGACCGAAACTCCGACTGGGTGCTATAAAAACGTCTTCACATAATTAACCATTGCGTGCATGAGCAAATAAGGTTTTCAGTCCCGATAAATGGTCGTTAGCTGCTTTTCTCCAACAGTAAAAACAGTGTGAGACTTTTGTGCCAGCAGTTCTCCTTTAAAACTTTCAATTGTGTTTCTCTGATCGCAGGTTCCCAACACATTTTCGGTGGTGACCAAGAGTCGTGGATTCTTGCTCCAGACGCTTGGAGAGAAGGAGATTCACGAGTGGTTGTATGCCATTAACCCCCTACTAGCTGGGCAGATCAGGTACGCACCGCTTCCCACACACCCAAGCTGGTCGGTGTGCGTAAGCACCTGTTCTTGAGTTGTAATGACCGAATTGTGCATGTGTGCGTTTAATGCAAACTTAACAGGAACATGTCTCGCTCGAAGAAGAAAAAAAAACGACGTGGTTCACATACTTGGTCTAAACCGCCAGAACCTGGAGACCACATATTCTGGCTTTCTGAAGAAGGAGCAGTGTAGAATTCTAATGCACAAATATGCCGGTTGGCGAAGCTACGCTTTGTATGAGCCCAAGAAATGTGTACGGGTTACACTACACTGAACTCACTTCCGAAGTTTTGAAGTTGTAGCTTGTAGCTTTAAGTGCACCACGCAGTCAGTGCCATTGTATGTCAAATGTGTTGCGTTGCATTTACTGTTTCTTGTTGTGCTGTGAGTACTGAGAGCATTTCTTTTATGAAGGTCTTTAAAGAAGACGTACTCTTGCACATTTCAGCACTGTAAGTGGGCATCAACATCAAGTAGTGATAGCAATAAAGAGAAATTGTTATTTTTGGTTACACTGTATTGTGTATCCTTTTAAAGCAAAAAAAAAACACAACATAAAATTAAGCATGTACCAATGTTGGATAACCTTTCTGGAGTTTCTGAGTTATGAAAGTGCAGCTTGAAGCTCGACTATTTAATATCATATGCTGTACCTCTACAAGCTGTGGCTTTCAATCATAGCTTCAGAGGCTTAACACTTTCTGTCAGCCCGCATCCTTCTCACAGGTATCATCAATTGTACTCAAGGAATTATTCAGAAATGGCACGACTGAAGTCTACGCTAGCCTAAGTGCTGACCAGATTATGTTTCTTGATAGGAGTGTCATAAACACTTCCAGAAATGTCACTGTACGGCGCTCGTTTCTGAAGGTTAGGACACGAAGCATTTTGTGTCCACTGAATCGAACAATCACCTGCTTACTTCAGCCATAATTTGGCTCATTTCAAAGCTTTGCTCATTCTTTTTATTGTACTGCTTACTAGATGTGTGTAGTTGTATATGGTATGGGAGGAATTCGAGTAGGACCGTGGGGCTTTACTTGATTGGAAAGTCACAAGCGAGACTTAAAAAAAAAATTTTCAAAGTCTCACCTTATGTTTCGTTTCTTTTTTCCCTTTCCTCTTTTTTCTCCTTCAGATCAAAATTGGCACGAAAACAGAATGTAGACCTCGGCCTGTAAGTGATCGAAGCGGCACCTGCTGCCCTGTCCTTGCTACTAAAAGAGGTGGTTTTGCTCGGTACGAGCTCACATGACAGCTTGCAATAATCGGGGGAGCTGATAAGAGTGGAACACCTTAGTTGTCTGAAGCATGTGCGATACCCGTTTTTGCTTTTCCTGTCATTTTTCGTGCATACGACACAGAGCACTATGCCCATTCCTGCCTTGTTTTCTCTTTGTTTCACATTTTTATTATTGTTATATTTTCGGAAATTAGGAATGGTCTTTCGATTTAGTGATACCCGTACATCAAATGCGGGAGGAAGATGAGTTCGGACACGTTGTGCATGACACAAGGATGCCGACGTGAGCTTCAGTGAATCGTGTGTCGCTGGCCTTTTTCCCAGTCACGTTCTTTGCACAAAAGAGATCATTAGTTTCGCAAGGGTTAGTTTTAACTTGGCAGTTTTTACTGAATTTTCATATGGTTCAATAAGTTCACCAATGAAGTAATGCACTGCGAGGTGGAAAAGTAGTCCGGGCTTTTTATTGAGAGTTAAAGGATTACTTAGTTCTTTTGTTCGCTGATCCAAAGGATTACTTAGTTCTTTTGTTCGCTGATCCAGTTGTGTTTGGGTCTTTGCTGTATGTTAACATTTTAGTGACAAAACCTGCGCTTTTCTTTTGTAATGATACATGCACGACTTACTGATGTTCACTGTGGTTGACCTTGTGGTTTTCTTAAAAACGCAACAAGTATGTAAAGAAAGTTTTTGTTGCATTTTTTAATGTAAAACAAACGCCTTCATTCCCGTATACTTTATGTATACACACGCATGCATATATATATACATATGTATATTTATAGGAACCTCTGATTTTCATATCACATAGGTCTGCTATTTATATGAATGTATAAAATGCCACAAATGGATATTTTACCCTGTTTGAAAAGGCACATAGCCCTTGTGAAGTTTATTTACATGAGTTGTTTGCTTATTGGAGTGTTTTTATTGTAGATTGAGATGGCCACTGATTATTACGACGGCTGCTCGGCATAACTTTAGTGTACGTAGTTGTGGTGGGGGGCAAGGACTCTCGGGTGCGACAGGTTTTCTATACACACGAAATCAACTTACGAAGGGAAAAAAAGATACAACAAGAAAGGCACGCTGTGATGATTATTAGCTTTGGAGCTTTCTGTATATAATATGACGGCACACTTTCTGCTGTATCTTTACGTGCGACTCTCCTGACATTCATTGTCCTGTGCACAACTGATTGTATGTGTAGTTTACGCGATCTTTTTTTCCTTTTTTTCGTTGCGTCTTCTATGAATATGAATGAGTGTGCAGGGCATTGCAAAACTAGTATGCAACAGCGGCGTTTTGGCAAGAGGGTCTCAGTTGTACGGGCATCGATACGATTTCGCTTTGCTTGCGTTGTTCGTCGATGGTCATTTGTTGCTTGAACAACACTAGCAGCTGGCACATAGACCATTCTGGGGATGCGGAATGCGGAACGCCCGTATAACTGAAACGCTGTTTCGCTCGTAGGTGTGCGAGGAAGGAAGGTAGATAGAGGGGTCGTGCTTTCGAAACTGCTTTTGCTCTTCGAAGAGCACCACTTTGTATTTTCTTTGCCCTCCCTTTCTCACCCAGCCACACTGCGCAGCTTACTTCCTACTGCTGTTCACTCTCGCCTGAATCACTCTCCTCTTTAGTGTACATAATCAATTTTTTTGTGTCTGTATGTAAATGTGTTAAGTGTATATACAGTGTACTTTCATTACCCGTGTACTACGACACGACTGTAGCATGCGACGTTTTGGCCCTCAATGTTCTACGGGTTGTTTCTCACATGCTATTGCTTACGCAGTGGTTTACATACCACTGCAATCACCGTTATATGCGCACTATTTTGTCGCTCTTCGCGTAGAGAGCACAGTCTTGTCGCGAAACTTGTGTGCGCTGATCCCGTTCAGGGTTTCTTCGTTTCTGCCCTGGAAGCTTACAAGCTAAAGGGAATAAAGGAATGTAACTAATGCTGACTCGCAGCATAGCTTTAGCTGCAGCTCTAATGCAGACATGCCGCTTAAATTTTTTAGGTGGTTGTCGGGTGAATGCGTGGGTGTTTTACAACTATCAAATTCTCATAGCCTTATGACGGTTGTAAGGGATGAGGAGTAGGATTACATTTTGAAGGGAAGGCCAATGCTTTACTTTCACTTGTAGTACAGCAACCTGCTTTCGGTAGAAATCGAAATTGCTGCAGACCATGGGATGCCTTACTGCCGTGGCTACTGATTCCCAGAATGATGAAACGCAAATGCACAGAGTGCTATGTTTTTCCCCCACAATAAGGTCGTGAAACTGAGGGGGGAAAATGAGAAGTGCAGGGGAAAATATTTAAATGAGCATTAAAATTGGAGAGTTCATTTTCGATAATCAAAATAATGAATAATCATAAAGGCCCCCATCTTTATGTTGCAAGTTGACAGTCACCATTGTGATGTGTTGTTCAGCACATCTATGTGCTGAGGAATAATCTCAAAGGAGCATTTTTCATGCTATTATGAAAGACTGTATACATATTTTGCTTACTTTGTATTAGGCACCGCAAATAGCCAAGAAAGTTTATGGATGCCTCAACATTAGAGCTTAGTTTCACAGTGCTGTTTACATGAGAACTTAATGGCAACAATAGATGTGTAAGGAGACAGAGCCCATCTTGGTAAAATTGATAGAGAAGATGCTGTTACGCCGGATTTATGATTTGACACAAACTGCAGCAAACCTACCATGCATTTGAAAGCTTGCTGTTCATTGAAAAGAGCTTTCAGTTGTGCACACTGCTTATGATGAGCATGATGACCTTGCTGAACAGTAGGTTAAAGTCCACGTGCAGCAAGTCATTTTAAAATTATCGTTTCACCGCCAGTGGAAACTTCCCGCTAACTTACGCCACAGGCACAAATTTCAAATACAACATGCTGGACAGAGTCTGTACAGAATGGGCCCTTTTTTTGCTTAGGCATTTTGAACAGCCACATATGCTTCATTTTTTGCACTGTAACCTAAAAATGTGAAGAGGACTTCATTACAAATTGATTACTAGACTGCCACTCCATTAAGCTAACAATGCATAAACACATCGTTGTGGGCACACATTGTGCTGCCTCATCTGCACCGATCAAGGAAGTGTGCTGCGTATTTGAACCATTATGGACAGGCAAAACAGCCTCTGTCTTAAGAAATGGGCCCACCTAAACATTATTGCTACATAGTCCCAATTGTGCATTGTATTTTGCCTGTAAGACATCTGGCACAAAAAGGAGTTCTTGCCTCTATCTCATGCTCTTGAACAGTGCAGACGTAATAGAACTATACTACGAGACACTCCCAAGGATTAGCCACATTTGTGTGCAGCGCCCAAATTTTTTTTTTTGATAATGACTGTTGCTAGTGCTGGCTTTATGGGGCGGGCAAGTGTGATAAAGTTTAAAACAGATTTTCTCTTAGAAAATACTACTGTAACTGTATGAATGCAGGCAAAAGTGTTCTCATTTTCATTGCACACGTCTTTAATGAGTAGCCCAAGCAACTGATTGCATAATGTGTGTTACTACACTACACCTTCTACAGGAAATGACTCTGCTTGATTTTTTGTACATTGGAGGAGCTGAGCAGGAGTCAAAAGCACTTTGTACTTCGTTAGGATGCTCCCAATTGGACGATTAGCACATCCATAGCTGCCTTAATAATAGTAGTATGAAGAGCTGAAATGCCGATGCAGTCTTAATGCAAGATATAGTGGCTGCCTTTCTTGCGGATGGTGCATTTATTCTTGCGATGGGTGCGCAGTAAATCTAGCACTTCTACTGTGTCAGCAGTACGATAAAACCAACACACGAGATCAAAAGTGTGACAGGAGTCTGATTTTAGCTGCATGACAGATTGAATGCCCTGGTCTCACGTTCCGAGGTTTGTAATAGCAGAGCTTCTGGAAGCCACTGCCAGGGTTATATAGTTTGGAACATGCTGCCTATATGCGACCTTAAGCAAACATTCCATTCCTCAGTGCAACGCACGGCGCTAGTGATAGCACACAGCACACGCAAGGAATCTGGAATCAACAGTAAACAGTCGTGAAAGATTGTTTATCAAGACAAACAAAAGGAATAAATGAGTAAAGCAGAGAAAAAAGTTGTCCTGGACCATAAAAGATGATCCGCACGCTGGTAATGTAGTGCAAAGTGAAATTCCTGTAAATTTAAATGTTGCAGTTGGAAAACTGAAATTAAAATGCTAGCATATTTCTGAGACACACTTATCTTTTGCTCAGATTTTTTCTCATCACGATATCTGTCATCTCTTGAAGGTTTTCGTTGTAAGCCAAATGAAAACAGACAAGTTTGAGCACTTATGTTGTTTTTAAACATGTACAGGCACAACAGCCCAGTTCCTGTAGTTGCAAAAAAGGTTTCCAGTGGACAGTTGTCAGCTTTTTGAAAAACAAAAGTCTTTAATGTTCAACTCAGCTGGAACCAACGGTTGTTTCCGTGACTGCAACAGTGAACATGCCTGTACAGTGCAGCTAGTCATTTTTAACTTTATACTAGCAATGCTAGCTACAACTTGCGTGCACAATTTTGTGACTATTTTGAGCACTTTTCGTTAGCAGTCAGCTTTTCAAAAGATAAAGTAGTTATTCCTTTTTGTTATGAGCACATCACATGGCAGCAGTTTTACATTGCACATCATGAGCTTGCGATGTACTTTTCAGGCCGCCTAGAGAAAATGTGATGACCTGCAGTATGTAATATCGAAGGCATATGCAGGCATGTTCCAAAGTACCAGAGTTCTTTCTCTGAACATTGCATTCAAGAGCCCGTGTGAATGGCATAATTTTAAAAGATAGGTGACATAGATAAATAAACTTACTAAAGGCTTGTCACTGTGTGTTCTTTTATGCAGTAGACTGATGAAATGACTCTTTGCAAATCACTCTGGGCTTTTTCTCATTCCGAATTGTTTTATTTGTTGACATAGCCTGTGATGGTGTTCTTTTGTAGACTCACATGCTCACTTATACAATTCATCTTGTTTTCCTTGTGTGTACGACTCTCTCTATGTAAAGAATGGCTGTCAACTTGTTTCTACGATAGCACTGTTCGAGTCTGTGGCCTCGTGATTTGTTTTCATTGCGAGAAAGCGCAAGGACATGCTAAACAAACATTTGTAGGCATCTGTACCAGTATAAGTTATCTTAAGAGCAGCAATTTAAATTGATCACTCAAGCGGCCCCAATTTTCATAGTATAGCATAAAAACGAGCAGAAAGAGAAATTCAGCTTGACTCTCAAGCATGGACCGCTGAGACAGAAGTTAGTGTTGATGTGTGTGTCTTAGGACCTTCTCGAAATGAAAACAAGCCACTGTCTAGGTTCATCCCAACCAACGCACAGTGCGACACTCTTTAGCTACGTTAGCTTTTTACTCATGGCTGCAATTCCAAAAGTGTACAAGCTTGGGCTTGTCGTCACGATTGTTTAGTGCATGTCAAAACAGTGGACATGAAAGGGGGTTAAGAATACACATTATGCCGATGTCTGCTCGCCTGTCCTGCGTGTTAAGTTGGCGCCAGTTGAAATGTGAAAACCTGGCCGATTGCAACGTGTGCTGTCAGCGCCAATCGAAATGCAAGCAGCAGGGCATTTTGTTTTTTGTTTCTTGCACAGGCTAGTGAAAAAGCAAGCAGCAGAATTCGCAATTGACTCTGCTGCACTGTAAAGATTGCGAGTCGAATCTTTGGGTTGACCGTGATACGCCGCACCCACTGCTTTTTGTTAGACCGTGCAAAAAACGAGAGCTCTGCATGTCTCATTTTTAGAGTTTCTCATGACACGATTGCCCCTTGTCACGTCCACTGTCTTGCAACGCTTTTCTGCCTTTTGTACCCAAGCACAGCTACAGTGCATAGTGACATCGCTTGTGTATACACACTGTTGTGTGCACACTGACTTCAGAATTAAGTCATTGTGTTCTGTCAATCATGTGATTCTTTTTTATTACAAAATGCATTCGAAGGCAAAAAAAAAAAAAGCTGCGCTGGCTGGAAAAAGAAGAACAGTACTCAACCTTTAGCACTCTACATTAATTTAGTGCGAAAATGTGTGTAATCAGCATTGAAAACAAACAGCTGTGACTAGCATTGTATAGTTGTCAGAAAGGAATAATTGTTTTGCATGGTTAAAAGGAACAATAACGACGACATTCTATACATTTTAAGAATGCTGTTCCCCCCTCGAACTCTGGATTTTTCGTCTGTCACTTTCAAGATGTTACTGTCTGTTGGTCTCGCTGACCGAAGAAAACAATGATGAACACTGTGATTTGTTGCATTGAAGGCAGCCGTTTCTCTCTTCTTGAGTTTTTCAAATAAAGCTCAAGGCTGACTGTGCAGGTGGTTATTCTTGTTATCCTTCTTGGCTGGGCCAGTCATCTCACTATGCGTGGTTGGCCTAAGAAAACACTACCGTTGCAATTTCACCATACAATAAAAATTTCGCAGTCTGATATATCATAATAGCATTTGTAGTTGGAGGCCTGAGGTGCCATTGCATCATGTAATGTAATGGCTGAAAATGCATTACTTTTTCATTGTGATAGCAGTTATACGGACAGTCTCGGCTGGTTTTTTGCCGTCGCCGCCATCATTCACTGTATATGTATACATATCTATATATATGGAAACTAAAGAAAAAAAAAAAAAACAGCCGCTCGCGCTTGGCGCCCTGCTCATCAAGATGTGCCGACGCATGCTAATTTCCCATGTGCAGATGCTTGTGAGCGCACGCTTATCCTTCAGTGGGGAGAATTGTGTGCCTTTGGCTTTTACCGGAATGATTGCGTTAGTTACCGAGCCCAAAAAGGTCCATTCGCTCGCTGCACAGGCCCTGTTTGCGAAAAGAGCGTGCTTTTCGTATACAGCGAAGTACAACAACTGAGACACTTGTTGGTTTGCACTCATCTGTACTTGTGATTGCATTTTGTGTGTCATTTTTGTTTAAACGACGCATTAGGTGTAGAGTGGCAAACGTCCTGTGTATGTTGTTTCCGTGCATCATTTATGCATGAGCAGCGCACTGCACGTTTTGATCTGCTTGCCGTTCTTAGCTTTACATTCCAAGTTGTTGCTATGGAATTCAATGCTTTGCTCTTGTGGCGAAACTGCGTCTTTTTGTTTCATCAAGATGTCTACAGGCATTTTATAGTTCTCATCAAAGAGTCTACATGCATGTTATTGTTGAATTCGAGATTCACAACAGCCTCTGAACATCCAAGCCCCTAAAGTCATAGGTTTACTTCGTCTTGACCCCAGAAGCTCATGGCATTTTTTTCCCATGAGTTCACAAAGACTGGCTGTAATCAGTTAATGCTGTAATTATTATTATCACAATACTGATGCACTAACACCAAGCTGTGAGTAAAAAAAAGAGAAAATGGGGAAACAGCGAAAGGTAAGCATTGAGGTAGGAACATATGCTTTCGGATTATTCACACAAAAAAGGCTGCACAGGCAATCAGCTGAAATTTACATCAAATATATAAATGCACGACGTTGTTTAGTGGCTGCGTACAGACACTGCATGCTCTCGGAGGGGGGCTACAAAAAGCGATGTTACCTCTTTTTTTTTTTTTTTGAAAGAGAGTGAGCAAAAAGATTGCCTATGTTATAGGTAAAATGATGAAGTTTTTGACGAAACTTGAAATATGAAGTACTAGTGCACATAATTTTGCGCACTAAACGCTGGGATGTTATTGGCATATACCTGAGGCTTTGCAGACAGTTTGCGAGTCTTGTTAATTGTGGAAAGCTTCAGTGCACTAGCCTATAGTTCTAATTCTGCACTAACATTAACAAACAAACAGAAAGGTCAGACGTGCTCTATGGTGAATAAATGTATAAATTTATTTAGAAAAATATATGTATATACATAATATATACATAAAGGTGCATTGTGACGACCATGCGAATTAAAAACCATGCTTGGAAAATAGTGCTCTTAGCGTCTCTGCCTCAAAAGAGGTATCTGTTCATTGTCCTGCAAAACACAAACAGAAAAAAAAAAGTGGATGGAAGTTGGCACACACAGATTGATGTAGTCGGGATACGAAGCATGCAAGTTCAATGCGACACGTCAAGCACACTTAAAGAAAGACGTGCAAGTATTAGTGTACATCGTTGGCACAGGTTAGTCCAGTTTTTGATGAACTGTCGTCTACCTCTTCTGCGTCCTCTCCATTCTCGTTCGTCGTCTGCTGCGCACCAAGTTGTGGAAACGAAGCGAGGAACAGTACCTAGAGACAGAAAGGGCATTAAGCAGCTTGAATTTAGCAAGGCGGCGTGCAAATGCCAGAAATTAGAGCATAAACCATCTACATATATACCACAAAAATTTGTCAAAGTCAATGCACATGTGTAGAATTTCGGCACATTAGATTTAAATGTGTGCAACACAAATATGGACAACAGACAACACACCCAAACGTGTTGTTATTGAAGTATTTGTGAGAGCCTTTATCTACACACACTTTTATTATTGGAAACTCAACAACACACGGGCCACATAGTGAGAACGCACAAAGAAATTCAACACGTAGGCTTGCTCAAAAAAAGACTGAGCTTGCACATGAAGCAGGCTGAGGGGTGTCGAAACTTTTTAAAAAGAGTGTTCAGGCTCACACAGCCCTGAAGGACAGCCAGGTTTCAGTGCTACATCACACTTCTAAAGCCAAATCCTTGGATGCCTTACCAAATCGAAAATTTTGAGCATTGGGGCGATCGTCCCAAAGCCTCGGAACGACTGATGCGAAAAATCATCACATGATGACGTCGCAAAAATGATTTCAAAGACATCAAAAATTTGAGATGTTATCATAACATCACAAATTCTGGTGTGACATCATGTTATGCAACATCACATGATTATTAGTGCCCTCTTTTGGGCAGTGAACAAAAGCGGAGAGTGTGCGTCCTAAGAGAACGAAATGAAGATGGCACTTGGCAGTAAAGCCACGGCTCGCGTTCCCTGCTCCCTTATACGTACATCAACTGTAAACAAAGAGAAGATGGCTTGCACCTTTGAGTCACCTTAGCTGAACGCTCAAGGGACCCTATGAGTTTTTATTTGTGTAACCTTGAATTTGCAATAGCATGTGTGAGAAACAAGTTTTGCTCATGTTATTTGTAATACCTGATGCCTCATCAGCCTTGGAGACTGGTAACATCGTTATAACCTTGTGTGCACGTACCGTGAACAAGACCGATAAGCCACATGGAACACCAAAGAATAGGCTCTTGTGCTGCAAGGAACCTCCCGTCCACAGTGGTCCCAACGTACAGCCCAATTGCATTACGCCCATGTACAGTGATTGCATAACAGCTGCAAAAGAATGGCAGGGAGACAATATGTAGTAAATGTTGACACAGCGGACAAAAAAACTTGCAGCGTGCCATGACCGTGAACATTTTGCATGTATACATACCGTACTATACGCACAAGATTTATCGCATTACTAGTACCACTGCTGGAAAGCATCATTTAAAATACAAAGCCAAAATAACTGTGGGATGACGTAAGACGTAGGCCGAGCACAAACCTTGACGTTTGCTGCTGGTGACCTTGGATATCAAAGAACTTGTACAGACCGTCAGCATGGGCATTCCAAACAGGTCGACGGCAGTCCCCAGCACAAACAGAGGCAGTGAGTTAAACTTTCCTGTGGACAGAACAATGCGGTAAGCTTTTAGTCAAGTTGTTCAATAAGTTTACAAAAGCACGCACACCATCTACGCACATATCTCTACACACAGTAGGAGAACACGAGAGTTTAAAAGCCGACTGCATTTTTGAGGCACCTCAGTATCATTGTGGCTTACCAAACCTAACAGTGCATGACAATGCAAGTATGTGACAATCAATATGGAGATCAGTACATAGCAAATTTTTATAGAAAACTGGGTGTACAGTTGCTGTAAGACACTTTTTGATCGGCTATGTCGCAATAATTTCTTCACTCATTCTAACTGTGTATAAATTTTTGAAGAGTGATTCATTGTCTCTAAATTTATTTTCTACCTCTTCCTGGTAGCCTGTTAAGCCATACAGCTGCACTCATTGGCGATGCACAAACAGCACATGACTAACCTGGGCTTGCAACAAAACCGAAGCCAAGCCAAAGGAAAGTCCCCACACAAGTGAAGACTAGGCCAACTAGGAGCAGCAGCCTGTCCGAGAGCTGTCTGCTCAGGATGCGTATACCAGCAAACACCAAGAGAACCTGTAAAAGAGAAGTGCCGGAGCCTCGCAAATTTGGCACTTGCGGCAATTCAATTCTATCATTCAGGCGACTGGCAAATCCCTGACGCCCTAAAGATACCGTCGAAGCTGACAAGTCGCAATGGGACACTTTTTGAATGTACCAACTAAACTCTCATGCACAATACTCTCTATCGATAGCAAACTTGGCGCCAAGAGCACAGCCACGCCAGAACACAAAAGAGACACATAAAAAAGACAGGTGCTCACTTACAATTGTTCATGTCGAAGCTTACTACTGACACAAAACATGCGCCAACTAGCCATACAGGGAGTAATACACAATACACAAGCCATTTGCAAATAACAAATACCAACAACTCCACATGACATGACATCGACCACTAACCCTTAAAGAGCAGGCGAAAAAAGAAAGTAACGTGCCAACTTTTCCTTCCCCTAGCCCTTTCCACGAAATCTGTTCTGCACCACAGTCGAGCATATCTTAGCCACGTAAGCACCAACTCTGCTCAAAAGATGTTCTTTTGCAATATGCCAAGAATTACACAAGGCTCCTTTCACAGAGATGGGCCCACCTGTCAAAACGTTGGCCAGCCTATCTGAGGCACCATAAGAGTGGAGTGAGAATTTGAAAGTGAGTTTCAAAGTTTGGCAGTACAGCAGTGGAAATAAAAGTCATTGCTATAAAACTTGGAAGGTAATTCAAGGGTATAGACAGGTTGAATTAGAGTTAGAAATTAGTTTCAAACTGTGTCTAGTGTTCTTTATTTTTGGTTTTCTGTTTTTTTACATATGTACCTTCTTTATAAGGTCTGCAATCTGAGAAGCATTGCAGAAGGGCTGCGCTTGTTTGTCTCTTTTCTTGTGTTCCGTTGGTTTGTGCTTCCAATTATTTCATTATGAACTGAGAAGCATTACAATTTTTCAAGAAATTAACTACCAACGCTTTAAAAAACGGAAACTCTAATACCAGCTACGTAAATGCCACTACAGTGGACTCCAAGTAAATGGAAATCTTTTAAACAGGACTACTGCTTAAATGGAACAAGTGCCTCTGATATAATTGGTCTCATCCCTGCTTACTGCACCCCAATTCACCTCTCAGTAAATGAAACTCCTCTTAAACGGAACACATTTTCCTGATCTCTTCAGTTTCAATTTAATGAAAGTCCACTGTAATTAACACATTAATAGTTTTGTTTATTTATGCACCCATTTCCCAACAAAAAAGTACAGAATTTCTAAAAATGTTTTGAGAAAAACCAAAAAATTGTAGGGTCAAGCACATTTCCCTGTCAGTGTGTCAAACAAGAAAGACTGACAATGATTTTTGAAACCGCGAGTGTCCAAGTGTGACATATTTTCTGAAAGATGAAAGAAGTTTTCTATCAGGTGATTGCAAAAGCCCAAAAATTAACTCTTTGACCAAAGCAAGCCTTATAACCTTAATTATATTTATACTATTTCTATTGAATCAAAGTACTAAAACATTTTAGTTAGGCAAGCATACAATATCAAATTGAGGACAATATGCACCTATTTTCCTAGAGACCATCAATCAGGAACAGCGTGGTAACTGATTAAGAATACTTGGACCAACATGTCTACCACTTTTTTTTTTTGGCAGTTACAACATTTGAAACGCACTCAACTACAGTAGACTCGTTAAACTACACCTAACGGGCCCATGAAAATATGTGCCGTTAAACAGGAGGGCAATTTACTGAGAGATGAACAGGGATGCAGGATTTGGATATGAAACCAATCGTAATATAAGACAGTTGTTCCCTTTAAACAGCCATTCCATTTAAGAGATTTTAATTCACTGAGAGTATACTGTATTGCTAACTATTGACACAATGTGGCATGAACAGCGTGCTCACCTCAACACCACACACGAGGTATATGGCAATGCTTTTCATCTCTCCATAGCGGTAGTTCTCGTTTGCCAGAGGATAGAGAGCAGCCTGAAATTTATGGAAGATTAGAACAAAAGAGCCAACTATCGAAGCAAGTACTGCTGTATAGTTCACATTTTGCTACACTACAGACCATAGAGTGCGTACCAATCACACTAGCGTAAAACCGCGGGAGTGACAGAAGGTAGAACAGGAGTGCATTAACCTTATTAAAAAAAATCTACACTGCTAGCTACTGGTCGGATTGGATCTGTTCCGACATGAAGAAATCAAGGTATAACACCTTGAAACCATAAACCAATACACCAGTTGCATAGGAACCTAAGCCAAACTATTGTAGATGTAACCAAAATCTAATGTGTTGCAGTAGCTTACGTAGGCAGCACTACAATGCAAAGTATATACTTCTTGCTAAAAACACACGTGAAATATATAGAAATTAATTAACACAAACAATTAGTTCAAATATACATATTTGAAAAAGAACTTCATACATTTATCATATTGCATAGCATGCAAATATATCTACAAGGTTCAACCGTATGACTGACAAAGACTAAAAACACGTGAACAGCAGGATCAGCACCAGTCCTGTTGTTCGTGGGTCTTTTGTCTTCGTCCATCATGCTGTTGAGTCTAGCAGATGTCGCCCCAACTTGCCCAAACCAAACCACTACTACAGTAGCATATTGAATTATAGTGTTAAACCACAAGGCTGAAATGTCAGAGTTGCTTTGCTCACCTGGAGAGCTGTTTGACTGTAGGCGACCAAAAATGTTATAGCCAGCAACACAACGGTATCTTCTCGAATATACTCTATGAAAAAAAAAAAACAATGAAGTTAACAACCAAATAGGCTTGTCTGAGTCCTAGGAGAATGAAAGAACAACAGACATACATTAAATCATATTAAAACTTGTTAGGCTAGTTGGTACTATAACATACTGTCATTAAATTTAGCACAACTTGTCAATCCCTCAAAACTCACATATTCACACTCTCTTCTACTCCAGGATCACACTGTGAGTGGTGTATGTTCCTTGTGGGGAAGAGTGTGTGAAGTTCTAAGTGTTTCGAGGCATTTCCAAGTTGCAATAAATTTACTTACAATATGACACATTAAAGCAAAATGTAGATTTTAAAAGTTACCTACAGAATATTGAGAATTGACTAGGCTAGTGTAAATAATTGAGCACTTGGAATATTCGAACGAATAATACAAAACTAGAATTGACTCTGATTTGAATTCAGGTTCTTGGAAATTGAGAGTTACCCGAAATGAACGAAGAGATGTACATTAATTCACACGTAACCCCCTGTAAAAGTGGTGTCACTGCAGTATAGGGATGCTATACTATGCATACATTCATTCAAACCCGCACTGCAGCAAAGCCCCACTTCAAGGTTATGTTGAATTCTAGTGGCCGAGTCGGAGAAAGTTTTTCTGCCCCTTTCGGAGCAAGTGTGTTCCAGTGAAAGAGTGAGGGCGACAGCAAAGCGTACCAATGAGAGAGTTGGAGTAGATTCACAGCGGGAGTGACTTCTAGGAGCAGGAAGAGTTGCTCCACCGAAATCTGCGGAGTTCACCTGAACTCGGCGTGGCGCACTCCCTTTAACACATTTGCCCGCTTGGTGGTGCCACTGCTGTCGCGTATTTCCATGTTTCGTGACAGCTCCGAGTCACACAGCTCCGCTTCCTGCACGAGCAGTTGATTGAATCGTGTCTCCGACACTGAAACTACTACATAATAGCGATAAATCAACAAAATTCAACAGCGAAATTAGCGGAATGGAATGCCTACGTGCAAGGTATTCTGGGCAACTCAAGGACTTCCGTTTCCTCTTTGTTTTCATGCTTGCTCTAGAGGCATGGATTGTGTTCCAATCGTGTATTCGGAGGCGTTGCTTTACGCCAGAGTTGAGTGCTCGCCCAGAGTCTATCGGCTGCTCCGACTCTGCCATTAGAACTCAACATTGCATGAACATACACTATAACCTCGATGTAGTGAACTCTAATATAACAAAATATTGGTTGTAATGAAGTAAATGAATTAGATTAGATATAATGTTAAAATTTTCAACATTTTATAACAATCATCACCTGAGGCTTAATGGGTGAAACAGAACATTTTGGTGTACACACCTGAGCAGTACCTACGCAGAACCTGTGTCTCTGGCACAATAGATTCTGCCCTGGCATTGTCCGAAATCGAGTGGGTTGCAGACTGCTCGACGTCACTGACGCTGGAAGGAGCACGGAGGACACTCCTAAAACCAGCCCCAGGGTTGGCAGACTCCGAGCTCAATATGAACCTCTCGGCAGTCTCGATCATGGCATCGCTGAACAGGTCTCCTTCGTCCAGTGACAAATTGAGCGGGCTGCGATGCATCTTGGCAAGGTCGTTATTTAGTGAGCACATGAGAGGAGCCTGGAATGTATAAGGAAAAAAATTTTCTTTGTCTTTCATCAAATGAAAGATGTTTTTCTAGCACTTCCTCCATTCTATTTGCCAGGACATTTACAAATTATGGGAAATGGATGTTGGAACAGCACACCGGACATGGGAGAGATAACACACACTGTGCTAAGCCATTGTCTTATGCACTGTTCTAACATGAATTATGTGCTACCAACATGTCCAAGCCAAGCTTGTACCTCTCATGGGAAGTCCTATAATCCCCGATGAAACAACTTACACTATTTACGTTCCAGATTTTGTATTTTTTAAATGGAGTTCCGCTGCAGTGAAACTGAATGTATGATTATGTCAATGTAATCAAACAAGATAAATGAACACCAAATAAAGCAGCAATATCCACATTCTCACAAATATGATAGCTGACTTTTCAAAACAGACTGCCACTTTATAATTTGGAGATGGCTCTTCGGATTGACCTGGTTAAAGAAAGCATAAAGTGCTTATGACTTTTAGCACTACCCCTTTAATCTGAACCTTTAGATGATCCAAACTGATACTACAATCTCAAGACTGAATTTAAGTTGATTGTGAAGCGCCTAGTTAACGCTATCACAAATCAAAACGGGTCGCTTTACAATGACCAAAGACAAGTTGCAGGTTTCGTATTCAGAACAAAAACTTAAAGTGCAAACAAGTGGGTGCAATGTCTCAGAAACTTAAGCTTGGGTGCAATTCTGAACAAATCAAGCAAACATGCCTGCATCGTTCGGTGCGGGTGGGGATAGCGCGATGACAGCGCTCCTGCAGAGTAGCCGATGCTATCGGTGTGATCCAAGTCGGGCTGAATATCACGGTGCTGAGGGTAAGGACTGGGCGGTGGGAGGCATTCTGAGACGTTCCCCATGCTTGCTTCCAAGTAGCTGCACTGCAGGGTGTCTTCAAGCTTCTGCTGATGGCTGAGCTGAGCCATGTTAAAGTATGCCAGGTAGAAGATGGCCTCCACCAGAAGCCAGAGGAAGGCCATCATTAACTGAAAAGACGTTGGGAATAAGGCAATGTAAAAGCAGTGTCAGCAACTTCTTTCAAGAGACGACATAAATAGGTTATGGTTCAAAAAACTCTACCTCCGCTGCAAGATTCACTAATGGCACATTTGAACGATTTCTACCACCCTCCAAATGAGTTCACAGCAATTCAGAGTGTTGCCAAAACTGGAGACAGGTACAGCCTCCCCCAACCGAACGTCTAACTACATGATGAAATAGTCACATGATCTCAATGACTGAGATTTAACTAAGTCGTGCTTTTCAATTCTAAGGTGAGAGAACCAAGCACTCGAGTTCGACTAGCTGAATGTACTACCATATGTGATGATGACTAGGTAAAAATTTTGTTATTTCTATGTCTTAACTGTTTCTAGGCGTCTTCCTTAGCGAGGATACGGATACCCTCTTCAGAATGTTTTCATAGGCAGAGCAACTAGTGGAGTTACACATTGCCCTTAAGGAACAAAATAACGACGAGAAGATGAACCCTGACAAAATCCCTCAAGGAACTTGGTGGGATAGTGTGCTAGTTATTTATATTGACAAAATATGTCACTAAGACTTCAAAAAGGCAAATATGTCATTAAGATGACACAGAGCCATCTAATTCGTAACCTTCTTGGTAAGTTCGTAAATTTGTACCAAAGGTGGCATTACTGCAGCTTTTTAGGAGATGGCGGGAAAGTTTCTGGAGGATTACATTTTTGTGGGAGGCAGGCACATGATCATTTCTGAAATATTCAATTTGCATTTTTATTGTTCAGAAAAGTACATTGGTAGCTGAAAACATACAACATTATTAACCATTGTTTACTTTTGATAAATTTTGCAAATGAATGGTTTTACTGTGCCTTAGCAGAAAACCCAGTAAAAGCTACATCACCTAAACACAGAGCCTTGTTTTTTTATGAGCTAAATTAAGTTATAGAAAGAACTTCATATGCATTAAACATAACTTCGTATAGGTCCCTCGTGCGCTGCTAACATAACTGCCACTATTGCACTACATGTAAAAACTTTATGAAGGCAACAATAACAGTTGCATGCATAGCAAAGATACTGTAGCAAATACGGTATCTATGCATTCATAGCACAGATACCTAATAAAAACAAATTCTCCTCATTTGCTAGATTGATTGTTCAAATCCTAAAAGACAGCTGAGTTGTTGCCCTACAGACTGAAGGTAAAAAAGAACAACAGAGCACACATACCGCAGGGATAGAATAGCGATCAAGTGGAAGCACTCCAATGCTGAGATTCTCATTTTGAAAGAAGACGTACAAGGACGATCCGACAACAATGCCGAGCTCGCGGAAGCCTGCCAGCAGTGCAAAAGTAGCAGTGCGGTCTTTCTCGGCCGTAGAACGGGCAGCATCAGCTAGTATGACAGCAGCCGTTCCTGTGCCCAGACCTTTAATGGGAAAGAAAGGAGAATAGTGGCACACAGGAAATAAAATCTTCAGTTCAAAATTCAAATTCATCAGTAATTAAGAACACTGGCATAGCCAGGAGGTGAGGTTCAACTCCCCCTCTCTTCACTAACACTGTTCAATTTCGAATATGTATATGCACACACAAAAAATATACATACAAACATACATACAGTATGTTTACACCCCCAACCCCACCCCGGAAAAAATTTCTGGCTAGGTCCGTGATGTAGAATGCAGCGACGCATTTAGATGTATTCATCCACTCGAATGTAGGAAATCGCAAACAGTATTTGGTCCATCAGCTCCTATTACCTGAGGCAAGTTGATATCCAGACCATACTAATAAGTTGCTCATGCATTCACTTAAATGTCTTCAACTACTACAGGTAAGTGTTAATTTCATACCATACACTGAGCGTTGTTTAGATCTTAATCTGATTTGCCCACACTTTCGACACTTTTAATGGTGCTCCGCTTACTCATTCACTTCATGAGCTAAATGTGGCACCTCCTTGATGTTGCCATGCATTTCACAGAATGCAGATTGTCCATGCGGTTGCAGCAATCTCCGCAATTAAACGAGAAGTGGTGGTGGCCTTCTGAAAGAAGTGCTTGCCTCATTCTGCTTGAATAGTAAACTAGATTATGAACCAATCAGAGATGCACAGATCCTCGAAAACTTCAAACAGAAAATTCAATATTCTTTTACTAGGTTGAATCATACAAGTGGTGTGGTTGAATGGACCACCATTTAAATATATGGTTGTCTGGAAACAAGATATTGGGGCATTTTAGCATGCAATATTATGTAATCAGTCTCATGACATCACTTTCATATTTCAATTATAATAAAAAAAGTGAAGATAGCTTTAAAGAAGTTTAAATGCACGAGCCTTTCTTGCGACTATTTGAAAAATGCCGGAAGCTGCTGACACGTTTTTCATTTCGGTGTGTCTAAAGGTACGTCGGACGTACCCGAATACCAAAAGCTAAAGGTACGTCCGACGTACCCGAAACCGTGAGTCTAAAGATACGTCGGACGTACCCGATTACTAAAAGCTAAAGGTACGTCCGACGTACCCGAAACCGTGAGTCTAAAGATACGTCGGGGGTACGCGAAACTGAGTCTAAAAAAAAAAAAAAGATACGTCGGACGTACGCCGGGAGTTGCCGGGTGGGTCCACGGCTACCGCGTACCAATTTTTGCATATATACGAAGAAACGAGCCTTCGTGCGAGCCTGCTCACGTAAAAGACTGACAGGGAGCGAGTACTACCGGTGACAATGGAAAACTTAGAGCATCGCGTGGTTGACGAACGGCGTCGATGTCGGCGGTGCCGTTCTCTCCTAGCAGATCTTTTGAACGGAAAGGGGGAGGCTCGCACGTAAGTACAGAGGCTGATGTCCTTCCCTCGGCAGAGCAATTTTCGGGCAAAGAGTTCTGTGCGGTACTCTCGCGAACGCGGTTTTGTGTGATATGCGCCTATGTAGCCAGCTGAGTTTGCACGAAAACCATTCTGGGAGCCGACCTACTCGCTGACCTTTGAAACCGTAACTGCGACCGGCTCCCAAAAACTAACCAGCGCGCTTGAGTCCACGAGGTTTCCAGATGAGCGGGTCGTTAGCTAATTACTGCAGGGAAAAAAACAAGATGTAAGATTTTTAAATGCAAAGCATTTCTTAGCAAACCAAACGAATTTATTTATCTGGTTAGCCAAGTTAGATCACTAACTAGCTAGCCGCCTACGCCTGGGTGCTCTCATGATCTCCTCCTTAGCAGGTTGCAAAAACGAAAAAGACAGGCCAGATAGCATTTTAATGCTCTTATTATACATAGTTTTCACGTGACATCACAGACAGGTTCTCTGCACTGGGTGCTCCGAGATGGCGGCAACCGTGACTTTTTATGTCATTAGAGAGTACCATTGCAGAGGAGGACACACAGTTGTTCGGTCCCCGTGTTCTTTTGTGATGTCCCCACTTTCTTCTGTTCGCAAGGCGCGCTGTGGGGAATCAAAGGAACGCGAAGGGCACCGGCACAAATCCTATGTCACCGTTTGAGCTAACCCAGCATCTCAAAGTAGCTGGGGGCCCTAAGATGGCGGCCATGGTGACGTCAATGCAAACTATGTATACAATGAATGAATTCAGTGTTCACTGAAGGCACAACTAATGCAAGCTTTAATCAAAGGATCACAATTGTATGAAGAATAATAGGAACAAATACACAGACACACAATACATGTAAATGTCACTCGCATGAAACAGCACTAAGCTTTCTTCCATTTTTTATAAGCATGCCAGTGGGGCATACACTCAGCCATCTTTTGTTGTGCTTAAGCAAACCCTGCTTGCGAGCTCCCCTGCTTGCGTAGAAGCAAACCCTGCTTGCGTAGAAGCTTTGGAGCAATTCTGCTCATTTGTAGCATTAATGTAGTAGCTTTCACAAAACGTAGCAGGTTGGAGTAATTTTGCTCATTTGTAGCATGTATGGACCAGCTTTAACAAAATATAGCACGTAGGAGCAATTGCAGCAGGTTTCCCATCGCTGTGTTCCACTCACGGAGCAGCTCCTTTACATTTGGGCTGCTGCTACACACTTCGCACAAAACCAGGAACTATTCCTGTTGCGGCTGCTCAGTGAAGTACAGATTTGGTGGAACCAACACAAACATAAGTCACAAATCACAGAAGGGTCCTCTTCTAACAGGTCCCGACATTCGTTGCATTTCCACTTTATGGTTTGCTTCTTCACCTTGACTGTTGCCAGCACAGCTGTCCAGCCGTCTTCAGTGAAGTATTTCTGGACACAGTCAAGGTGAACTTCCTCGTCGAGGATTGTCTCTGGAATCCTGGAAGGTATGGTTTCCACCTGGTCCTCACCTGTAAAAATTACTGAATAAGTGTTCTGAACCTGCCATCAGATGGCTTTAAGGTACAACAGAATGCTATGAATCTGAACAAGGGGAACTTATTTCTAGGGCTCAGGTTTATTTTGTGAATTGAACACTCAATATTCTTACAGAATGTAGCTGTAGTTGCAGCCCTATAGGTGATATCAGACACCTTCGTACTACACCTTAGATAGCGACTGAAGTTGCAACAAAATAGGAAATTTAAGCATAAATAAAGGTAAATCTCACAACTCACCGAGTAGCAGTTTCCCCTGCTGAACCTCACTTAGCAGGCCCTGAGGAACTAAGCAACTTAGGATCCTGAGCTCCTTTTCCTGAGGAGGCAGATCGCGAAATGGCTGCAGTGTTGCTGCTGATTTGTGGGGTCCCTGCCGCCGTCGTGGAAGCCCAATAACGGTTTTCTCCGCCCCTTTGGGTCGACCTCGTGACTTCACCTTAGCGGGCACTTTCAGCTTTCCGAGGCGTTCGCGCATGTAGTCTGAAGGCCCGGCGCTGCTTGCAGGGGCCAAGGTATTCTCGCGTGGCTGTGCCTTTCTCACTTCATCAGGAGTTTCGCATGCACCTGCATTATGGGCACGCTGCTCTTTCTCAGGAGTGGTATGAAGTGGTTCTGCCCCGGTATGGCTTAAAGGTGCTTGAGGCAGATCTGGTTGATCATGTGAATTATTCTGATCTGCAGTTTCAGACGTGTCCCAATCCTCACCTGATGCAGCTTTGGGTGACTCTGCATTCTCTTCTACGGACACAGTCAGCTCCAGCTGGCGTCTGACTTGCTCTGGTGATGAAGGGGATGAGGCTTCATGACGCAACACTTCCACGATTTCAATTTCGCGCCCTTGCTCCCATGCCTCAGAGAGTGCCAACAAAACTTTTAGACGGCCCTGGTATCTTTCACCTGTTTCTTCTGCAGCAAGTTGAGCTATGTACTTGCATGTAGGAAATACCTCCCTGTATTTCTCATGCTGCGACATTGGCCTCCGAGGTTTTGCAGCCTGCTCCGAAATGGAATGTTCAGTTGTGCACTTCTCTTGAGAAAGGAAGGCTCTCTGATGACAGTAGTAATATGCCTTGGACCACCTTTTTAGAAAAAGTTTGTCATCAAAGAGACTAATGTTCAGAGTCCGCCTAACTGCAAACACATGCCGGCATGGCAGTCTCATAGCGTTCCAAAAGGAACAATTGCAGTTAGTTTTTGTTGTTGACGTGTTGCCAGACGACGCCTCGAATGTGAACACATCTGCTTTTTGGTCACTTGGTACTCGCTTGGCTGACAGGTAGATCTGCTCCCTTACAAGCTTAAAGGCATAGGGAGTCAATGATTCCTGATACATAGCTTCTTCAGGGCTAGAAGGTGCTTTGCAAGGTCTTTTGGATATGCTTGTCAATGCTCTGTGGTCACGTTCATCGCTCAAGGCGTTCAATACTGTGAAAAGTGAGCACACAAACTCTTCAAGGGAGCTATTCTTTTTTATAACACTTTTCAGTTTTGCGTTCAGACTTTCAATTCTGTTGTTGGTAGTGTTGTTAAAGTTTTCAGACATAAACTTGGGTCCAGTGTACCACTCATCCTTGATGGGACGCCAGTTTTTGTCATAGTAAGAGCGGATCTCTTGGCAAACATTATTGTCAAATTCCAGTTGAAGCTCCTCAAATTTTTCACTCGATCGTGACAGGACCATCTTCTGGAGCAGTGCCAGGGCTTGGTCCCTTTCCTCTGCAGTGATGTTCATCTTGTTGCAGGCAATCTCGCGTCGAAAAGTCTTTAAAGTGTGGAACACACAGATGAGCACCTTCGACTGCGGGAAGCTTTCTTTGAGAAGGTCACGCTCCAAAAGGTCCTTGTCTGCCATGACACACTTTACTTTTGGCCAAGATGGGTGCAGTTCCTTGAACTTTTCCAACATCCATTTGATAGTGGGTGCAGACTCATTCACAAGAATTGCAACACATACTGTCTCTGTGTCTCCATTGGAGTCTTCAACGTGCATCACATAGACTGGTGTTCGTATTTCTAGAAGCTTGTAGGTGGCATCAATTCCTAGGAATTCTGGGTAGGCATCCATATTTGACCGCATAGACTCATTGGACAGCAAAATTCCTTGGAAGTTTTCCCCATCAGCAAGGATGTGGTAGTCTGTACCTGTAGAAATAAATTTCATGGTCTAAATGTAAAAGATTTGGCCGACTGTACATACGAGTTTCTCTGAAGCCCACTGGAAAACCCAGATGCAATTATTTAAAAACTTGTGCTACAATATCAGGTGCTTACCATGCTCATTTTGCAGAAGAGCTGCAGTCTTAATGAGGTCATTCCTTGTCTGTGGTCTGAGGGAAGAGGCCGCATTGCTCAAGTCTTTGAGCAGGACAAGTTTCCCCGTCTTTTCTTCTATCCTTTTCTTAACCAACTTCTTGTTGGCATGCAAAGCCAAGAGCTGTGTGGCTTCCTCCTTGGCCCCTGGTTCTCTTAATGCTCTGGTTTGTGGCAGGTGGCTGTAGAGTAACTGCAATAAAATAAACTTTTCATTCAATGTTAAACTGAACTACATATGCAATTATAGGTTAACTGCATTATGCAATGTCAAGCTCACAGAGTGAAGCAAACAAGTGCAGACAACATTCTGCATATATGGCATCTAGGTTCTTAGCACAAGCAAGCTCACTTCAATCTCACCTTATCATGCTTGTAACTGTAAATCTGTGTTTCCTATATATGGCTCGCATGTGATGTCAAGGACACAGTTCCTGAATGTAGTAGCACTGTAGAATGGCGGCTTTGATGACAAGCAAGTTGCAGTTAATCTGCCTCAATGTAATAATGATGCAGCAGGAATTCCTCTGAGTGTGAATAAGAAATGAACCTGCATGTACTGCTTTGATCCCATTAATTTGACATCGCAAAACTTCGCATCCCCTGTGCTGGTGCTACCAGCTCAATGAGAATTGAGCGAGAACATTTTGCGCGATCAAGTAAGCACGTCAAACATTTCGTCAAAAGTATATTTCAGTGGTGCATGTCACCCTGTATAACCTCAAAACTCAGGTTTGTTTCTGTGAAAAAACAGAACTGAACTTCACTAACCAATATGAACAGGTAACAGCAAAAGCTGTATTGGCTTAATTTAACAACACATGGTGAGGGATGAAGGACAGGGCATTAAGATACTGTCGCACACTTTTAAGGATGCTTAGGAACTCCATACCTTCGATAACTCATGGTTGTGGTCCTCATTCATTTCAATAACCTCCAGGAAGTTCCCATCGTCAGAGGCCCTGCACTTCACGAACGCCGGACATCCAGCCTGAAAGGTGCTGAAAGTGATCCGTTGTCACATGCTCAATGTCTCTCAGGAAACAATCGTCTAAATGCATGATGTGTACAACGCAACCACGTCGCTGACCATGGTGGATTGGCAGCACAGAAAGAAACACAAAGGAAACAATGACCAGTGCTGGCCCTCACCTGGTATCTCTTTCCCCCTTGCTGCGGCTCTTGAAAGACTTGCCCCCCTTGATACAGCAGTAAACCACCTGATACATTCCAAGTCGTTCGTTCAGAAAACGCTTCACTTTGGTCTTCGCCGCTGTGACAGTTCGACAGTCACGTTTGTAAAACTGCACGAACTTCTCTTCACTGTATCCTTTCACAGCAGCTTCCAGTTCCCTGAACGTTGGAAATTTGTCCCCAACTTTCATTTTGCTGCCAGCCATCACACGAGCTGCGGAACGGGAACACTTGACTGGCGCCGCACGTGCTGCGGAACGGTCACCACAGAACACCTGTAACACGCTGACTGAAGAGACGGGAGAATGGCGCCACACAAGTAGGACGGATAAGACTATGGATAAGACAGACTCACAGAACACCTGACAGACTCGGACGGACTCCAAGAACTGGATTGGAATGGATTGATTTGTACTACTTGCATCGAAATCGACCCGATGGCGAAAACTTTTTTTTTTTCCTAATCAAGCGATATAATAGCTGCGTGTAAACCACGGAGGAATAAACATTTCCGTGGTATAAACCAAGCTTGAGTAGGCGAGAAAGTGCAACCCGTGCAACGTCTGATGTAACCGGTGCAACGTCTGCGCGTCCAACTACAAACTCGTTGACGAAAACTTTTTTTTTCTCGGATCCGCGCGTCTAAGAGGTCAGTCGTGCGAACTGCTTGAAAACGACGGACGGGCAGGTGGAACTTGAGTCGCTTGAGTGAAAACTTGCGAGAAAGCGCACGTCGGACGTACCTTTAGCTTTTAGTATTCTGGTACGTCCGAAGTATCTTTAGACTCACGGTTTCGGGTACGTCGGACGTACCTTTAGCTTTTGGTATTCGGGTACGTCCGACGTACCTTTAGACACAGCGTTTTCATTTATATAATCTTGTATTTAAACTCCTCAATTACAGCGAAACGAGCATCCGTTAAACATTACAAATACGAATCTAGTCAGACCTAAGAGACTTGCGGCCGCACAACGAAGAGAACGAGATGCGTAAAAAAATAAACGTGAAACAAAAGTCCTCCTGCGTTTGCAAAGGCAAACAATAGAGCTCAGTCAAGTAGAAGAGATTGTATTTTAGATAATATGCGCGAACAAACAGAACAATCGAAACGGCGGGCTCATGCTAGAACAATCCGTAAGGCGCTTTCCCGTGCCCAACAATGAATAATTATCCTTGCGCGAACCAAGAACAGCAAGCAAGCTTTAAGTGCCGGTCGCTCGAAGCGCACCGATTTAACGATCGAGGAAGTCGCATCGAACGAGTTTCTATAGATCGAGCGAACGCTTTTAAAATCAGCCCACTTGGACGACAGCTTCCGCAAAGCAGTTTCGCGCGTGTTTCTAAATAAAGACGCGCGCTAACTTAACTTGGCAGTGTTTCCGTTTCGTCACGCGGTGCATCGGTTAACGTGCATCGCTAGCAACACAAAGTTTTCGTCGCGCTTTTTTAGACACGGCGCACGATTCATTCTCGCGCTAAACCTCTCGCGGGCTCAATTTTGTTTATGGTCCACAATGAACCGGCGCGCTGTCAGACATGATAACCGGGTATCCGCGGCTTATCCTCACCTGATAGCAGCCGGGCAACCAGGAGAAGCCAGTGGGAGATGCCAGCGAAGTACAGCAGGCTGCCCACGAATTGTCCTAAGTTGACAACAAGCAAAACTGAACGCACGTTGCGCGTCCCGTCGGCCCACACGCCCACGAAAGGGCTCACAAACAGAGCCGTAACGCAGCACGCCGAAATCACCACGGCGATCGCATAGTCGGGCGACTGGAAGCGGCCCTTGAGATACATCCATAACGACGGCAATATCACGGCTGCGAAAGAACGGGAGAAACGTCACTGCGGAAAACGTTCTTGGCAAAGGAGTCGCGTGACAGCCCACCGCACGCTCGCGCGTCGACGACTCACCGTGTTCTATTCCGGTGATGACAAAAAAGATACATGCTGCACCGAGAGTAATCCTGCGCTTCGTCCTCAGATTCATATCAAACGACTGTCCCGGTCAGTCGCATCGCGTCAACTGGGAGACAGTGGCACATGACGCGAGTTACCGCGACAATTTAGAAGACGCTCGACTCGTACGGTGCTGTTATTACTAACAATTTAGCGAATCATCTTGGAGGCGAGCATCGCTTGATAGATGCTGATGCCGCCATTACTGGTTTCCATAGCTACGAAAAGAAAACGCCGTCGCATACAGAAGTATTAAAGCAGTTTCGTAGCAATACCACACTTAAACTGTCATATTTTTTTGCTTTTAAATACTTAAACCTGTGATTTAACTTTTTATTGAGTTTTATTTATACAAGTTGTTGGCGAATGACGTTTTTACATTGTTTCATTCATGGTGTGCGACACTACCTCTGTTTGCCTCTTGCTGGCTGATTCCGTTTGTACTGTAGTTCTGGTAGAGTGTACTAGAATGGGGGAGTGGGTCCACTGAAGGCTCCACGCTGAGGCGTTTTTTTCGGAAAATCCAGGTGGCGCTACCATCGCCTTCACCTGAAGACTTAGCCGTGGTTGCCATGGTTACAAGTCCCCTTTGCCACGCGGTTCGCGACGGGTGGGTAGTCTGATAGTTCGCGCGGTTCGCGTGCTGCTCGCGCGTCTGGCGCAGTCTCGCAGCGTTGTTGCTTCGTTCGTGCGTGCGTGGCCGTGAACGGCGTCGCACCGTGCTTCCGCGCCAGTTCAACAAAATCTAAATGTTTATATTGCGAAACGCCCTGCTCGTATAGGTAGTCACGCACGCAAGTACCGTGATTTCCACGGTAATTGTTTACAATCAAGAGCGTAAGTTGAATTTGGCTTTTGCGAAAACGTACGCATCGAAAGTGTAATATGAGCATTAACTGCGATGCTTTTAAAAATGTCAATATAACTGGGATATATAAGTAAGTTTGCGTTTGGTGCAAATTTAGACTCACGGCAGCAAATTGAATATGATGCAAGACTAAAGTTACCAGCTGTTATCACGAGAATTAAAGCTAAAGTATGCGAACCCTTCTGCAAATTTGCAGCTATTCGTTAGGGACGCGTGATATTATTGAAAAACTGAACCAGTCCTGTTGCGATTACGTGAGGGTGTTGGCAAAGGAAGTTTAGTCACATCGGACGGCAACTGTGCTATTCGTAGGAAATGACTTATAGGGCGGACGCACGTCCGTCGCGGTGGTTTTATGATGAGTTTTTGTTCGGCATCTAGTGCTGGTATACGTTGTAGGTATTAATGAAATATGTTATATTTTACCTTTTCTCTTCGTGCCTGCGGTACGTGTCCATGCAAACATTTGCTCGAAACATGAACGTGTTTTCACCTATAGATAGGAAGTCTGAAAGACACCAATAAAGAAGTGATATGCGCAAAATATTTTATTTTAAATTGACTGCGCAAGCTTTTCGCATAAATATAAAAAACAAAATAAATATCATCGAAAGACTTCGACACCGTCGCTCAAGGAACGTCAGGCTCTATGTTGTCCTGCTAAGCTTTAAGTGTTTTGCTCTCGCTCGTTTCGAAGCATTTTCCCTGTTCATTCCCTTCACTAAGAAGTGAAGGCGAGTGAGCACGTAGAACGAAACGAGCTTTGTGCTCACTGCATCTTTGTGGTCTGGACAGCCGACCGCTTTCGAGTTCAGAAAATTAGTTTTCACCAATGAAAGGATGTCAGAGATGCTATCTGTGTGCAACATGGAAACACTGAAACATTCAGTAAACAAGTTTTCAAGTGAGGCAATGAAATCATACAGCTGTCGTGAGGGGTACAGAAGTCCACCCCAGTCGCATTGCTCCGTGAATTGCGAAGGGAGCTGTTCAGCAACCGCGACAGCTTTCTCAAACAGAAGCACTTCTTTGCATTGTACGCATGCCAACTTCAATACACACTTTCTGGCCACGTACCCTGCTGTGTAGTAAATGAGTCTCGAGTCACTCTTCTCCAAAGTCACATCGATGTGGTCAGCAAACTTTTCTGGCATCGTGGCAATCGTGCTTTCGACCTCGCCAAGTTTTCCCTGTGATATAAGATCATCAATTTTTTTGTGCGTGACCTTTAGACCCTGTCTGTCATGCACAGTGACAAGAGCGTTTATCATGTCAGGGTTTGCGTTTGCGCTGTCCACACTGTGCGCCAAGTTATAAAAGGACAAGCAGTTGACGGTTATTAGAAACTCATCCGGAGAGGGGTGCGCGTTGCAGCCACTTGACTGGCGAACGATGCCGAAGAAATGTTCCACGGGATCGGTGCTAAGTCGAGATGTCATGAGATATTTGAATCCAACGCTCTCTGTCAGGTACTTCAGCAATGAAAGGGTATTTGCTATAGTGACCCTAAAACCTATGGCAGTGGACTCGCTGAGAAAGTGCCGCTTGTTGTCACTGAATGATTCCCAGTCATTCAGGAAGTCCAGAAAATTGGACAGGAATGCCACGTCTGTAGAAGCTGGTCTCAGCGCTTCGGCCCGAAACCTGGAAGTCATCACGGTGATCAGTCGTTGGATCTTCCTGCAAAATAAACAAAAAGAATGTATGTCAGAAGAGCGCTCATCATGCGTTTGAGATGTTTACGATTACACTTAATTCATTTGGAACGTAGGCGCAACTCACGAGAAGAACAGCTGAGTTGCCTCGATGCTGCCACACCTTCTCTCGATGTCCTCCTTGTAGAAGGCCAGGCCCCGTAGGACATATGGACCGAATAGTTGGAAGGCGAAAGGGGTTCTCATCTTCTCAAATGAGTTTGGTTCCAGATGCGTCTCGGTCAAATTGGGCATAACTTTCAGTGTCCTAACACTTCTGTCTAGAAGGTACGCCTCCCGAACCGGATGCACAGACACCTAGAAATATAGGTTGAGGTAATGCAATGTATGCAAAAAACACAATCTTTGTAAAATGTCAACCATGAATCTATACGTACCAATCCGTCTGGTGTTGCAAAGCCTTTCTGGAGAAGACCATTCCTGAGGCATTTTAGCAGATGCGGGAAATCGGAGATAAAGTGCAATTTCCTCATCTCGTCGACAGGATGCTGTATGGCGCCATTTATTTTCTTCGATGACGCCGACACCCCCGCTAGCTTCCACATTTTTCGATTCCAGGGGGCTCCGTCACAAGTGATGTGGTCGACGAACAAGCCCGCCTGTTCCACGAGGATGGTAGCTTCCATGAGAATTTTCAATAAAATGTCTCCTCTCACATTTCCTTTTGTCGCAAAAACGCCCACAATTTGGCTCCATTTTCCAGCGAAAGGCACAAACATGATGACCATGCCGTGATCACATTGCTGGTACTTGTCTTCGGGCTTCGTAAATTCTCCAAGGTCCACGAAGCCTTGAATCTGGCCAGACGCCGTCACATTGAAATGTTCTGACAATTTCATTTCGTCCACCAATAGTCCGCCGTGTCTTTCGAGGTCTGACATGCTCGCGGTTTTTTTCTTTAGAGTGTTCATTACTGCTTGATTAAAACCGAAGGCCGACTCGTATGACCTCAAGTATCTTTTCAAAGTAGTGTTGCTGGGCATCATGAGAATTTCGTTCTTTCTGATGTGCTGATAAAGCCGGGGACTCTTTAGTTTCATGAGTAAACACTCGAGGATCCACTCCTGATTGTAGCGCATGCCCTGCTTGCTGGTTTGTTTGGCAGCTTGAAAGCAAGCGCGAACACTTGCCTGCTGCTTTCGCGGTAGTGACGATATTTTATCCTCTAGTATTTTATCCGCGACATTCGCATTGTTTGCCCTCATCTCTTCGAGACGACCAGCAATGTCCAACAGCCTTGTCGCCATCCGCTTGTTTCTCTGACTCAGGACCCGCAGTTTGGTGGAGACTGAGTTTCTTCGCTCTTTTCGTTTTAGGTAGCTTTTTCTGGTGAGTATTACTTTCCTCACGTACTTGCATGAAATGCATGAAGAACCTGGAAGTATACGAGAAAAAAATTATGAAGAGCTTCCAGTTTTTTACCATGCATGTTTGAAACGCAATTTATGCACTTTCACTTTCTGTAGGCAAACTATTCTTTCGTAAATGTTAATGAGTACTACAAAAATTAGGGGCCACACAAATGTTCTAGCATTAAACAGGTTACTGATTGATTAATTGTACAATTACAAGTGACGTCTCAATAAACGTTTGCCGCACTCACCTTGTTGTTTAACCGCTCCTTTGCACGTGACACTGAAGACAAGGCCGTCGGAATGAGAGATTTGCGGCTCCAGTTTCTTCGTAAGAACGTCATAGGTGAAGTCCTTCGCCCTACCTGCTCCTCTGCAAGGGTGAAGAGATTCTGCGCAGTCCAGGACTTGTTTGGCATCTTCAAGGTTATAGGCGACCTTTTCGGAGATCAGCGTCTTCCGAACATATGTCCGACAAATCACTTCACTCCGGTCGGTACCGTAATTCATGAGCACAGTCTTTTCGATGCTTACGAGTTCACGACTTAGGGAGGCCGAAACATAAGCAATTCCGTCATAATGACGAAACTTGTGCATTGCCCAGTGGTCGTTTGGCCGGACAACGTCTTCAAGTTCAAATGCGTTGTCGCTTTGCCTCGCACTTTCGCAATCTTCAAATCTCAGTTGCGGCTCAACTGATTGCAGCGCAGTTCTTTTTGACGGCTGGTCTTCACAGGTTGGTGGTGAAGCCGCTCTCTTCTTCGTTGACTGCTCCGGTGTGGGCTGCTCGTCAGGACACTTCAGGAGATGAGGTATAATTATGGGTACAGCATCACTGCGAAGTTCCGGCTTTCCCCGCTCTATATATACTTCTCGGCCTTCGATAATATGTACATATTGCCTTAGTATGTATTTTTGCTCGAAGTGCAGCTCGCAAATGGCATCGGTGACTTGCAAGGGCCGATCAGCGCGGTTGAGATTCTGGTCCCATAGCCGGCGTCTTTCTTCGTCTTGAGGTACTCCAAAGAGTGAGAGCTTGGGCTGGTTTTTAACTCTGCTGTATCCGGTTTGGCAGCCTACGACACAACAGTAATTTCTACGCCTAGACGTGCTCATCCTCTAATCTTTTGAAGCAGCTTGGAACGCTCCGTTATGCAACCAGCAGACACATATCTGCGCACGCAAACGTGCCGTCTGCCGCGTATTCTTTGTCCAGACGGCTTTGCTCAAAGGGAAATACAAACCTACGCGTTCACGAAAAAAAGCATACATTTTATTTCATGTCACTTGTTTTTGTCTCTAATAATGTGTAAAAAAAGAACCAGGAGACAAATTGTGAAAACAGCGCACGAACGACGGTGCATCGAACAGACGACGGCGCGTCGAGCAGACGACAACATCGAGCGCTCAGCGTCCCCGCCAGCGCGTCGTGCGGCCCGAACCGCCGCACGACTCGCACGCTCCCGCCGAAACTGACGTCACTTCAGGAGAAGGCTACTGCAGCGCCACCAAATTTTCCGCCGTTTTTGCTTCACCCGCACCGCTTGCCGCCGGCCACAGTGGACCCACTCCCCCATTCTAGTACACTCTAGTTCTGGGTTGAATAGACTAGAAGCCGACCAGTAGAAGAGCGTGTAGAGCGCTACTAAAGCTGTCTTTTGCAGCTCCAACGTTTATTATTATAAGCATACTTATCGTAAGTATGATATTGTGTTCGTAAACGCTTTCCTAATCTTTGTACCTCGTCTGTGAGGTGGCACACTGCGAGTCCGTCGTCTCCTTTGACGAGTACTCGCCACACAGTCGCCAAATTGCCGTTATTAGGCCGTTATTTTCGTTTTGACCGGTTGTGTTCCTCGCGAATACAGCGTTAGACCTGTTTCAAAGCACCCTTGTTCCTTCTTGAACCGTATTCCAGTTCAAGATTCTTCCAGAGGGCGTCGCTTTGAAGTCGTATCGCAAATGTGGCTTGTGGCGTGCTCCAACGAATCCAGATATTAGCATGGCTGCGCCAGCGTCGTCACCTCCCTACTTATAGCGAAACAGTGACCGTTACTTACTCTTCACTCCATTAACTTGATAAGCTATTATTCGATCCGCGTAGTTCATGCAGTCCTGACGGCTACTGTCATCTGACAGGACGGGCTTTCACAGAGCGAAATCAGTGGTCTTTTTTCTATTTTTCTCTTTGTGTATGTGTGTGTTGTGCACAGTATAGTGTTTATAACGCTGTCTAGATTGCAAGAGCTTCACCGAAGTAACCAAATTACCGATACTCATTCAAAATACAGTGTTTGTCAAGCGGAGCAAAGTTACTGGCAGTGCCTAGACTAACGCCTTGCCTTTTCTTTCGTTGCTCCTGTACAGTGCAACCTGCTCTGCACTAGTCTCTTTCTTTGCACGCTTGCGTCAAAAGAATGCCGGCTGTAAACACGAAAAGGACCTTCTCAGCATGTTTGCGTCAGAGGAACGTTGGCTGTAAACATAAAGGAACCTGTTGCTCAACCAAGTTTGTGGCATGGTTTACAACGTTCATATATCATGTTCAAAAGTGGTCATTGGACAGATTGGCGCACGTGTTTAGCATAGCTAATGCCCACACAATTGAAAGGGAAGGCCTTCATTACACCTGTAAGCGTTTTGTCAATCATGTTGGCCTAAACCATTTTATTGAAAAAATCCCAGTCGTTTTAGTCTCATGGATGAAAAAAAATTTGAAGTCGTCCTGAACTTCCACGGAATGGGAAACTATGAATGTTCAATTTCTATTTTTTTTTTATTAATCTGTACGATTGTGCTTGCACTGATGTCACTGAAAGTGCTGTGTTGGAGCACCAGTATGTAGGGACACCATGTTTCCTATGTCACATTTATGTTATCCAGTTATCACATGCAGGTTCTGTCATTGCTCACGCACAGAGACGTTCTCGCTGCATCACTTCCACATTGACGGTATTGAAACCTACGCTCATGACGCTACGTACAAGCCATCTATTGGAAAAGATGCAGCAAAGAGCGTTATTATGGGATTTAACATGGAAGGCATTTGTATAAGTTTTTTCAGATTTCTTAGTAGTCAGATGCATGCCTGCGCTATATACTTCTCTGCCTTGTGTTGCCCTTCTTTTAGCACTGCTATTTACAATGAATCAGCAGGCCTACCTTGACAATATTTTATTGGTGGAATGATTTGTGTATTTCAGTGTTGCTTTTTGAGCAAGTGTTGATAGTCTCTTCCGTTGGCCAAAATGCGCAGCATAGTGTGGTCTGGCAGTTATGGCCGACAACAACACTGCCGCCGCCACCACAATGATGCAGTCATCTCAGCTGGAACAGTACCTTCTCTTGGCCAAGACAGCGAAAGGCGCCGCAGCCGCCGAACTCATCAAGCAGGTCACAGAAGCCCCTGGCGTTCATGTCTTCGGAGAGCTACTCGACATGCCAAACATTCAGGAGGTGAGCCAGTCACATTGGAAACGAAGGTATTTGCAACTTCCAGGTATCGTGGCACCGCTGAGCGGTGGCATCGGGAAGTTCTGTTGAGATGATTGAAGTTTTGAACCTGCTTCAAACAGCAGACGCTGCTGCTTGTTTTTACACCTTTGTGGTCGTTTTTCAACATTGTGAACGGTCTTGATATTACGGTAACCCTTTGAGTTTCTCAAGTTAAAGGGAAAATAGAAAGAAAAAGCGCACTGAATTCACTGCGAGCCTCGACGCTCCCGGCCTATGCACAACGGCAGGAAAATTAAGCGACCTATTCAAATTAGTGCCCCGAAAAGCCATCAGAGGCTACGAGGGCTAAATTTAGCAGGCAAATAACCAAGGCCCGTGAATGTATGCAGTATCCATTTTCTGCAGGAGTACAGCAACTTCCAGGTTTGCAGTTCTTGCGCTTGGTTCGTCTGTTGATACAATACGATTTCGCACATATTTATCTTCTCGATATGCTACCCTCCATTTATTTACTTAATATAGTATGTTAGCGCTCCCCTACTTTCTCAAAAACATAAATTGGGCCACCGAAGTGTTAAGAAAGAAAGAAGTCTTCGCCAAAAGTGTACTTTCCGGTATCGTCTTTTTCGGGGAGATCATCTCAACGACCGCACTGTTGGATGTATAGTAGCGTCATCAGTAGGTCTGTCACACACTTCGGGTGAGGCCTCGCCAATCTAACATCGACGTGCGGCAGACTCGCAGGCTCCCACTTTACGCATCGGCCTGCGACGCCTGAAAGGCCTCTAAGTGGTACATCTTAAATTTATTAGCAGGTCAGTTGACTCCTGTGGGGTTGCACGTGTGGTGATGTATGGGCCCGACCGACGCACTCATAGAGCTGCCAGCCACAGACATTGGAAAAAACGCAGGCAAACAAGCATTTAATTAGTACAAGGGCAAGAAAATTTGTAAATAACAGAGAGGAAAAAACACTGATATGCAATGAAAAAGAACACATATATAATAAACCAAGCTCTAAAATAACACTTCAAGAGGTACAGACAAAAGACAAGTACGCGAAATATTAATAAAAGAACAACATGAGAAAAATCAAAAAGAGCTACAAAGAAATAATTACAGAAGGATCATGGTCGCGCTTCTGAATTTCTAAGTGCGATGCAGCGCACACAACTACAATTATTTAAAAGCTGGTTATAATAAAATAACAGTTTAAAAAAAAGTCACAATGAAAAGTTTCATACAAATCAGGCTAGCTCTTGGTCTTGTAGGCGAGTTCACGGGTGCCACTGTAGATCTCGCTTGCTTAGAAGACGACGAGGGTGCCCGGTATTGCAGCCGTCTCAATATGTTGCGTGGGTCAGTCCATACTCGCCGCCTACACGAGCCTCGGGACACCGACGACCACGCGTCTTGCTGGTTGCACGTCAACTGCCGAATTCAAAGCAGTCAAAACTCTTTCTCGGGGCGTACGCGTGTTCTCTTACCCTCTGGAGGTGATTTCCTTTTTCCCGAACACATGTGTGTTCCCTTTGATACAGGTGTAGGGAAGACGCGGTGGTGCTGTGCTGGGTCTTAAGTCGCCGGATATTGTCTTCCCAACACAAAAGCGCCCTTCCTTGGACGATGGGGCGCACGGGCGAAACGAAAAAATGCATTCGTTTGTGACAAGGTCGTGAAAGTTGAGAATAGTGTAATAAGTTTCTTCAAGAAAGGAGATGATCTACAAAAGGCAGGGAGCTTAACCTAGTTGGCTACCCAGAAGAGCACTAAATAAATAGACAAGTTGGCATAGTTATTTGGCGGCCAAGGTGTGCGCTCATCATGAGGACGCGATCCTATTTATGGCTGCATCGACTCCACTTTAAGATACTGCACTTCCAGCTTTCACTGTGACTGCGCTGCACTTTCTGCTCAGGCCTGACGTGTTTTCTTTATATATATATATAAATATGTATATATATCATGATTGTGTGCTGTTGCATCACCCATACTGCATTGGTAAATACAATTGATCAAAATAGGAATAAGGCCCAGCTTTCGTACGCTATGCTGCAAGAAAAAAGAAGATTGCTGAGCTGCCCAGTGGAAGTCTTTAGACCATTGGAGTATGTGTTGTGATGCACAGTTGTCATGTGCTGTGCTGTTATAAATGTCCGCATTGCACTTACTGTGCTTCTTGGGAATGTGGGTGGCCATCAATGCACAATACTAGCAGTGTAATACGAACTAACAAGTTTTTTGTTGAGCTATTACCGGTGTGATGTTAAGTCATCAATACGTAGTACAGTTAAGCATGCTTATAACGAACCTCTATATAACGAATTCCTTGATATAACGAAGTTTTTCTATTCCCCACCGTTGCTCTATAGAAGCACATGTATTTGTGACCTCTATGTAACAAAGTAACAGCGGGAGACAACCTTGATTAAGAAATTTTCCCACGGACAATCTAAAAATTTTGCTTCGCATTTTGCCATTTTGGATACGAGCACGCATCAGCCGTAGCTGCCCCGGCACTGAAGAAGCGGTGGCGGTGCGCATGGCGCACCAGGCTAGAGAGTGCGAGGCGGGCCTTCACACTACGAGCCGGCGTTGCCGTCGTTCTTGCCACCCCCGGCGCATGCGCGGGTGTGCCCCTTCTTTCACACCAAACTTTTTAAAAAAAAAAAAGCTACTTTTGCACGTTGGCAGTGCCACGATTTTAGTTAGCGTCACATGGTGGGACCGTGCTGCATATGGAGGGCGCTTTACCTAATAGTTTCCCGCGGCATCCATGTCTGTGTCGTTCGCTCTTCGTTTTCGACACCGTGAGCATGTGCATAGTTTTACTGCGCGCGCATAATGTGGCCCCCGACGACGACATTCAGCATTGCTTTTTTTTATTACGACAGCAATTACCGTATTTACTCGATTCTACCGCGCCCTCGATTGTAACGCGCACCCGATTTCCACCGCGGAAAAAAAAAAAAAAAAACCGTAAGACATCGATTGCAACGCGCACCCATTTTTTTTTTTTTCTGGCCCGCACGATCACACCACTCGAAAAAACGATTCCTTTCGGGATTGTATTCTATTTAAATATGAGGTACGGGCGAAGCTTGTGCCCATCTGACGTGTAACAGAGCATTGCCGTCACTGTAGTTTTACCGTGGACTGATGTCAGCACGCGAACTTGCTTCGCCCCCTTCTTCTCGACAGTTGTGGTGCCAGGCATGTCGAAGTAAAGAGGCGTCTGATCGGCATTCCAGATTTGCCCAAGCAGGTTTCCGTTGTTGCGCCGCAAGTTTAGGACGAACCTCTGAAAACTGTAAAGCTTTTCATCGTACTTCTCCGCAAAAGTTTTCGCATATGCATGTTCCCCTTCGGAGGGAAGAGCCTTTCCTCTTCATATAGTTAATTAGCCAGCACCTGCTCGCTTTAAACAGGCTCCGCATTAGACTTTTTTCTAAGACTAATTGCATAGCCCGCACTTGGAGCAGTTCTGTCGTCATGGGCCGCTGTGCCGCTCGCTCCTCAAGCACATACTCGCGGAGCAGCTCTTCAATTTGCGGAAACCGACCCTGCTGGGGTTCACTGAAGCCTTTGCGTGAAGCTTTGCTATCGACAATCTTCTGCTTTTGTTTCCGCCGGTCCCGCACGCACGTTTCGAGAAGGACCACGATGCGGCCCGATTTCCGTCCGTTTCTGCACACGCGATGACTTTTCTTTTAAAAGCGGCATCGTGGTGCACTCGAGTTTTTGGAGTCGGCCCTTCCACGTCGACGATGCTAATGCACTACTAGATGACGAACTCCTCAGCACACGTACGAAGTGCCGCACATGGTAAACACATAGGCAGAAATAGCCGACGCACCATGCCGACGCACGTAGGGGGCGGCCATTTTGGATTTGCGATGGCAATAGATTGATTGTAATTTTTTTGTTCGTACTCGATTCTAACGCGCATGCGATTTATGAACTCGCTTAACCGGAAAAAAGGTGCGCGTTAGATTCGAGTAATTACGGTATATGGACAGTCTCACCTGGTTTTTTGCCATCGCCGCCACCATTCATCGCATATGTATACCTATCCATATATATGAAAGCTCAAGAAAGAAAAAATTTGGCCCCGTATCTGCATGTTACACTGCAAGTGTCGTCGGAAGTTGACAGTCTTACGTCAGGAGAGAGTGAACAAAACGTTTATTTGATGCTCTGCTCAAGAAAATCGGTGAATGGTATTCTGGAGGCGCTGCGTTAGAGTGCCTCGAACATGCAGCGGAGGCGAACGAGCGAATAAAGTCACGTCACACGTGAGACATGAGCGCTATCTGGCAGTTATCCTGGAAAACGGGGCGCGCCCGTCTCTGAAGTGATAAGGTGTAGAACTCAAGGCGACGGGTAGGTGCCACCACCGTGTCGTCTTAGCAAAGCGTTGGAAACACTTGCCGTTTCGTGCAAGCGTTGCATGGCCAGCGCAGCGTTGTAAAGGCTACGACCCTTAAAGTTACTTATGTATGCCTTTTCTAGTAAAAAATACACATACAAAACATTGACGTGTTGTTATGGTGCCTCAGATATGCGCAATAATTGCTTTTTCATTGAAAATCGCACAAGTATGAACGCTGAACCTTGAGCAATATTGGTGGGCGCTGTGGATGGGGTCGGCCGTTTGGAGTATCGTTAATGGTGGACAAACAGACAAATGTACAGACAGGCAGACCAAAATTTTGGCGTCGAAGGTCCCCAAGAAACATTGTCGTCTTTAAAAAGAAAAGCCGCCCGCGCTTGGTGCCCAGCTCATCACTGTGCGCCGATGCGCGCTTATCTCCCACGCGTACTTTGCCCCGCGAAGGGAGAGGGGGCGCGCTTATCCTTCGGTGAGGAGAATCGTGCGCCTCCGACTTTGACCGGAACGATCGCGTGTAGTTGCCGGGCGCGCAAAGATCTCTTCGCCTGCTGGGCAGGTGCCATTTGCGAAAAAAGTGCGCTTTTCAAACACAGCGAAGTAACAACTGGGGCACTTAGTTAGCACTCATATCTGTAGCTGTGATTACATTTCGTGCCTTGTTTTTGTTTAAACAGTGCGTCAAGTGTCAAGCGGTAAACATTGTTAGTTCGCTCTCGTCCTCGTACGTCGTTTGCACGTGAGCAGCGCGCTGCATGTTTCGACCTGCTTGTCGTTCTTGGTGTTACATTCCCAGTTATTGCTATCGCATTCAATGCTTTGCCCTTGCGGCGAAACTGTGACTTTTCTTAATTTTTGACAACCCTATCATCACCACCGAAGGGATGCCAGACTAGTCGCTGATGGAAACTCCGAGACCATAGTGACTTCCCGACAGATCTTCGGAGCTCGACTCGTCATGCCCTTCAGTCTTGCATTGCGAGTACGCAGGCAGGTAGCTTTCACGATTAGTTCTGGCAACACGACGTGCGCGTGGAATGCAATGCATTGGACGCGATAGCAAAAAATTGCACTCTCATAAGAAGTAAGGCTGGCATCCAATATCACGGATTCGATATCGCCTAACTTCTGCAAAACGATAGTGTGAGAAAATACTGCCACTGCAGGGATAAGTGCTCTTTTCAAACAGTCTCTTCACGTTGAAACCTCACCGATACTCGCCGAGATAGCAAGCGCGCCAGCGATCCCGACCGCCCTTAAAATCAAACTTCATTATTACTACTCGAGCGATTCCCCCACTCCTCACGTTGCTCCATGCTCGTTCAAGACTGGACTTTGTTTGACCATTATACAGCAGTTCTAGCACAGGGGAGATGTTATCTTATGCACTTTCCAGGCGATAGGGATGGGCTGACTAATTTTATCTCTGCTTCAGCAGCGCTCGCGCGTTTTTTTTTTGTTTTTTTGTGAAAGTTATGATGCGTTGGGGCATGTTATCGATTCGGACTTGTTACAGAACATGGCAGCGACGGCAAAAGCTCGCCGAGAGCGTCCATATAATTGTTCTCGCAATAACAACACAGATTTCTCACTGTAAAAAAAGTGTTTTGAGTTAGTACTGCCTTCAGCCCCTTGCTTGCTTAAATTGTGCATTTACTTCCCGAATTTTCGTACTGAACCTGCATATACGAAATCCTCTTTATAATGAATTTTTCTGGGAATTTATCAATTTCATTATATCCAGGTTTAACTGTATATGTAGTAACTGTCTTTGTAATAGTGCTCAAAACAGTTTAATATGCATAGTATGTAGTTAGTCACTTTGGCATTGCGAGTTTTTACGTCAGCTTTATGCAAGATTTTTATTAATGCAAAAAAGTTTTGATTAGAAAGTTTTATGTTATTTTGTTCTTTCTAGCTGGCAAATGGTCCCCACAGCACCTACTTAAATCTCCTCAACTTGTTTGCATTTGGGACCTATGCAACGTACCATGGTGAGTGATTGCCATAATTTTTTTTTAGTGGATTCATTTTTCGCTAAGTTCATTCAAAGTGATGCTTTGCTGCCTCATTAAAAGTAAATAAAGCAGCCGCTTAGTTGGAAGGCCTAATGCCAGCTCTGTTTTATTCGTAGTCTATCCTTTTCTCATTTCTTCCTCCATTGCTGTACCTGTTTCTCTTTCTGGTGGCTTTTGCATAAATTAACCCCTTTTATTTTTCCTTACAGAGAACAAATCTCAGTTTCCACCATTAACGCCGGCTATGGTTACGAAATTAAGGCACCTCACCATAGTGTCTTTAGCAACAAAAACAAAGGTGACACACATTTTATTATCCTTTGATGCATATGCACCACAAAGTGCTTAATTGTTAGAAGGCCCGAGGCGGTGGTGCATTGGTTATGATGCGAGACTGCTGACGCACAGGTGGCTGTATCAATTCTCGGGCATTGCGGCCACATTTTTGATAGAAGCAAAAATGTGTGAGGCCCATTCACTTAAATTTTGGTGAATGTTACAAGGACACCTGATGGTGTAAATTTCTGGAGCCCTCCGCTGCATCTCTTATAATCATATCGCAGTTTTTTTACATGATACCAACATGTATTATATAATTTGTCAGAAGTAATGGGGTAGTTGGTTACAGCTTGAGTAATGTGTGCTGAGTATTCTTATTCACTCAATCGCAAAGGATTGGAAAAAAGGATTTCATTTCTAACTCGCCTGTTTATTTTAGCAAATGTCAAAGCCACTGCCAAGAAAACTGTGCAGTTACTGCAGCGCAGCATACATTTGTTTTGAATAAGGGGCAAAGCTCTTGGTATATTGTATGATTTGCTTAAATTGCTGCTTCTCTAGCAAAAAGCGTGAAGTTAGCTTTACTTCCCTAAGTGGGTACAGTGCACTTCCAAGTTTGATGTTAAGGCCCAATACCAAGCTGAAGTAGCTGTATGTTACTGGGGCAAAAATCAAGTGCATTTCTATTAAATTTACCGGTAGTTTCTTGCAGTAGTTTTTATTATAGCCTGTGCATTATTTAAAACTTGATGTGATCTAAAGCTCAATTTCAGTTCTGTGTGGCACCGCATTTTGTTAAGCATTCTTACTGTCATGAGTTGTGCTGTTACAAATGATATCTAAGGTTCTTTCTTAATTTATTCAAAGATCGTGGCTCTAGCTGTAGAGCAGAGTCTGAACGGCATGCTGTCCAGTCTGGTAAAAATATAATGTGCTTTTGTTCTGCCATCACTAGTGTATCCCATATTCCACGTTGCTAAAAGAACTCGACATGAAGAACTTGCGGGAGTTAGAAGATATGATCATCGATGTGATCTATGCTGACGTGGTGCGAGGGAAGCTGGACCAGAAGAACAATCAGCTGGAAGTGGACTACACCATAGGCAGAGACATCCGTCCAGAGGACGTCAATACCATCATCCGAGTGCTGCAGGAATGGTAACGCTCGATGCATTCTCTTTGCTTATGAAAGGCATTCCTAGTAGTACATGTATTTACACTATTTAAAAGTCTCCTCTAATGTCAAAGTAACACAGTCAAAGAATAACAAAAATGAGAGAGAGAGAACTGACTGATACTATTCATGCAGGACAGGATTTGACTGCGTAGTTGGAGTCAACATTCGTCCTGTTACGCTCTTCTCTGTCCTGTCTTCGTAAAAAGTAGCGCAGAATGATTTCAATAAGGTATCGCCAACTAGTGCCAAGACATGTATTGTCAAGACAAATAAGAAGTGAAAATTTTTTTTTTTTAAATCAAGGGACCCTTAACCTTCGCCTGTAACAGTTGAACGCGATAGTGAAATCCGGCCCCTAGTGCACATTTAAACCGCTAAGTGCATACTTATTCATATGTTTTGTTGTATACACATGCACGCACACAAACATGCACACAGTGATCCCTGATGGATCACTAGATGTCGCTAATAAACCACCAAGACTGCTGCCATGGTTCGACCTGTCAAAGCTATGTGAATTTTCACTAAGCTGTTTTAACAAAAAAAGCACCCCACCAGAACACATAATCCAAGAATTTTACACACTTCAGCACGAATATAGGGATTACGAAGAATTTTACACAGGTGGCTCAAAAACGGAAGACCACTTGGGTATTGGGATTGCGACGACGAAAAGCGCAATTTCTGTGAAAGTACCTCGTAGGTTTTCCATTTTTTCAGCTGAAGCTTATGCCTTGAGTGAAGCAGTTCGGAAAATCATCGCTGAAAAATACAAGAAAGCAATCATATACACCGACTCACTAAGCACACTAAAAGCACTACATATAAAATCCGAATGTGAGCCAATAGTGGGCGACATTTTAAACATGGTATACTTAAACAGCCAGGCAGCCTGCATCCGTTTCTGCTGGGTCCCAAGTCATGTTGGGATACCCGGAAACGAAAAAGCAGATAAGTATGCTTTCCAGGCAGCCCATAAAACAGTAACAAAAGTGAAAATTCCCCTCAAAGATATCCAGAGAACAATTCGCCTGGCTCTACTAGCAAAGTGGCAAAAGCAATGGGACACCTGCACGAACAATAAGCTCTACCTGGTGAAACCCACACTCGGGGAATGGAAGACCTGCCGTCACCAGCAACGGTTTATCGAAGTTGTATTATGCCGACTTCGCATTGGACACACACACTTGACACACAACTTCTTACTTGAAAGGAAGAATAACCAACGTGTGAAAAATGCCAAGAAGCGTTAACACTTATGCACATCCTAATTACATGTCCTACCATTGAAACACAGAGACAAAAACATTTCAGCAGGCTATACAAACAACACGCACCTTTACACCCTGCTTTGTTCCTAGGAGATGACCCTCTAGTACCTCTGCCTGACTTGCTAAACTTTCTGAAGGAATGTAATATGTTACATAAGCTTTAAAATCTCATCTTTTCAGTGTCCATTCCTGAAAGTCTTGTGTCTGGCGCAGCATAGCCTTAGCTGCTTTTGCGCCATTAAAACCAAATTAACCTAACCTAACACGGTAGATTGGACCAGTGCGCACTATTATCGCCGAATGGGCTCATTTTCGTTGTGACACCTGTCGAACAAAATGTGATAAAGGGGCCCTGAAACACTTTTTCAAGTAACCATGGAGTTAATTCTTTAGAAGAGCTTATTGTCTCACGAATTCAACGGTGCAGAAATGTTAAAAACCCGTCCAGTGCGAGTGGAGTTACAAAGCTTTGTCGCATGCTGCGATTGCATCATCTCTTCTCTCCTCCCGACGAAAGCGCTGGAAGCTAAGCAAGGAGGGGTGGCAGGGCAAACTACCCCACCTCGTGACCTTGAGAATTTTTTTTTTTCTTTGAATGCTCGGCTTTTTCAGTGTGATCGTGCATGCACGAGTGGACAAGTAGCGGCTTCCCGCTGCTATCTCGGTAACTTGATTTTTCGGTCACAACCAACAGGGCCGACACCGGCGGCGGGTTTTCTGCGACAGGAGCTCTTTAACGCTATCGCACTAAAAAAAAAAAGTCCCAATTTTTGTTTGCTAAGACGGCTTCACAGCAATGCTTTAAAGCTCTGCAGGAAAGCTAGCTTTGCGGCAATTTGTGGAATTTTTTGTTTAATTTTTTCTATGCTGAAGGCGTGGTTTATACGCGAGGAAATATGATATGTAATGCAGGTAGAGCCGGAATGCCAATGTAGTGTCGTCCATCATTTCTCGTTTGTCGTGCACCTAACTGGTGGTACTTGTTTCGATTCTGATTGTACATAGACCCCCCCCCCCCCCCCCCCAACTATGGATTTCATATTTGGATGAAATGTCTCGACCTGCAGTCGCGTAAATACTATATGTGTCTGTAGCAGACATGAATAATGCCACAGTCCCGTCGCGTACGTCGCCAAACACTTCGCGCCAGGCAGTGGCACATACCCACGTGTAGGTATGTGCCTCCAGTATGCGAGTATGTGCCGCAGGTGATTGACATCTGGTATCTACCCAGGAACGACAAGAACACACATGGGCAATTTCAACGCGCGAGCGTTAAGAAATGTCCGACATCAGTAGCGTCTACCCTACGAATGGAATGAATAAATGTCAGGGCCCCAGCTGGAATCGAATCCAAGCATTATGCGTGGCAATGAAGCATTTTTTCACAGAGCTACACCAGGCCTCGGAACTACTTTTTAAATAGACACTAATCTCCGTGAAATGTCAATAGTGGTTGTAGTGCTGCCTACCCAATTGTAAAAACATTACATATGTACTCCTTTGATATAGCCGCCACGTCGGATTAACGTCAATTCTGGTTAGTCGCCGTGCGCTCAAGTTTCTTTAGGTAGCAGTGTCCAGGGCCAGCGTCCTTGCGGGCATCAGCACTTCATATCGGCTTCTGGTATTCCTAATACGCATGTTCTAGTTGGCATCATTGTGCAAGTGCAAACCACTGGTTATACAACATCTGCAACTATTAAACATATGTCTGTGCACACAACATTTGTACATTATTTAGTGTCATTTTATAATGTGACGTTCAATAAAAAAATTGCAACAAGGTCACCTTCCCTCCACATGCTTCATATAACATCGATTCCCAGGCACGTGGAATTTGCCGACTTTTTTCTTTTTAAAATATTTTAAAAAAATTTTCAAAATTTGTTTCATCATATCCACTTGAACACTGTTTGCAAATAAGGATTGTGTCAGCTCTGCCATATTCTGTTGAAATCTAGTGTAGCGGTCTGTTGGTGCAGGAACCTTGAGGCAGTGCTGCCATTTGTATTTCCTTTTCGTACATTTTCTGGATTTTTTAGTGATTTATTTTGCACTGAGAGATGCTGGAACCGGCAGATAACAAGGCTGTCATTTTGTTACTGTCCTTCTGGCTTGTTTCTAATGGCTGCAGTTATTATGGTAGCTTATCAGCCAGAACGTGATGGCAAATGAACAAGTAGCTGCACTTGATGCTGCGTTACCTGACATTTATGTTTCTCTGCCCCTTTAGGTGTACAAGCTGCGAGACTGTAGTGAACAGCATTGAGTGCCAGATCACCCGTGCTAATGCTATGAAGGACTCGCACATAAAGCTGAAGCAACACATTGAAAACGAGGTGACTTATTTTATGCATTGCATGCTTATTTATTTTTTTATCTATTGCTGCTGTTGCCTTTTGTAGCTGTGATAAAGAGTGGGACTAAAAAGGAAGCCTTATCAGCATAGCCTCTGCTTTTAATTTTTAATGCATATAAGCTTAGTGTGGGCGTTAATGCACCGTGCTCAGCACTCTGGTATTAGACTTTCCACGAGCTGCTACTCCTACCCCTCCCCTTCACCATTGCGAGAAAATCCTGTATATCTTCCCCTCACCGTGATGACTAGTGTTAATAGAAGCAGCTTTGCACAGAAATTATTTGTTAGGCTATTTTTACGCTCTTTATTGCATCCATAGCATGATGGTTAGTTGTTTGCACTTTTGTAATTATACATAACTTAACCCTGTAATGCCCACGAAAAGTTGTGCCTCCAGAAAACTCGCGAGAGTACTCTGACTGTTTTTATTCTTCTTGTAGAGGTCATTTAAAAAAAAACACATGAATGAAATTTTGTTTGAGGCATTACTTAATCAGTAATAATTGCAAATAATCCATTACTATCATATTATATATAGGTCACCGTACCTTCTTCCTAATATGCAAAATCTGCAATATCTATTTATCATGACAGCTATAGTAGCTTTATTGAAGTATTATATTCAATGTACCGTATAAACCGGACTATAGGTCGAGTGGGAATATAGGTCGACCCCCCCAAGTTCAGGTTACCGAAAAAGAAAAAAAAGGAAAACAACCCAAAACTGCCGAACCAAATTTATTTGCGAATTGGGCACACCGCATCCCGATCGTCGGTGCTCCCCTCAACCACCATCGGAACTGCTCTTATTCGTCCGACGAAGCAAAACTGTCTTCTGAAGACGAGAGTTTGTCGCTGGCCGCCTCCCACAGTGCGTTGTCTTCAGTGCCATCCAGCGAGTTGCTGATGCAACATTTCTTGAAAGCATTTTCCACCATGGAATCACCGGGCGGGAACACCGGGCGGGAACGCTTCCTTCGGCATTGTCTTGCGTTTGAAAATGACGAAGGGCGGAAGCTTTCTACCATCTGCCGTGCATGCCAGCATGACGTTGAAGCGCGAGTGCTCGTTGCCAGTGGACAACAGCTTCACATCCTTGGCGCCGCGCTGCGTGATTGTGGTAGACGAAAGCATGTCAAACCACAAGGGGGTCTCATCGGCGTTACCAATCTGCCCCATCATGCAGTCGTTCTGCTCCCGAAGGCCGTTCACAAAGCGCTGAAAGTTTATGAGCTTGTCCTCGAACTATTTATCCGGCAACTTTTGACAGATGGATGTGCACCGCCGTAGGGAAAATCCTTTGCGTTACATAAATCGACACACCCAAGAGTTTGGTGCACGAAACTCTTCTTTCGTGAACCCAACTTCTCGAGCGAGTTCCAAGGCTTTCTTGCGAATGGTATCCACGGTCACTGGCAGCGAGCGCCCACGAACTTCCCGCACAAAGTCCGCTAGCTTATCCTCCAGCTGCGGATGAACGGCACTTCGTCCATGAAACGACATTTTTTGTAGATTGCACCTCTGCAGCTTTCCTTTTTGCGCCCTCCAATAGCGCACACTTTTTTCCGATACACCAAAGCGGCGCTAAGCAGTCATATTCCCGTTCGCTTCTGCGAACTCAAGATCTAGTTTAAACGCAGCTGAGTACCCTCGCACTGCTAGACATATTCAGTGAACGAAAAAAAAAGGCCACTAAAAATGCAGCGCAATGTCAAGCGGAGCGAAAACTCGGAACAGATCGGAAGCAAATCAAGAACACAAAGAAAACAGACGAAGAAAAAAAGACTGCGAATGGATTTGAATGCGGATATGGCCGCGTCCGGCTTCACAAGCACATGCAAGTTACATGTTGCCAGACAGCGTCGCACTTTTGGCTAAACACTGCTATATAAGACGAGGGGCGACATTAACTTATTTTATTGAAAATATCTCGACTTATATTCCGGTTTATACGGTACCAAATATGATACAGTGTGCATTACATGGTTAATACTCTGCATATGTACCATTTGAACTGTTACTTTTGTATTTAGTTGTAACAACCATTTACAGCCCTTGCAGGTATTGTAAAGTAGCAGCACATTATACAGTACCTTTCAAGGGAAGCATTGAGCAAAGAGGGATCACCGCTAAAATTTGGGTAGGCCAGCCAGTAATGTTAAATAGTCATAAAAAGCATCTCTGCAATCTTACGGTAAAATACTTTTGCATTACTATTCACAAGGCGTTGCAGGATTCGTTATGAAAACAGTTGTGAGGGTAGCCTAACTGCCTTAGTACGATGTGGCCAATACGGTTCCGAACAACTCTGTCTTCCTGAAAGTTTTACTTAACTTGAAGGCAACGCTCACCTAAACCATTGTGCAAATTTTTATCTGGAAGCCGAGAAGCACACACAAGTTGATGTGATTACAGAAAGGATGTCAAAGGCTGGCTGAATAATGTTTCACGAGTCAAAAAGCAGAATGCCAGTTTCTGCTTGGGTGCATCGTGTTGCGCGAAATGAGCTCTGCATCACTTCAAGTGCCTTTGGTTCAGGTGGCAAGCGTAAAGAAGAATCTAAAGGTGCAATCGCAAGATGTGGACGACCAAATGGGTGCCGATGGCCGAGATGACAGCCATATGGACAAGCCGGGCAAGAAGGGATCCAAGAGCAAAGGGTGCGTCTCGTAGCTACCACACATTGCATAATTTGCCCCTGTGTACGCGGAAAGTTACAGGTGCTGTCAGTAGAAGTTCTTGCAGCAAGCATTTTTAAAGTTGGCTCATTATAATGCTGTATGTGCAACACTAAGAGAAAATGAATACCAACTCACCCAGTCGTCAGTTCCTTTGCTAGTTAATTATAACAGGAGATAAAAGCGTATTATCGCCATGCCGCTGAGTGTTGTGCTTCATACGTTATGCTTTGTCTTGCATCCGTCAACGACTCTTCCATCCCGCGTTACCGTGCTGTAGCAGAGGGACTGCGGCATGTTTAAGTTATAAGCTTTACCTTCATTTCTTATTTTTTTTTTTGCTTGGTGCACTTAATGTTTTTATACAACGTATTTTACATTGGATACAAACCAAAGCCAATGAGATTTCAGGGGTCACACATAGCATAGGGGTTCTCTTCGCGTGGGGATTTCTATGGGGCAGTTAGACAGACTGACGCAGACAAGAATTCGATATGTTATATACAGGTTTGGATGTAATAAGTTGAACTTCGTATCACAACAGTGTGGAGGACAAGATTTTAATGAGCTTATTAATTATCTATGCTAGGTTACCACATCAGAGTAGAAGATGAGAGTGGCTGAGAAAACGCCTGGGCTTTAAAGACTGACCTGCTTGAGTTGAAACAGGTGAGCTTTCTTGTCAAATGGTCTGTTTTTGAGCTTTCATGTTCACTTGTAGGCTTCCTTAGTAGTACTTTGCTAGGATGTAGAGAACGTGAAACATTTTGTTCTTTGGAAAATATTTGTGCATGTCGTGACTCTACTGACTGGGTGCATCATATCATTACATGTGTAGATTTTATCCTGTTGCTCTGAGCAATACCTTTTGCACTCTCTCATAGTTTTGTAACTAGGTCGGCTAGTTTTCTTTGTGTTCCTTGGGGCCATTTTTTCTTTTTTAATTACGATTACAGGATGGAGAAACGGCCAAGAGAAGACCACGAAAGGCTTTCTTGAAACACTGTATAAACTGTAAAATAAAAAATCCTGTTCCGTGCTGCCTTATTTTGTGCCGACATGTCCAGTTTTGAAAGTGCAGCAGCTTGTATAGGCCTCTGCATGTGACGTGCTCTTGTAGGGTGAAAGGCTTTGCACATAGTACTCGCGTACCAACTGTTTAACTTATGTACGCAAAAGATAGAACATTCTCAATAATGTCTTGAGTAAAACATCATCTCTAGATCTCCGCAAACGTGTGCGAAAAATTTGCCCGTTAAATTGTGAATATGGCTGTACAAAGCACAAGACAAGTGAACGCACACGACGATGCACAAGTAGGCAGATGCACTAGACGAGTGAATCGTAAAAAAGAAATTGTGGACTTTAGAGAAACACACAAAAGTTTAATTCCAAACCAGAAAATCGAGAATGAGGCTCTGCAAAGGCCGAATCGTATTCGTATAGATGACTTCACAAACCAAACTGGCGCCAACAACACTTTAAATTAAGTGCGAAGATACTAATTCCCCAGCCTCTCCTACTCTTTCAATTTCTGTGTAAGCCTAAATTATGTGGCAAATAAGGGCGTGCTCCCTCAGAGTCCGAAGTTCCAAATCTGTCTTGTAGATGTCAATAATATAATAACATTTGAAATTTTGGAAGCTAAAAATTTTCGGCGTCTGCTTTTTTGGACATCCTGCCCAAATTTCAGATCCAAAACCTGAACGAGTCCCAGGGTTGCCATTGAGTTTTCAGTGAAATTCGCCAAACGTGCAGGGAAAAGTCGCCAAAAGTCATAATTTTTCTTCAAATTTTGCCAGAAAAGTCGCTACTCAACATATGTGTGATGGGTCTAGTAATAAAAATTGCTAATTATGTATAGCCCCCTGGAGTACAGTACCATTCATAACCCCAAAATTGACATTTTTCAGTGCCAGTCTCATCATCCCCTTCACCACGGGAAGGCTCACTGCGCTTGGAGTCTTATCACCCGCTTCACCATGGGAGCACCGAGAAAGGGCATGCATACACTGCAGCAGGATTCCTGAAGGCTAGCGCCGCGCAACAAAAATTTGTGATGGCTTCAGTTGTATCCAATACAGGGCGAAGCAGCCACTACAACAAGAAAGGGAGGACGTGCTTATCTTTCCTACAGGTTTAGTCTCGTTGCAGTGGAAAAACATGTTCGATAATTGAAAAAAATAATTACAAATCACAATTTTTTTTAAGTTAAGAAAGACTGCGTAACCGTTGTGATGCCTGCACCCCACCCGTCTTCTCTGCAGTCATGCTTGCACTACACATTCACTTTAATGCTGTTTCTGAAGGCTGCCATAAGAAGCCAACTACTTGGCCGGCCCAAAAGGTATGTTAAATTAAAACTCTACATAAGAAATCAGCGAGTACTACCGCATTGAAGAAGTCGACAAGCTATCGAGGAGAGTAGTACTGTGGTCAGAACAAGCGGACTAACCTTCTGCTAGCCACTTCAGAATCGAAACTTTAAATAAGCTTAGAACTTCTAAAGCACCTACAGTACTTAAACCACCGCTTCATGGCACGCAAATCACTCCGATGACGTAACTTTTGCCGAGATGTTGCTGGTGGACGCGCCGTACGCCAGCGCTTTGAGGATATAGGTGAATTGAGAAACAGGACAGATGTACCGAGTTGTGCTTAAAGTGAACCTTCTAGTGGAGCGCCTAAAACTACTAAAAAAAAATGCAAAGATGTTTCCCATTCGTTTCGAAAACACTGCGTATAGAATGCATAGCTCAGTGGAGGCCTATGCCAAAAATCGGCCAAAATTCGCCATGTCGCCATTCATAATTTTAGGCCGCCACGGGCCTCTCAAATTCGCCAATTTGGCAAAAAGTAGCCACCAGTGGCAATCCTATCGAGTCCCCACATCTACTATCTCTACATTGACAACGACGTTTTCTTGATGGTGCGTTTTCTTGTTCAGGCTCCATAGCGGAGCCTGAACGGCAGCTTTGCCGCAAAACGAGTATAAGGGGAAGCATATTAAAAATCTGAAGGGGCACTTACGATTTGATGACGACTATTTTTGTTTTTGGCAAGTTCTAATAGTAAAATATTCATTGCATATAAAATAACAAACACTATTTGACAAAAGTTTGAAATTTCGAATATTTGCACTCCCCTATTATATACATTTAAAAAAATGTTTTTATGGCTTAGCACCCCTGCACTGCTGTGAAACCACTTTTACAGGAGGGTTACATGCAGACAAGTGCGCACTTTCTTGTTCAATTGGAATACTTTGAAATTTTGCACAATTTCAATTAAAAACGAAGCTAACTTGAATGTGTTAGTATTCGTTCGAATAGTTGAATCACTCGAATATTCACACAAGCCTACTAAACATCCTTGGATAGCCTCTTCGCTAGAACCCTATATATGTCAGCTCAGCCAAAGAAGAATTTTTCATTGCTTCAGGCTATTTTTATAAGTTATTAGTATGTCACTTTTTATTAACATTTTTGTTAAATTTACTACTGACCCCGGGCCTCGTTAACCTCAGTCTAACAACTCGAAACATAGCCAATTCCCCCCCCACAGAAGGTATGCAGCATCACTCAGGAAAAATGAGACACGGGTGTAATCGCATTTATTGTCCAAAAATATCATCGCACATGTGGCTGCATAAAAGGGCGAGGTAAAAATGGCGCGTAAAAAAATGCACATGGGCAAGATCACTGGGTCGATTCTTGACTAAAATAACGCGGATCTCTGATCCGGCGAGAACTGAGCTAAAGCAGTCGTGCAGCAGGCTTACGACTCGCTTAGGACACAGATGAACACACTGCTTAAGCTGCGGAGCGGTGTAGTGCACGCAACTATCTAGATTTGCTCTTGGACATACAAATATGTGGCCTACACTCAAACTTCGATATAACGAACCCGGATATAACGAAATATCAGTTATAGCAAAAGTAAATGCAGAATAGTCTTGCAACCGATAGAGTGCTAGGAATATACTCTTATAACGAATTTTCGGGTGTAACAAACTCATTTTTATGTAAGATGCAGTTTTGTTATAATGAGATTTGAGTGTATTTCACAGCGTATACAGTACTCACACATTGCAGCTCAAAAGTTGAGGTCTAGGTAACGTACATACTCTAATTTCCAGTGATTACAGTTCATGTCCTATCAGCGTGATTTCGAATCTGTCACTTATATCGGAGCCAATATAATGTTTAGCAGCCAGACTTGCAGTGACATGACATGGCTATCACAAGCAATCGCTCATAGCAATTGCTAAACTAAAAAAAAAATGTCGCTGAAATCTGTGAGGACTGTATCTCTTTTGAGGCTGAAATGGAGAAAGAAGGATCACATTATGTTACACCAGCTTGCATCAGCAGTCTGAGCATTCTCTTGATACAGCATCAGTTGTCTTTCCGGGCTGAGGCTGCTTTTGTTCGATCCATTGTCATCCTCCTGAGGACGCTCTGCCAATGCCTCGAGAAACAGTACGGGAAATTCGCTGCAAAACAAGGAACTTTGCATGAAAATTTGCACAGCATGTGTGTTCATCAATATGCAAAACTTAGTGAAAACAACAGCATCTTGGTCAATTTTTTTTTGTCTACGGCAGGAGGATGGGACAAAAGCAGCAGGCTGCTAATGAGATTGCCGCTCCTGTCATCACAATGCATTATTGCCGATGCAGCAGTAAACTTAAAGGGCCACTCACCAGGCCCCATATCAAATTTTAGTTAGACCATGGAAGGAAGTTGCTGGGTGTTCGATGAGGAACATTTTGTCGCGAAAAGTTTTTTAATCGGTTCATTACGAGCTGAGAAAACTTTTTTTTTTTTTGAAGCAGCACGAAACAAAAATGAGAGGAGGTGAGCTCGAAACCCTTGCCGCTCTTCCGCGTAGCCTTTGCACGCCAAATCACTTCTCTACCCCCTACGGCATCCGACCAAGAGGTCATGTGCGCATGACGTGCCCTAACAAGCCCAACCCCCATGTACGCGAGCAACGTTTTTTTTAATTGTTGTTGACTAGCTTTGCTTTGAGGTCTACCACCTGTTCCTGCGGGATGGTTTGAAAACGCTGGCTTAGACGGGGTCACGACACGGTAGAATAGATGAGCACAATCAGTGCACAAACGCGTAGGAGCGTTCTACCGCTGTCGTCTGCTCAATGCGCTCACCGCGGAGACACGAACGCATGCGAAACGCCGGCACATTAACCTCGAATCTCGTTGCAATTCACGGGCAAAAAAGAAAAAAAAAAGTACGCTCACATTTTTTTTTATTCCACTCATTATTTATCTAGAAATTTATTAATCTTTTCAAGCAACAAATACATAAACTACGCAGGTCGCGTGAAATAATTTTCGCCATGTCAAGTGCCACTGCTGGCAACGTCGGAGCATAGTTGTCTGCGTAGAGGACCAACGTCACTGCATTGCCCTGTACGTAGGGCCATTCATACGCGCACATCATGCAGTCTTTCTCGGAGCGCGCGCCCGCAAAAGAAAGGGGGAGCAGCGTTAATCTTAAAATTTGACCCATTTCCGCGGCACGTAGCGTTGCAAATTTTGGCAGACGTGATCGTGAGCGCCTCATCTACGCATTGTGCTTGTCAGCTCAAAATTGTCAAATCTGATGAGTGGCCCTTTAAATCTGACAGGGCTTCAGGCAGTATGTTTATTTTATGCCATGAAATTCTGAGCGAGGTCCTTTACTCAAGCAAGTGCCCGCGTTAATTTTTCGGGAGATTTCAAATGTGCCTCCTCCCCACTTCTCTTTCCGCCATTTTCTCTGTTTCATTCACGGTTCTTATTCAACAGATGAAAACTGTGTATGCATGTATATAAAGCATTTGATTAGGAGCAAGGGTGCGTGTTCTTTATTCTTACTGGCTCTTCTACGCCAACACTAGTTTTGATCCGCGACCTAGCAAGGGCCGCCCCTCCAATTTTTTTCGTATTTTCTTTTTCAATGGGGGGGGGGGGGAGGCACTTGCTTGGAATGTTATGGTGCAATGAAACTGGTAATACCAATATTATTATGCACAAATAGGTAAGGGACTAAAATGCATCCTTAACTGCAGCACAGATTATACTATAGCCTCTAGGGCCAATGCGCTAAACTGTTGACTTTGTTTGTGAACAATGATTTTTAGCAATTTTAATGAGCCCGCAGGAGTGCACATTGTAATGGGTGACATAGCTAATTAAATTAATGACATCTTCATGACTTTTAATTTGCGACAGTTAAATGTATATCATCATCATCAGCCTGACTACGTCCACTGCAGGACAAAGGCCTCTCCCATGTTCCGCCAGTTAACCCGGTCCTGTGCTTGCTGCTGCCAATTTATACCCGCAAACTTCTTAATCTCATCTGCCCACCTAACCTTCTGTCTCCCCCTAACCCGCTTCCCTTCTCTGGGAATCCAGTTAGTTACCCTTATTGACCAGTGGTTATCCTGTCTACGTGCTACATGTCCGGCCCATGTCCATTTCCTCTTCTTTATTTCAGCTATGATATCCTTAACCCCCGTTTGTCCCCTAATCCACTCTGCTCTCTTCTTGTCTCTTAAGGTTACACCTACCATTTTTCTTTCCATTGCTCGCTGCGTCGTCCTCAATTTAAGCTGAACTCTCTTTGTAAGTCTCCAGGTTTCTGCTCCGTAGCTAAGTACCGGCAAGATACAGCTGTTATATACCTTCCTCTTGAGGGATAGTGGCAATCTACCTGTCATAATTTGAGAGTGCTTGCCGAATGTGCTCCACCCCATTCTTATTCCTTTAGTTACTTCAATCTCGTGGTTCGGCTCTGCGGTTATTACCTGCCCTAAGTAGACATAGTCTTTTACAATGTTTTTAAATGTATTTATTGCATTATAAAAACCTTATTCTGATGTATGGCACTGCCTCACGGTTGTCTTCGACGCTGGTGTGATGAGGCGTAGTGGTTCTAATAATGCGAAGTATTACAGCAAAGTATTACTTTGCAGTACTGTTCGTATAACTGCAAACCTTAACTGTGAAGTAAATAATGTTGCAGCTTGTTTGGTACATCCGGTGGGGGTTTAACCAGTACATTTGCAACTGCATTTCTCTTATGCAAGGATTGTGTGCAGTTTGCTTAATGGCAGAGCAACTGTACTTGCCCATTATTTTCATGAGGCGTCCAGTCCCAGACGGCGAGGGTCGTGCCTCCTGTCACAATCCTGAGAACTTTCCGCTCCACAATGTCAGATGCCAGGGCGATGACTCTGCCCTGCCCGCTACACTTCAGCGTTCCAACATAGGCACCACCAGGGAGGGTCCGCACTAGATCGCAAAGGAAGTGTGCTTCAGGTAGGGCCATGAGTTGGCAAAACAAATGGAACTCACTTGCAAGGGGCGGGCAAATAGTAACTGTTCGAGACAAATTCGGAGCATACAGTGATTTGGTCTAATTATTTCGAATCGATGTGCATATATCACACTATTAAGAAAAACAAGCATTTTTGTCGTGACACAACTAGCTTGCATAAAATTTTTTTTAATTAGCAGTGGGAACGTGTTAATTTCACTTTATTGGTTCAAAGTTAAGTAGAAGCAACTTTGAATTATAGCAAAATGTGTACAGCAATAAGGTGCAATTCATAACTAGTACAACATGTTACAATTAAAAAACAACTATACTTCGCACAGATATGCTTTGTACTTAAAGAATTGTTAATTGTTATTGAGGTGAGGGTAATTTGTACACTTGAACTTAAAATTTGGCTTTGCAACAGTGAGAACTTGTTCTAGATGTGTTTCTTGGCATGGAACCTCTAAGCTGCAGTGAAACCACCTTTACAGGGTGTTATATGCGGTTTTGTGTACATATATGCGTTCATACTTCCAAATTTCGATAATCTATATTACTATCAAAGCAAAATCGAATACCATAACATTTGTTTGAATATTAGAAGAGCCTGAATATTTGCCCATCCCCACAACATATATATATTGTAGAGAAGCCGCCGAACACTGAAATTGGTCGAACACTCAAGTGCTTTCTAGTGGGTCTGCCCAAAAAGAACGCCGCTCGCGCGGAGAGTCCGTGCTTGGCTGGGTCAGGAAGAATGCCATCCTTGGACACGACGTACCCTAGGATGGTAAGTTGGCGCGCTGCAAAGCGGCACTTCTTCAGATTTAGTTGCAAGCCGGCATTGCTCACACGTGCGAAAACTTCTTTTAGACGTTGGAGATGGGTGGAGAAATCTGGAGCGAAGACAACAACGTCATCAAGGTAACACAAGCACGTGTGCCATTTCAAGTTGCGCAGAACGGTGTCCATCGTGCGCTCAAATGTCGCAGGTGCATTACACAGACCAAACGGCATGACGTTGAATTCGTACAAGCCGTCGGGTGTGATGAAGGCAGTCTTCGGTCGAGCGTCATCAGCCAGGGGTACTTGCCAGTGCCTCGAGCGCAGATCGAGAGAAGAAAAACATTGGGCTCCGTGAAGGCTGTCAATTGCGTCGTCGATGCGCGGCAGTGGGTAGACATCCTTGCGAGTGATCTTATTGAGCCGTCTGTAGTCCACACAGAACCATCTTTCTTCGCAACAAGAACAACAGGAGACGCCCATGGACTGTCCGAGGGCCGAATCGCTCGACATCGAAAGAAGAACGGTATTCTTGCAACAGGTCTAGAAGCTGGGAACGCTGTACTGACGTTAGGTCGTCATCAATGTATGGGCCAAATACATCAGGAGATGATGGGTCAGAAGTACAAACAGCACTGATGATACGCGAATCGGGACAACGCGAGTCTTCGGGTGCGTCCAGGACTTGTGCGTCGTCGACTGGTTCCACTCTGCCGAGACATTCCCCTCGAACCAAGGTAACAGTGTACGGGGATGGGTTGGTCACCAAAATAGCGGCGTTGCCCTGGGTGATTTGCACGGTCGCGAAAGGTACTAGCAACCCTCTCCTTCTGGAAGCACGGTAGGATGGCGAAACGAGTGCAATTGTATCGGAGAGACCGGTGCAGTAGACCGATACACCCATCGTCGAGCTTGGAGGCACTATAGTATCGTCTTTCACAAGAATCTTGCTGAGTGTCGAGGGACCGTCTTCTGGCGTCAAATGCGAGAAGGGGGAGAGTTCAAATTCGGCGGCGGCACAATGAATGACGACGTCGTTGCGGGAGAGAAAATCCCAACCCAGGATGACGTTATGAGAGCATGCAGGAATGATTATGAATTGGGCGACATACAGAACGTCCCGAACGACAACGTGAGCTGTGCAATCTGCTGTAGGATTAATACGATGTGAGCTAGCGGTACGAAGGGACAGTCCAGAAATCGGCGTCGTCGCTTTTCGAAGCAAGCAGCAAAGGTTTTTGCTCATAACTGATATCGCAGCTCCAGTGTCAATAAGAGCAGATGCATGAACACCGTCCACAAGCACGTCAAAGACATTAGATGGGCGGCTCTGAGGGCTTTCACAATGCGATAGCGTCGCAGTCCTTGCCTCTGGGACTGCGACGACTAGTTTTCCCGCTCATGAGCAGAAGAACTTGGCTGCATGGGGGACAGAGACCGACATCGTGGAGACGGAGACCTTCAAGCAGACGGACCTGGGCGAGACGACAGTGGCACAGACGGCAGTTCGTCGTTATACGAACGGCTAAGGTGGCCAGCAACAAAACCTGCGTTCGTCAAAGAACTGCGTAGTTTCGTGGGCCTGTGCTCATACTTCCGACGCTTCATACGAAACTTCGCCACGATTATATCACCGCTGACGAAGCTCCTCGGAGGTAACGGGCCCCTCAATTCGTGGTCGTCAGAGTGCGACAACGCGTTCTTGAAGCTCCACCATTTGTTGACGTCTCCTCCCATTCTCCGCCACTACGACCCTACGGCCCCAACAGAGGTGCACACGGACGCCAGTGGTGTAGGCCTCGGCGCTGTCCTGGCACAGCGCAAACCCGGATTCCCTGATTATGTTGTGGCATATGCAAGCCGTACGCTCACGAGAGCCGAGACAAACTACACCGTCACGGAAAAAGAGTGCCTGGCGATCGTCTGAGCTCTTACAAAGTTTCGACCTTATTTGTATGGTCGCCCATTCGATGTCGTCACCGACCATCATGCACTATGCTGGCTGTCATCATTGAAGGATCCCTCAGGCCGCCTCGCCCGTTGGGCTCTTCGCTTACAAGACTACGACATCCGCGTGCTCTACCGCAACGGACGCCAGCATGCTGACGCCGACGCCCTCTCGCGCTCCCCTCTGCCTGAAGCTGACGTGCTCTGCTCAGTATCCTCGGTTGCTGTTTCTGCCATTGATGTTGACATCATCGCTACTGAACAGCGAAAAGATAATTGGATCGCCCAACTGATCGACTTGCTCTCTGATCCGTCCGCAACGCCATCCAGGCGTGCCTTGCGTCGTTGAGCTCACCATTTCGCCATTCGCGACGGCTTCCTACACCGGCGCAATTACGACGCCGATGGCCGGCAGTGGCTACTCATGATACCCCGCAGTCTGCGGTCAAAGATATGTGAATCCTTCCATTCTGATCCACAGTGCACGCACTCTGGGGTATTCAAAACCTACCATCGCATTAGACAACGCTACTTCTGGTGCGGGATGTACCGCTACGTCCAGCAGTTGGTTCGCTCCTGTCTCGCTTGCCAACGCCGCAAACCGTCCGCACACATGTCACCAGCCGGTCTGCAACCGTTACCTTGCCCTGACCGTCCGTTTGGGCGCATAGGTATCGATTTGTATGGACCACTCCCTCTGACATCCACTGGCAACCGCTGGGCCATCGTCACCGTAGATCATTTAACGCGATACGCCGAAACCGCCGCTCTCCCTGCGGCTACTGCGCGTGATGTTGCGTCCTTCCTACTACATCGATTCATACTGCGCCACGGTCCACCCCAGGAGCTTCTCAGCGATCGAGGCCGTGTCTTCTTGTCAGAAGTCGTCAACGCCATTCTCACTGAGTGCCATTCTGTCCATCGCAAAACTACTGCTTACCACCCGCAGACGAATGGCCTGACCGAACGCTTTAACCGCACCCTCGGCGACATGCTGTCGATGTACGTCGCTGCCAACCACACGAATTGGGATACCATACTGCCCTTCGTTACCTACGCCTACAACACCGCCCCTCAGAGCACGACTGGTTTTTCACCTTTCTTTTTGCTGTACAGAAGGCACCCGTCACACACCGTTGACACGATATTCCCGTACACGCCGGATCCATCTGAGTGTACACCTATTTCCGAGACCGCCAGGCTTGCTGAAGAGTGTCGCGAGCTTGCGAAGACTTTTACGACGCATGAGCAAGAGCGGCAGAAGAGTATTCGTGATGGCTCCGCCACTTCTGAGCCCACGTTCCTTCCTGGTTCCCTTGTATGGCTCTTAATCCCGACCTCTGTAGCTGGCCTTTCTTCCAAACTACTCCCGAAATATGAAGGTCCCTACCGTGTGATCGAGCGCACATCTCCGGTCAACTATCTTATCAAGCCAATTGAACAATCTTCGGACATGCGCCGCCGCGGGCGCGACATAGTCAACGTGGAGCACCTGAAGGCTTACTATGACCCGCTCGTAATGACAAGCTGTTAGGTCGCCAGGCGGCTCCCTCTTCGACCCCGGGGTAATTGTAGAGAAGCCGCCGAACACTGAAATGGGTCGAACTCTCAAGTGCTTTCTAGTGGGTCTGCCCAAAAAGAACGCCGCTCGTGCGGAGAGTCCGTGCTTGGCTGTTACTGTCACCATTGTGTAGACTCGCTGTGTGCCGGCTAATAAACGCCATAACAATATATATATATATATATATATATATATATATATATATATATATATATATATATATATATTTCTCGAGAGCTCATTTGGACTTGTGCTCACCACAACTACACTTAGTCTGACTCACTTGGATTCAGACATGACAAAACTCTGCTCAGCCAAGTTCACTAAGACGCACCAAAATCCTGCTCAACCCTACTTGCTATTAATGTCGCAAGAATTTCACTCAGCCGGGCTCACTCGGACTCGCCAAAATGCTTGTTCAGGCAGACTGACTCGGATTTGTGGGTTTGTTTTAATACAAGTCCAAGATGACTCATGAGTAATAGTTGCCAAGCAAAACTCTGCAATCAAGAAGAACCACTGCTAATGCAGCCTTTGAATGCAATAAGCACGCTTTAAGGGGGCAGACTGCTCTTTGGGACCAAAAGGTGACAAAAAAATTCAGTTTTGAAAATTGACATATTTGGTTTCTGCAAGCATTTTTCTATCTGTATGCAAACTTTCACACACACAGAAGTGGTAATTTTTTTGTAATGCCATTCTAACTGTCCAAATTCTTGGTGCTGTTAACATGCAGAACCTGCAAAAAAATGGGGAACCGACTTTGAGGCTTCTTTATAATTTGCCAGCACCTGTGTCTAAAGCTCTACTACCAATTTTTGAGCGCCTTTTATGAGGATTGCAAAACATGCACACCATGATTGTTGCTTTTTGAAGAAACTGTGTGTTTTCAGTTTTTTCCATTTTTCTCAAAAAAGTACATTTAGGACTAACTATCCAATTTTGAGGCCTCAATATCTCTGCAGCCAGGGCAGGTACAAAAATAATTCTCTTTGCAGTGGAAACCTGTGTGTAGAATGCAACTATGGGAGCAGAATTTAGAACACAAGCCTTTTTAATTAATTATTAATCACAATTGTAACATAATTCTTACTGCTTTTGAAAATGGATAGTTCATTTTGCTGTAAAATAACAAGTAAAGGCCTAAAAACAAAAAATTCTTCCATAATTTCACTCTATAATCATTAGTTTATGTTGGCATATCTTAAATATCACTTTTAATTAAGCACTTTTTTTTCTATGGCGGCTTTAAATAATAGGGGGCAAACTTAAATTATCTCGGGAACAAGATGAGTTACAGGAAAACTAATTAAATATTTGAAATCAGCAGAAAAAATTGCAAAAATTGCATAATCCTGGGCAGTTTGATCAAGGTCACTGAAGAAATAAACAAAAAATGTCTAAAACCAGTCTGCCCCCTAAAGGATCTTGCATACCTACCTAGAAAAGTGAATTGTGAACTGCTGGGTTAAATTAGGCTTTGGAACTGTGAATGTATTCATATGCACCTACTTGTGATCCATGCCAAAGAATGTATGTGTTGATTTGACACAATGATTACACAACCAATATATTACACCGATAGCATTCTGTGAATAGCAGATGGGCACTTTTCTGTTCAATAACGCTGATTTATGTGTAGTCACTGCAACGAAACTCCATATGAGCTGGTAGGTGTAGTGGAGGTTGCCAGAGAATTTAAACTGAGGTGTAGCGATCACAGAATGTACTACTGGGTCGTGACACTATGTTGGAACTGTGGCTGGCAGCGATATTGGCAATTTATAGGTGTGTTTATGCGCCAGCAAGATCTCGTTATTCACGAGTGGCATGACGATATTAGGAGGATCATCATAATGGCAACAAGAATTTCACAAGTTCCACGCCTATCATAAGACAGCTAATCACATTAATGTCGCTTATCGTCTCCACAAAATGTGAGAATCGCTATGCGCAGAAAATGCGACAACACATTTAAATTTAGCGCACCATAATTTTGTGAAAGTGATCTGGTAGAGGCTATATATAGTCAAAAACATGCAATATTAATCATTTAACATGAAACTGTGACATGTTTCTACACTGACAAACAAGATTTCCTTACTGTTCACGGTACTGTTTCCAGTATATCTGTCGTACGACGTCAACAAGAGAAGGCTGTCTTTGACGTAAACTGCTCTTGCAAAGCCGTGATCATGAGGGTGGTTTTTAAGGTAGTCGACTCTCCCTGATGAAGAAAAAGAAAAGCTCACCATGTCATCCTATTTACTTAGTGAGAGAACAAACCAGCGAATAGATTTTTCACGAATCACATTAACAACCATTCTCTAAGCTTTGTCTCAACGTGCAGGGCTTGTCTAATCCTTCAATCCTCAATTCACTTACTGTCACTAAAGAATCATCATGCTATTAACTAATAGGCGATATTAACTAACTAATATTAATAATAATTTTGGATCTCCACACTGTATTGCTGGCAGTGAGAAATTCAAAAGTAGTGTTTCTGACAAATTTCTCCACAAATGCTTGCTAAAGCTGCTGCGCCCAATTAATTACTCCCTCTTGTATTCTTCTGCTGTGACATTTTTTTAAGGTATGCCTTGTATGTTATTCCGTATTACAGCGCGAAAATGCGCACAAGTCATTTCTCAATGGGCACACAGAGATAAGCACCACAAGGCAAAGTCAACAGGACATTTCTCGCATTACCTTCGGAAAAATACCTGGCCTCTAAATGAGCCTTGAAACAGAACTTTCAAAACAAATGGTGCTAGACTTCAACTGAAGGCCAGTATTGAGCAGTCTAGTAGGCAAGGTCGTCAATCAATCTGTTTTTGTTCGATAAACAGGAAAACATGACATCTAAACAGCCAAGGTAGCTTAAAATGGAACATATATATAGATGTACAGTAAGTATAAAGATGCCCAAATATGATTCACTGTACAGGTCCTGCTGACTTTTTATACATAACGATGCAAGCAGATAGTGGAGTCTTCTTGCGAAACCTGCAGGTTCATGTTCTTAAAATTTCCCAATTATGGGGCATAACGTGGATGTAAAAAAAAAAGTACACAGTAGAAAAGGAGCTAATCTATTTAAAGCTTCCATTCAGAAGGAGAAATAGTAGTTGCGGCATAATGCGAAAGCAAATATGATTGATTATTGTGAATTGATATTGTTTTTGCATCATGCTACTTTTCTAGTCCAAAAATGAAAAAAAAAGAAAAAAAAAGGAACACTAAAATTTTGTATCAGAACATCAGTGGTACATGGCCGCTCATTCATTACAACGAAACTTTTGTAAAACTTTAGTACCAACCAACGAAACATTGCACTGTCACAATATATTGCACTGTGCTGCAAGATGTGTACAAAGTTTGTGCATTGTAGGGCACGTCTACACCTCACTAGAATCAACTCGAGGAAACTCACCTGAAGCCCAGTCAATGACTTTAACGCTCGCACTATCCCTGCCCACAAATATCTTGGAGCCATCTACTGCCACACAGTGCATTTGGCAGCTTTCAGTTGCGACGGCATCGTGCACTTGTACTGCGCACAGCTCGTTTGACAGCCACTGCCACACCTTCAGGCTTCCGTCGGAGGAGGCAGAGAAAACGGTGTCCGTCCAGTCGACCTGGCAAGCAAAAAGAAGCACATAGACTGTTTTGGCCAAAAAACCCAAAGCCGATTCTGGAGAACTGTTGTGAGTCGTTTTCTGGCTGTTCCCTTTGTTTCACAGCGCAGCAGAACAGTGCTCTGAGCAACGAATTCATGAGATGTATGTTTAGCAATGCACATGTTTAAGATTATGATAATTGGTCTCACTTTTTTGGTGATTAAAAGCTTACTTCATCTTCGTTACAAGTATTTTTGCCACATTCTGAGTGGTAGGAATAATCTGGCTGTCAAGTTGCTTCTCTTTTCACACTATACACACGACAGTAGCTGCTCTATTATGTGTGCTCCACCAAGTTTCTATGACGTTAAATTGTTGTGGTTGATTCGTGTTGATGGTATCTTTTTATTCACGTAAGATTTCTTGCATTAAATGACAAGAAAGTACCAGTTTCGCTCAAAAAGCAAAGCTATTTTGATAACAACAGCAAAGTACTAGGCACTCATGTACGAATTTCAGTTTCACTGAGTAAACTAACAAGTATGGTGCCATGCATGCGCAGGCAGACAAAAATACATCTTAATTGAGTGCAGCAAAAAGTGCAGGTGGATGGGAGTAAATGCCAAGTACTACCGCTTCTTCCTTTAATGCACCTCAAAATCGTGAGGTTACACGACTTCCAGCACTAGGCATGCAGGACGACAGTGCACACAAATCTCTCAGCCTCCTCGACTCACTCAGTCTTTTCACTACTTTTGAATTACCTCAAACGTCAGGCTGCCGTGTTTTCGTCATTCATGAAGGTGATACTGTGACCAATTGCAAAGTGAGGAAAAGGAAAAAAATGTAGTACAGTCGTTATGTCATTTCGGCCTAAGTGTCAAAGGTAATGTTGTCGCACTTGCACCACAAGTAACAGGCAAGAAAGCCATTAACAAAACAGCTCAGCCTAGAATCACATTGTCAGTCTGTGGACTCTTAGTCAGCAGGTCAGTCTTGTAGTGTACACGTATCCCTAAGGAGTATGGCCACTAGCGTGGGTTCGGTCTCAGCGAGCTGCAGGGCATGCGTTAACTCTCGCCGTGGCAAGAACATGGTACTGCTCAAGGTCGCAACACTTTATTGTCGGCGGCAAAACCAAAATGCAGTACAGAGCCCGATGCAAAAGGCGCGGCGGGAGAGCAAATGGGCTTATCTACACCACGGGCGAGAAAACTACGCAGGGTGTCCCGAGCACGTCTCCGCGGGCAAAAGTGATTCACAGGGACACCAGGACAAAAGGGCCCGGTCGCTCGATCGAGAGCAAAACATTGCTTGAGTTGACTTCCGAGAGGTACGGGTCGGCATAGTATGACCACGCACTAGGACACTGCACTGCTCTTTGGCCTAGCGGGAGAAAGGGGCAACGACAAAAGGTAAGCACTCGCCACGGGCGCAATGCTCCTTGGCAAAGTCCAAACAAGCCCCAAACAAACGGAGCCGACAGACGGAAAAGAAATGAGTGCTTACCCTGTGTCATCCGGGAGAGGTTCTGACTTGCTCCTGACACGCACGCGCAAAATGTCCAGAGAGACTTTGCGCATGGTGCCACAGTCGACATCTGCTACCGGGTGAGTGGGGCTAAACGTCACTCCCCGCTCCCCCAGCGTGGCAGACCACGGAGGAGAGGAGTCATGTTAGGACATGAGAACGGCAAAAATAGGCGGCAAAGCCCGTGCAAAGGCGGTGGGCTAGCCTCAATTCCCACAGTCTGAAGCACACATTTTTTTTATCATGCATAATAGTCTGCAAAACTTACTTTGGCTATTACTTGACATTGTGGGGTCACACGCGCAAGCCACTGTCTTCAACACGGAGGTGCCTCGGCTTCACGCCATGTTTGCACATGAAAGGGCTAGAGGGGCTGCATTAGAGAGGGCACTGTGTCGCTCCTGTAGCTCTTTGCGCCCTGCATCGTGGGTGAAGCCGAGATGCCCCGTTTCCCTCCTTGCCCTTTTCTGGAGAGACTCCTCTCCAGCCCACAACACGCGCCTAGGCCCCCAAGGTTCTTTCGACTTCGGGAGCAGTGATGACCGCAGCTCAGTCGTGTCGGGAGCTCTACAGTCGTCATCACACCCTGTGTGCCGCCTAGCCTTTTGTGGGTGGCTTATCCCTTTAGGGCCAAAGCCCTATCACTAGGCTTGTGCGAATATTCGAATGCTTCGAATATTCGAACGAATAGTAGAGTATTCGATTTCGCTTCGAATTTAAATTATTCAAAATTGCGAAGTATTCGCAATGAACGAATAAGTATTAGTCCGCGTGTAACCACCTTAAAGGTGGTTTCATTGCAGTGTAGGGGCACTAAGCCGTGAAAGCACCTGTCCAAGACAAATTTGCTCTGCCCCAAAGCCCCCTTTAAAATTTTAAGGGGCCCCGCAACACTTATTGAGCATGATCAAAAAACCCTGCGGATCGGTAGTTGAGGCTACTAAAAACACGCGAACCAAATATTATATTGCAGCACGTGGCCTGCTATTCACGATAATTTCCCAAAAGTCAGCTAAATATTTCTCTCTTCTCTCGGCAAATTACACTACAAGCTTAAAAATCAGTTGTCACAGCCATTGGCTGATTTGAACATGGCGCGCCCGATCATCACTGGGGCCTCCGCGGGAGGCCACCACTTGTCCACGCGTACGTGTGCGATCGCACTGAAAGACCACGTATTTGAGGACAAAAAGGGGGGGGGGGGGGAGAGAAAAAGTGGTCAAGGTCACGAGGCACTAGTGTCGTATTTTCCTGCCCCTTACCATCTTTCCTTGCTTAGCTTCCAGCTGTTGGGACGAGAATAGAGAATGCAATTGCAGCGTGCGACAAATCTTTCCAACTTCGCTCATACTGGACGGCTTCTAAAAATTTTGCGGCGGCGAATTCGTGCGGCAATAAGCTTTTTAAGTGAATCCATTCCATGGCTACATGAAAAAGTGTTGCAGGGCCCCTTTAAATTAACATATTACCCTCAGATCAACTCATTTATTTTATTAAGGTTGTTATGATAGCTTATATGCTCTATAGTATTAAAAATTTTAAACTGCTACATTTCGTTCTCGCATCCTACTAAAACTCAAATCTCGCTACTACTCACAATTGGTAGGATTTTCAAACAAACAAAAAAAGGCATTTGAATAGAGACCCTATATTAATTGAAAAAAAAAAAAAAACATTGTGCAGGTTAGTTAGGTCACGATAAATATTTCATTTTTTTATGACATACATACAAGTTGAATTCGAAATAATTTGACCAAAATTACTATTTGCTTTGAATTAACTTCGAACCTGAAATTCACTATTCCCACAAGCCTGCCTATCATCACTACGCTTGGAAGCGTAGCGAGAAGCTGAGGTGCCGCCATGTTGAAGACGATGGGTTGCGCGTGCAACCCCACAACTTTCAGCAGTAGTATTGTGAACTACGAATCTTTATGTTTGCAATGAATACGTACCTGTATGGACACAATTATGCCATCGTGCCCAATGACCGAACTGAGAGGAGACCCTTTCGCCACGTCCCACACTTCCAGTTTACCTCCTTCTGGAAAGTGGAAACGGACATTGAAATGGACTGACTCGAACATTGAAGAAATTGAAAATGAACACTCAAACAAATTCGCTTCTACAAACAAAATAAAAATAATGACTGCAGTGCTTCGCCAACCTGTGCCGACAACAATGTGGCAGTCAGCGGTGATTACTGCAAGAGCTGTGATGGCATTGTAGGTGTACATCGACTTGAGCAGCTTCCCTGCAAGAGAGATGCATCTATGCAGCTATTAAACATGCATTCAAAAGCATGCAAACAAGCTGGTACTTATATGTAGTCAGATTTTTTCTAGTCATACGCATAACTACATGAAACAAAATGATGTTCTGCAGTGGATAGCCCAGATTCATAACCTTAAAACCAAAATGTCCTGGTTGCTGTTCCTCAAAAATGGGGGGTGACATGTATTTAAAAAGTATGATCACCTTTTTACAGGTAAACATCATTGCGAACATAATATAGTGCAGCTAAGCTTCATTATCATAAAAAAGCTGCACTGAATCACAGTGGGAGACATGCACTAGTGTCATCCAGCAAGTCATGCATGTGGTACACTCGTACACGTCACACGTCGTATTATATTACGAAAAAAAAAGTGCCTTTTTTTTCTGTGTACATATGTATAGCAAAAAAAAAAGGACTTCCTGACCATACAGCCCATATTTTAATGAGCGGAAATGCAAATATGACCGTTTCAAAGTTAACCTTTAGCTCCGCACTACAGCATGCCTCATGGCCGCATCATAGTTTTGGCACTTAATACCCTACAAATTCAACTTCAAAATTTTATTCAATACTATGTGGAACTATGACATAGCATCATGATACTTGGCTCGGCGACCACATTAATGATAAAATTTTAAGCAAATACAACATACACCCAGCTCTGATATTAGCATTTCAAACAGCACAATATGTTTACAGAGTGATGAATAAGTGTAGAGATTTTTATTTTGATGACATTACAATGACACACTAAAGCAAAGGAAAAAAGAACATGCACGGACAAGTGCATACTTGAAACAAATTTTATCAAAAAGAACAAGTACATACAAATGTACAGTGCCAACTGCATATCACTTGAATTGACAAGACGCAATCTATCGACTTGCCCAAATGTCTACGCTTTCAGAATACTACTATAAAAATGCTGACTTCGGAACAAGGCACCTAATAATAATTATTATTTTTTTATACATGTTGATGACTTCCAAATGAACAAAGGCTAATGACAACACTGTTTCATGCAGGAAATTCCTAAGCCATACCAAAAAAACACACCTTCGAGAGCAAGCCACACATTGAGACAGGCGTCGGATGAACCGCTGACAGCCAGGCGATATGTTGGGGGGCGTCCCATTCGGTAGCAAAGCGACTCTGTCTGTTCAGAGGACAGGAGGAGGACGGCATTGATGGACGCTGTGTGCCCACGCAGACTACAGAGTTCCCTGCCGGCTTGCACGCTCCACACTCTTAGCGTGGTGTCGTCACTGAAAGGGATGTCTGAAGTGAATTCTCTCAATTCATTGGCAAATCCATGCAGTGCGAGAATGAAACAGTGCAAATTGGGTTGTGCACAACTGCAGCGGAAAAATTTATGAACAGGAAATGTCATTGGACCAAAATTTCAATAGCGGACTTGCCTTTGTCTGGGTGGCAACATTTACTGTCCAGCGATTCTGCACTCCATTTCATTGAGTCACACATTCTCTTTTTACCGTTTCAACGATCTTTTATGTTACCGGGGATCGCAATTGTAGTTAGACAGTGTTGCACTGTTGCCTAAACTTTACAGTTGGAAGCACTGTGTGTATGGAGCCATTTTCAGATTTACACGAGCAATAACGTCATTTGTTTATTAAAAAAAAACAATTTTCTTTAATACTATCTTCACTAATAGAAATTTTTTTAAATAGCTGCTTCGATGGGTCATTTAATTTGCCAGCGCTCTATGGTCTGCTAGCTTTCTGGTTAGCTCGAATGGTGATCATGTCATTTCAGGTCCAAATCCGGCACCAGGCTGAAATTTTTTGTCCACTGGGAAGCTTTCTCTATAAGAAATCTGTGTGGGTTCCCTTTCTAACTTCATCCTGCAAATTAACAGATAATTTATCTCTTTCACGCGCATTTTTCCATTTTTCTTTTGCTCCACTTCCATTACCTCTTCTCCATAATCACCGATATTTCCTTCATGCAGCATGTCTAAGCAGAACTTATTTCCCTTACCCTCGACTAAAGGGCAGCAGCCGAGTGCCTCCACTCATACAGGAATAGTCCCGCTCATGTGCTTAGCAATGTTCTTCGTAGATTGGATCACCAGCTGTCCTGCTTAGCTAATGTCTGCTTAGAGTGCATGCTCATTGGTGCCCATGGCTTGCATGAATTCGCCTTTGAGGAGGAAATTCTGCCGACTTATAAAGTCTTATTGCACTATAGGAATAATGAGAAGCCCAGAGACTAACCTTGCAGACACAACGAGATTCTGGTCCACAGCGACTGAGCGCACAGTGTCATGGTGGCCAAGTAGCAGTGTGCATTTGAACTTTGCCTTCTTGAGCCTCTTGTAATGCAAAAGCCACTGCTCGGACGGAGAGGTTGCGGACACAGTCGGCATTGAGGCTGTGATGAGTGGTCGCACGTAAGCTGCAGGAAGGAAGAGATGGCAAGTAGAGTTGGCTTAATTGAAGGCGGTGCTAGTACTGCCCGGAAAGCTCACAGCAATCTACCGTTTTTTCTGGCTACTTCATGGAGCAAGTGCAAGTTGTGTACCGTTTGTTAAAAAGGCTAGCGAATATTTTAAAGTGCCACTCATTTTCTGTGAATCCTATTCATAAAGAAATCTAAGGGTCCTGATCTGTTATGCTATCTGTATTCTATAACATAACTGAGCTCAAAGTACAAGTGAAATGGTACAACACAGATAATTTGGTCAAAGCACGTCGCCTGCTGTGAATGTGTTTTCGATTTTCTGCACCGTGAGACATTTGCCTTCCTGAAACACGGAGCTCAGTTATTGAACTACGATTAGATTGTATGGGGGACACCTGCCGCGTGAAAACCAATTGGCAACAGTACGCCGTTCACCCATGGAGTAAAGGGGTGTAACAGCGTGCCAACTGCCCAATTTTTTTTTTTTTACCACAGAAAGATCCTCGTTTATCTTAATAGGTCAAGTACTACAAATATATATATATATATATATAAAACTTCCCATGGAAGTGCAAGAGACGTTGACGGGATCTTCTTCTAGTCAAGCGCTTTTGTGGACATAGGTCAGGTTGTCTCTTAAGGCTAATGCAAATAAGAAAATGTATGAACAAAAAAAAAAAAAAAACATACGTGGTGAAGATGGTTCGCTGCAGGACTCCGCCGTTCTCGAAATGTGTCGTTTCTTGTGACGGCTCCTACTCTTTCTGTGCTTAGCTGGAAAGCAGGAATGGCTTGTTAAGTGCCAGAAGCAGCAGCAGGAAACAATGAAAGGCAGCTGGTGTTTTCATGATTATTATGTTATTGTACCCTTGGATCAATATTTATTCAAAAATTACTACAGCCCAAGCAGATAAGCAATGAACAGATGCATTGACAGCTGAACTATTACGTCTTCACTAATAAACTGACGTCACAAAAAGAAGTGCCATTTCGTTAAAAAAATTCAGTCAAGGGAAACACTGGAGATTTAGTACACTATCTCTATATTACAGTAACAATGAAAAATATTAAAAGAGATGAAGAAACAAGCATGGCAGATGAGCAACTGAGTGTCTAGCCAGTGAACAGCCTCGTTCTTTTACAGTGAAAGCCGTTGTGAGAGAACAACAACAGCCAAGTTTGGTGGCATAGTTGTCTGTGGCTCTGCTGCCACCGCTGCCAGTGTTGATAACTTCTATAGTGCACAGTGAGACAAAAAATTAAAAATCGAGTGGGATTTGAACCGAGGTAGTCTGCATACCAGACAAGTATTTTACCACATAGTCATGCCACTGCTTCAAACTTCCTCGTGAGAAGACTGTATGTAGGCGTTATTTCGGACCGAGAATCATTAACAGATGCAATACAGCATGGTATTGAAAAGTAAAATAATACCACGCAACATAAAATTCTAACTGCACAACGAGTGGGTTTTTAGAGCTACCTACGTATTACAGAGGGCTTCGTTGATTCGTTGTCATCAGCCACAGCGTCAATGAAGCGTACATAACGTTTTAGAAGAACGTAATGGGTACCTCGCACCTCCACAGAATGATGAATAAAGGCATACTGGGCATTTCCCTACTTTTTAAAATTATAACGATTTATGGGGTAGTAGGTACTTTGCAGCTGTACTTGCCAGAGCCGCCCCAAGGACGCTTACAAGGAGCTTTACGAGAGGTTTCTCTGTGACTCCAGGTTTCTCTGTGACTATGCTGTGTGTTCCACACAATCCTTTTGGTCATCTTCATTAAGCCATATCCAGTAAGTATGCAAAGACACCAAGTTTTCATTTTTCTATTTGGCCAATTCGCTCTGAAGCATGTGTGATAAAATAATGAACATGATTGCATGCAGTGCTGTATTATGCAGCTACTGGATGTTCAACAAAACTTCAACATTATTACCTCCATTATCTAACTGGTGTACCTCTTAGGACGCCGCACTCTAGTTTGCCCTCTATATCATCTCGCTAACCATTCTCCAATACCAATCATCGGTCACCATTAAGCCACTAGAAAAGGTAAACATGTTCGTTAGCAATGCATAAAGCCGACCTGAGCATCGTTTCCTTCCTTTTGAGCAGGGGGAAGGTGACTCTCGTGAAATCGTTGCTTGGATGTCTTCAGGGTCAGAGGACTCAAAGTCATCATATGCGTCAAAAAGCTCCGTCCCCTGGACTTCGTTGTAAACATTCTGCTGTTCTTCCTTGAAAGCAGTGCTTTTACAATGCAAGTCAAAGGAGGAAAAAAAAGTAATGACAAAGCATCGTTGCAATCATGTTCATGTTACGAATTCACGGTTCATTAGTCGTGCAAAAGACACCACAATGCGTGTGAGCAACATGCTTCTAACCAACAGATTCTAATACGACAACATATTTAGGACACATCACCATAATGTTCTTGTTCTAAGCCCTTAAATAATTGCATCATCATTTCCATTTTATTTGTTATAATAATAGGTCTAATGTACAAAAGTGGCAATGGGGCTGTAAAAGACATCATTGCGAAGGAGTCCGTAATAATCTTGACGACCTGGAGTTCCTTAATAAGTACCCCAGTTTAAATAATTGACATTTTTGCAATATTTCTTATCAAAATATGGCCACAGCAGCAGGGCACTAAACCTTTGACCTTCCAGTCAGTTGCAGAATACCATAGCCAAAAATTCCATAGGGCTTGATCGTCATGTTACGAGAATGTGTCCGAACTGAACCGTGAGATAGTCAACTTCTTTCAAGGGGCACGAAATTTAACAACCTGAACATCTTTTTTTATACATCCTAATGATACTTTTTCCACAATATAATACTAGCAGGATTATTCCTGCCTGTCATACTTCTGGTTACATTTACCATGCACAACATTGTTATTATTCATTTATCTATTTTCTCACTGCAGATCGGTTAAGGGGCTACACAATACAAGATGAAATATTGCAGTAATAATGCATGGTACAAGCGTACATTGCCATTGGGTGTCAGAACATGCGATTATAATGATTCCATGGTTCAAAGCCCACAAAAGGCACGCACATTACTGCACCTATTTCTTCAACGCCACGCAGTGGGTGCATAGCAAGTTCGAAAAGATTTTATGCACTATGCATTTGAAGTGTGCACTATGAACAGGATATTGCTAGAGCGTTCAACTCACAAAAGCGAACCTTAGGGGTTTCCCAATTTTTATATCTCATTAGAGAGCGTCAGTGCAAGCGGAGGGCACGGAGTACGCACATTATTTTGTGCTCTCCCCACTTTCTTCTATTCGCGAGCCTTGCCAAGGGGGTTATTACAAAGGAACGCGAGGGGCACCGTCACTGATCTGATGTCACCGTTTGAGCGTGCCCAGCATCTAGAACCAGCCCCAGAATGGCGGCCACGGTGATATCAATGCAGACTATGTACCTGGATAGGCTGTCAGATGTGCTACTGCTTCCACTGGCTGCATTCGACACATCCGTCTGAGATGAAGATGTCTCCTCAACACCGGTCATGTTTATGCATCGGAATTGCTTATGTAGCTGTCCGAAGTCATTTCTTTCTCTGTCCCATCGTTTTCCTGAGCAACAACCAATTTGAGATTATCACCGTACCCATGGCGAGTTCACGTATTATGCACTAACGTGTAATGAAAACAGAACATTTCATGGTCCCTGGGAATACACACGCCCAATATGGAATATACTATGCACGAATCAGTACATGCACTGAACTGCAGAAGAAAAAAAAAAATGTGGTTTGTAGATGGGACTTACGCAATATGGATACCTTTATGCTTTAACAAAATATTTCAGTCCACCAGTTTTTGAGAAAAAATTAATGAACGCAAGGGAGATTTTTATCAAATGCTGCTTTAGGAGGTCGCAAAAACTTGCATCTAATAAAATATGATGGCAGTTATATAACAACTCTAGCACAGCTAGTGACAAAAGCCAAAAGCGTGAACTCTCCCGCAATGCTCACTTTAAGCCAGGAACTAGCGGAGAAAACTGCCTATCTTAGTTAATATTTTTAATATTTACATTGAAATGGCACAACGCTTGCACGCATTAACGCCCTAAAGTCGCGCGACAAAGTGGACTTTTAAATCTTTATGATAACGGATGTCGATTGACGAGCAGGCTATGTTCGGTGTACTAATGCCCCACCATAAATTTACTGTCATCCTCATAAAATACATATCTAGACCGAAACAGCCGGGTCAATGGAAATATTTTAAGCCTTTCTTTATTGAAACCAACGGCCACTATATATTTTTCCACTTCGTAATGAAAGTTCCCCAGATCAAGGATAGCTGGAGTGATCGTTATAAGGCAGACTTCGCAGTTATTACAGGGGTACTTATGATAGCGACTGAACTTATCGACCGCGATCAAGAAACTTGATTGTTATCGGTCTCGAAGGCGATCATCGCGTGCGCGATTGCAAAACAAGGAAACACATGACGCCGAAATAAGATATACCTATTTACAGCAGCGCACACTTTTCCTTCATGTTGAATTATTTTATGGCGCCCTGTAATTTCTAGCGCTCTTTCTGCCAAACGCGTCTTCGATTCTTCTCTGTATCCACCGAATGTCAGCTTTCATGCTTAGTGAGCTACCAGCCGACATCTCAACTCAGCTGACTGCGTAACTGTTTTGGATCTATGTGAGCACATTTGAGGATATAAGAAAAGAACGAAAGTACGATAGAAAACGTGCAACCACACACAAACTCGGTTGACCTGAGTGGCCGTTCGTGGTTAAAACCGTCAGCTGATCATTTCTTCGTTCAAGGGCAGAGCACTTGAAAATGCGCACAACTTTCGGTATTTGCGGTCGTTTTGTGGAATCCCCGACTAGTAAGAAACGCAGCTGTGTTCGTTTGTTGAAACGATCAGCTCATCCGGAGATTGAACGTGCCAGACGCTAGACGTAAACACTAATTCAAATAAAAATATAGAGCGCCAATTACACAGCGTTACTGCTCCAGCGTTCATAAGTAGCTAATATTAGAGAACCGTTTGTGCTGTTGACAAAAAAAAGTAAATGCGTTGGCAAGGTTTTAATAAACAATGCGAAAATATAAATGTTTGCTTTTTATTGTTGTTGACAATACTTTAGGTTACAAATTTTTTGTTGCAAACGTTATATTTACGTCATTATCGCCATGTTTAAGCCACAGACGTCATTCTAATCGTTCATAGCCAAGCCGAAACCAGTTTTTATTGTGTCACGTGACTACGCCAGCTATCCCTTGCGCCGTTTTCGTTTTGGAGTCGGCGTTCATTCATACATGCCCACAAATCGGGCATTTATTTCTTGTTGAAACAATGGACCAATCTTCAAAGCTATTACGTTGAAAAATCCCAGATCGTATACGCTCTCAGGTAGGCTGAAGGCTACCAATTTGTGTTCTTAAAAAGGAAACTTTTGTGAAGCCGCTGTCGAACCTTGCCCTTCGGTACCAATTGGCGAATGCAAAGATTCCCGAAAGATTCGTCGCTAGGCAATGGGTATGGAACTGTTAGTTGTTTGTGAAAATGGGCGCAATCGCTAGCAGGCTGGGTGTCCAGCGAAACTGTTGGCCGTCAATGATGAAAGTTTAAAGTTGCTTACAACTTGGGAATTCCGTCAATGACCATAATTTCGGACCCTAATTGGGGAAGCAATTGTGGTGAAGAGCTAACTGCGCGCAGAGCAGCTGTCTGGTGTGGCTGTCAGCAAATGAGCCCCCTCGTAAAATATCTCACGTTTCTGAAAATTCGCTGCTGTACGGGCAAAATCTTAGCACGGTAATTTTCATGGTCAAGAAACACTTCGGGACTCTTGATAAGTATTCGCAATGTGGTAATTAGTGGGATGGACATTTGTACAAATAAGTTTGTGAAGATAGCATTAGGGGGTAAAAAATATGCATCTTACTGCTTACAACGCAAGACGTGCTTTCGTGTGGTTTCATTTCGTATTTATTTAATAAAAACTGACGTTGGATTGTGCTACTAGGGCCATTTCTTGATAAATCGCCTGCCCATTTACATATTTGGTGTGGATCTTTAATTTTTATATGCTGGAAAATGTGCTTGAGTGTCTCTCTCTCTATCCATCCTTCTACCAATCGCATTTTCTTTAAATTTCTTTCATACTTAATAAGATCTTAACGCGGTCTTCTGTTACTAGGGCTCTTTTCTTTTTAAAACTCATTGGCTTGTTTACCTCTAGTGCACTGTTTGTCAAACCATGTGCCTAATTACAGCCGTTCATCATACTCCATCTCTGTCTCATTTGCAGCGCCTGTAAATATGTCATTTCATGAAAGACGTGGAGGACGGCACGGCAGGGGATGGGGCAGAGGGTCAGGCTCAAGCAGAGGTGAGTGTTTTTCAAGTTGGAAGATGCCAGCGTGACTATGTTGATACCTGCCAAACGGTAGGGCAGGGACCCAATTACCAGCTATGGTAAAGGCGTCTTGAGTTTGATGAAATGCAAAAACACCGATGCATTGACTCGGGTGCAGGGTGTTGAAGCAATGTTTTTCATTTCAATTTTTCATTTTCGTTTCGGCACACCCAAAAAAATGTTTCGTTCTGCTTCTGTACCCTAAAGTAAAAAAAAATGCCATAACAGTTTATAACCATTTGTATTTGTATGCAAACCTTTCATATTGAAGTCATGATAAAAACACTGTATTTAATTTTTTCATAACTGAATTAGGAATTCTCTAAGCAGGCTCAATGCTTTGCATTACAGGGGTGGGCACAATCTCAAAAGCAGCATGTCACCTAGTGTAGCCTCTGATGTGCAAGATTATTTTTCTGATAAAACAAAGTTCAGTGCTGAGAATTCCCTCTTCATTCTGGCCTGTGTGACTGGCACAACAGTGTTCACTTGCATTAATATTAGCACCTTTGTTAGCTACTTTTCTCGTTTTTCATAAATTTGAACGCATCTTTACTTTTCAATCGCTTCCTGAGATATGCATTAATACTCGCGTTGCGTGACCTGGTTTGTTATACTAGACTGCCTTGAACTGAAAACTGATAAACATTTTGGTTTTTTTACTGGAGCAAAATAGTAGGTAATGTTTCCATTGTGTTGTCATTTTGTTCTGACACATTTCTTAAATGCTTGTGAGAGAACTCTAGGGAATCAAAATTACTGTGGAGTACCCCTGTCACAGTAGACATTTTAATGTCATGTGAATGGAATGAGATTCACATCTAATGACGTTATGGGGCTGCTACACAGTGATATATAATGTCATTAGAATTGAACGACTTAAGCAATTGAACGAGTTCAAGAAACACATTCAACGTCGCAGTCGAACTAAATGGATGCCCTCCACTCCAGGGACTACTAAAGAGGTGGCATTCTATATTAGACCCGCATTCATAAAAAACACGCTGTTAATGTTGCTCTTTTAAGGCATTTCTCAATTTAACAAGGACAGGTGTATACGGAAGGCTCTCACAAAATGTTTTTACTCTCCACCTCAGCGGCCTCTGGGTGCCGGCACTAATGGCCATACTGTAAACAAGAAGACGCCTCTGTGCATGTGTATGCATGTATCTGAAGCAACTTCATCAGGGTTGCTGCTTTTTTATAAATCTCACAATGAAGTCTCTTCTGGCTTATGCATACTTCTCGCAACACCGAGAACGAAGCAACTAAAAGATTACTTGCGGCAGCTTAGTGTCATTCTGCGGCATTGCCATGTCAGCCGTGTTGCTTGTGTTCATTTTATCGGCTGTGGCTATTGGCTAAGTATCATCTTGGCTTATAGTGGTCATATATTCTGCGATATGAAATATCTGTGCATGCTTATTTAGGGATGTGGCTTTCTGCATGTCTCTTACAATAAATAACTTTACTTTTCTACCACCTTACATTTACCTTCTTCAACTTTTCCAGCGATTTTTTTTTTCTTCGAGTTATCGACATTGACATCACGAACGAATGACATTACTTTTTATTGTGTAGCACCATCTCGGATCAAAGGACATTTGTTGCACCGAATGGCTTTTGAACAATAATGGCATTAACTCCTTCATTGTGACAGGGGTGTAGAACATCCCCCATATTCGTCTCTATTTTGGTGCAGAAAACCACGGGATCAAAATAGAAAAACAAATGAAAAGTGTGCATAGGTCATTGTACAGTGGATCTGCTGCTTAAATATGCTAATTTGAATTCTCTTGTCTTTCTGACCTAGGTGGATCAGGCAGGGGTAAACGACCCTCCCACATTCCTGAAGGTCTGCGAGGAAAGGAGATCGGCCTTTACTTTGCCCGCAGAGGACGTGCTCGAAAAGCGTGGGCAGATCGTCACCAGGTAATGCAGACATTGGAGCTCTGCAGATTTGGTTTTTCACGCTTATTTCTCATTTAAAGCTGATCTATAACAAAAAAAAAGGAAGTCTTACAGAAATCTGTTTTCAGAGGAAAATCAATATTGCATGTGGCTTAGTTTTTGCTGATGCAAATTAGCTACAGTTGCATGTTCAGGTGCCAGTTCAACAGTGCATCCTTTCTCAGTGCCTACAATTTTTACTTTCGTATGTCACTGAGATGGTTACCTGCTATTTTTGATCTTGACTGGCATTTATTTAATGATTGAAATGCATTTTAACCACGTTGGATGTCACAGTATCAACTACTTACCTCTGGCAGCAGTTGTTACTCTATCTACATGAATTTGACCCAAACTCCTTTAGCATAAGTTGTGAATGTTCTGTAAAGATGGTGAATTTTTTCAGTACTATGTGAGCCTGCCAGGAAAGGAAAACACAGATATATTTGAAACAAGGATGTTAGGGGATAGAAATGCTAGGGGCTGGATACACATTAAAAGAGGGTTGTCATTTGTGCTGTGTCATTTGTGTCATTTGTGTCATTCACTGTGAGGGGGCACATGTTAATATTCTTGCATAATGGCTGTATCCATATCTATGTGAATCTTGCTTTGCTCTATCCACTAGCAATCAGTAATGGCATAGGGCAACTGAGTTCTTAGTTGTGAATTGAATCCCATTCGAAATTCCAAAATGGTGGGAAGCCCATGTACTGCTTATGTTGAAGGGACATTAAAGAGAAAAGTAAAAGTATGTTGGACTGATTAATATTTTTTATAAACTCAATTACCACTTTATCGTGAAAACATATATTATTAAGGGAACAGAAAATCAGTACGAAGTTATTTTTGTAAACATCAGTGCTATCATTCTAACGGCACAGTCATCATCATCATCATCATCAGCCTGACTACGTCCACTGAAGGACAAAGGCCTCTCCTATGTTCCGCCAGTTAACTCGGCCCTGTGCTTGCTGCTGCCAATTTATACCCGCAAACTTCTTAATCTCATCTGCCCACCTAACCTTCTGTCTCCCCCTAACCCGCTTCCCTTCTCTGGGAATCCAGTTAGTTACCCTTAATGACCAGCGGTTATCCTGTCTACGCGCTACATGCCCTGCCCATGTCCATTTCTTCTTCTTGAATTCAGCTATGATATCCTTAACCCCCGTTTGTTCCCTAATCCACTCTGCTCTCTTCTTGTCTCTTAAGGTTACACCTACCATTTTTCTTTCCATTGCTCGCTGCGTCGTCCTCAATTTAAGCTGAACCCTCTTTGTAAGTCTCCAGGTTTCTGCTCTGTAGCTAAGTACTGGCAAGGTACAGCTGTTATATACCTTCCTCTTGAGGGATAGTGGCAATCTACCTGTCATAATTTGAGAGTGCTTGCCGAATGTGCTCCACCCCATTCTTATTCTTCTAGTTACTTCAATCTTGTGGTTCAGCTCTGCAGTTATTACCTGCCCTAAGTAGACATAGTCTTTTACAACTTCAAGTGCACTATTATCTATCTCGAAGCGCTGCTCCTTTCCGAGGTTGTTGTACATTACTTTCGTTTTCTGCAGATTAATTTTAAGACCCACCTTTCTGCTCTCCCTGTTCAACTCCATAATCATGAGTTGTAACTCGTCCCCTGAGTTACTCAGCAATGCAATGTCATCGGCGAAGCGCACATGCTTACGTCACACATGCTTACGTCAAATAACGGCACAGTAAAGGTACCCATGTGGTCTTATCAATTCAGTCCTCCACTTATTACTTCATCATTCGTCATCTGCTGTGCTGACTCATTATATTTCTTTTTTTCTCTCGCATAGCCAGTGTAATGTCTAAAGATACAACAGAAGGAATGCTAAATGAATATTAAGGAATGCTAAATGAATACAACATGACTAAAGATACAACAGAAGGAATGCTAAATGAATATTTGAGCACATTAGTGCTCAAATATTCATTTAGCATTCCTTCTGTTGTATCTTTAGTCATGTTGGGGTATATTAGCTACCTGCAGAGTAAAGTAGCTGTAGTACAGCATTGTAAAGTGATATTTTGGCAGATATATAATAAGAGATAAGTAATGCATCAGCAGGTGCAGCTATAGCACTCTACACCTACATAAGTCTGGCTGTATTGCCTTAGAGATGCTTAGTGGCTACTTTGTGTACTAATGATGATTATGATGTAGTGGACACTTTGCTTCTTTGCAAAACGATGAATCAAGACATAATGGGTACTTCGCAGTGTGCTTGCTGTAAGCTTCATAGGCAAGTTCACATAGGCCATTATCATGCCACACGTTTCTTTCCCAATGGCACTGTTGAAGTGTGAACCGAGGAGCAAAGTATCGCAAATGAAGAAGGCATTGTAAAAGGGCTTCGTAACACCATGTGTTCGACATCTTATTTCTTATAGTTCATCCATCCAAAATCAATCATGACCTAATATTTGAACACTGCAGCATCGGCATAAAATTTAAAAACTGCTACATTTAGTGCGTGCTTACCTTCAATGTGATGGCCCTCTTGTTCATGGTCTTTGAGGTGATTAGCTGAAGTAGTGAGCATATCCATAATACGCAAGTGCCTCACAACATCACTGCTGAACGTCACACACATGAACTGCATTGCTTCATTTCAGCCAGCATGTCGAAGTTGTGAAGGATAAACTTTTTTTCCTAAATGCCTTCATGTTATTTTTCTGGATGTTATAATACAAACCGGCCTTCAAATGTTGGCTTATTTTAATGAGCCCCTGACGACAAGTGTGAATTTTCTAGCCAAATGAAGAATGTGGCTTAAAGGAATGTGTGCCTTAAGTGCAACTATTTTTTCAACATTTCAGAAGGTTGCCGTGTCTATCGATTATCAGACTCAGCGAGAGCTAAAGCAGCTCATTCGCTGCATTAGCCTGGAAGAAGGCCCAAGTCACAAGCGGCTTGAGTCAATTAACACCGTGGCAGTGGACTACCTGTCAAATGCCCCATCATGCTTTGATCCAGAGAATGGTGTCGTCAAACTGAAAATACAGCGTGACACCGCACTGGATGAAAAGCTTTGCCAAAACATGCAAGCCAAGGCGCAGTTGCGGGAATATCAAAACATGCTCGACTTCAGGAAAAAGCTGCCTGCCTACACCATGAGAGAGGTATGAATTCTGAATATGCAATACTTCGTTGTTCTTTGTTGTTGTCTACATGATTAAAAAACATGGAAGATTTGGCCAATTGGCTTTCTTTTCATCTTCTGCACTAAATTCACATGCAAGCAGGATGCAGGGCGCATTTTTTGTTGTGCTCATCTGCGAGTGTGTTGCTTAGTGCATTGCTCTCTATTGCTATGTGCCTAGCTTTCTAGGGGCGTTGTGAAGTCATAAAAGCCACAAGTGTAAGCTCATGGCTGCCTTTCCTACTTACTGTTATAATTGTTATTTAAGCACAACTATTCACCTAATAAGGAGTTCAAGCTTGTAAGTGGCTGTCTGCTAGTGTTTCCGGGTCTTTGCTGTCTCTACATTCAAAAAAAAACTTATGGGGGGCTAGTTGGAACATACTGCGACATGTTTAACGTGACGAATATGAAATTGCTGGAACGCTAGTGCTATTTTTGACACAGGTACAAAGCTAGCGAAACATTAATGTTGAGTTTGATAAATGCATGTGTTTTACGCGTAGATATTACCCCTTTACGATCATGTGCGGCTTGCCTTCAGTGTCTTCTTCTTTGTATGTCACTCCAAGCCCTTTGTGGATTTTTTTGTTTCAATAAATTTATTTGTTAGATGCGCTTTGTCTGTGTAGTCCACTTTCTTTTTGGTCCTTAACCTTGTAACGCTGCCTTTACCTACAGGTCTGTTCTCACGCACTACATCAGACCCCAATCAAAGTGGGGAGTCAGCCTTTCGTTTTTATTATTGCATGTGAGGCCAGCTGATATGTAAACAAGAGGTGGGGTGCCGATCTTATTGCCTATATGAGCTCAACCATTTTAGTATAAGGTGATATGAGCCCTGACGCACTTATGTATGTTGCACAGTTATATTGTTGATCAAACATTATTGCTTCGTTGTTTTCTTTTTTTTCGTTGTCTGTTAGGAAATAATTGAACTGATTGAGAGAAATCGGGTCGTGGTCATCAGCGGTGAAACGGGATCCGGAAAAACTACTCAGGTAAGTTGCTGTTAATGTGAAGCTTTCCTTGCAGTCCTCTTTCTCGTACTTTGTGGCTGCTGTTTTTATGAAGACTTGAACATGGTTTTCATGTGCAGTCAAATCTCGTTATAGCAAACCTCAGATTAACGACGTTCTCGAATATCCCTCTACAAATGTAGATTATTTTTATGTAAAAATATTTCACTGCTACGAATTTCAGAATACCAAATGTTTCAGAATAGCATATCAAATTTCATTGCCTTATATCAGTACAATGCTTCAAAATAACGAATAATGATTTAAAAAAAAATTACTTGTGGCTGTTAAAATAATGCCCTGATGTGTACCTGCCATGATCATCATTATTGGAATACCGGCATCTATTCAAATGTGCTGTAGCCCTATCGTCACCATCACTGCCTGGTACTTGTTATTCGCGTCAGACATGGGGTGTCAGGCTCAGTCTTGGGCAGTAACAAATTACTAGTAACATGTTACTGGTAACCAGTTACTTTTTTCAGTTACTTTGAACTGTAACTAGTTACTTTTGAGAAATAGGAACTTGTAACTGTAGCAGTGTTCCTTTTTTACACAGTAACTGAAACACAGAAAATACAGTTACAGTTACTTTTGCTTTTATAAAAAATGATCTAACCGCAACACCCATTAAAGACTGATGTTAAACACTTTTTGTTTATTATAAATTTCTTCTTTACCATATCTTCTCCACTTTTCAACTTTCCGCTATAGCGCTTTCCTTGTAGTTTTGATGAAGATGCCTCTAAGAGGAACATTTTTCGTGCAGAAGACAGTATTCGGAGTTCACTTGTAAACTACATGTCGTAACTTAACCATGTTGCAATTGATTCTGAACTTAATGTTCTTTTTTTATGGGGGGGGGGGGGGGGGGGGCTTATATATTCCTTGTGTCACTTGAGCTTCTAGCTCTGTTCTTGGGGTGTGCCTGCAGTGGAGCATTCCTTCACCCTCGCTCTTCCTTTTGCCTTTGCTTCAGGCCTGAGAGAGGGGGAGGTTTGACAGAAAGGCTGTTGCAGTAACAATGTGTAGCAGCTAAAGACATGACAGGAAAGCATGCAATGTTTTTCAGGGCTTCACGATTTATTCATTATGCTATTTCATTAACTGTACAAAACTGTGAAGTTTGTTTTCAACTCTGTTTTGTTTTGCTTTTCTCTGCCAAGGTCCCACAGTTTATTCTGGACTCGTACATTGAAAAAGGCTTGGGGTCACTTTGCAAGATCATCTGCACTCAGCCGCGCCGTATCAGCGCAATCTCCGTGAGTAATCTGTTACACTCATACTAATATTCAAGCTTGTGCTCAGATGTAGTGTATATTTCATGACTGATTGCGAGGGGTCACTTTGCTGAAACTTTATTTTTTGGCGTACTGTAGTTTGGGCCGCTGCATTCGATAAGGATGCAGCTGGTTGGGTGTATTTAGCAACTATCATTCATTAAAGGGGTCGTAAACCTCTTTCCCAAGCAATCGCCGAATGATGTCAGTATTGCAGTTTATTGCCTCACGCACCGATTGCTGTGAAAATTTCTCGAGACCGTCAAGAACAAGTGAAGCTGCAGGCGTTTGTCACGTCTTCACCCACTTTTCTCTTGTCCTGACAAGTGTGCTGGGAGCTGTGCAGGGAGGGGCAGCATGGGGGAAAGAATTTATCTAAGTGCATGTGGTTAAACGTGATCGCTCTCTGAAGCATAGATTGGCAAACTCATTCATGAGTTAACTGACTCTGCTAACTCAGACTCGGAATGAGGTGCGAGTCTGAGTAAGTCTGAGTAATCTTTTGGCGAGTTGGAGTCCTAATAAGTTCGATTGAGAAAAATTTTGGTGAGTTTGAGTTCAAGTGTGTCCACTTGAGGAAAATTATAAGAGTCAGAGTCCGAGTGAGCCCTAAGTGCAAAACTTATTTCTTGAGCTAGTCTGAGTGAGCTCTACACTTTTGCAGCAAAAGCCGTTATGACATCACAACTCGGGTCACGCGCAGTTGTCCACAGCCGCCGCTGCCGATGTCCCTAACCGCATCGCGCGAAATTAGCAAAAAAAAAAAAAAAACTAGCACCAATGACACAGTGGGGCTCGAACCCGAGTCCGCTAGGTGCCAACCCAGTATTCTACCCCTGAGCAACGCTGGTGCTTGTAAGTTGTTGCCAAACTTGCCTTAGGGAGGCCTGATGTCGGGAAAGGAATCGCGTTAATATGACTTATAGAGCGTTTTAAAACAGCGAAAGAACAACCAGTCGTCGCACAATGGGAATAGCGTAACGAGTGGGACGTCCAATGCTTGAACCCATTACAAAAGCTTGTTCTTGTTCCCCTATAAACTGTGGCTCATACCCACTTCAGCCATACTTCCTCATCGTCGTCAGCCACTGCGTGAACAATTGGTACAAAATTCCTCGCAAGTGTTTAGCGGATGCCACACTTCTCAAATGAATGATGGAAAATAGCATAGCGAATGCCGGCTTACCACCCAATGAAATTTATTAGAAATGACATAGTGGGCTATGAAGCAAGTGTGCTTGCAGTATTTACCCAATGAGTGTTTCGAAAAGGCTCTGAAAGGCCCCTCTTCTAGCTTTCACTGTGACTGTGCTGTGTCTTCTGCACAGACCTGGCGTTTTTTTTTTTGCTAATCCATGTTTCGAAGTGATTCCTGTGTGTGAGTGTGGCTATCGTATAATGTTAGTAGACTATGGAGTACGGCCATAGGCGTGCTCATTGGGGGGGGGGGTGCCCCCATTATAGTTGCCTAAGAGGGTTATTGGCACACAATAAAGAGGGGGTGCTGCAACTTTTGGAGAGGACTGCAAAGTCAGCCCTATACATTGACATAATAGGGAGGGGGAGGGCGCTGCAACAAACTTTTGCCCCCCTTCCTGAAGGGGAAACCTTGCGCATACCTATGAGTATGGTGTTGGCATGTGCACAACCCCATGGCAAGAAATGCATCTGATCCAAACGCTGCTCTTAATATATGTCTGCTATTGGCCAATAACATGCCATCTGCTGTTTGACTTCAAACAGTGGGTGCCGACAGCTCCGAAGAGATTGGTTGTATGAATTGAAAAGATTGATTGATTGTGCAATGGTATGATTGTATGAAAAAATCGCACCTTATAAAATGGCGACCTTGTGTTTATCTCTTTGCTTGTACCATGAACGACTGCAAGAGTTGACTGAGCTGTTCACAACAATGTTTGCTATTCACAGAATGTGTTTTCTCACGAAGCCGGAGGAGTGGTGCATGACAACTTTAAAATAACCAATCAGTCCTAATTAATTGTTGTATCTAGGTGTGATCACTGGATGGCTACTACTGTGCAGAGACAAAGAATTTGGTGACGCATAAGCTTATGCGTCCATTGTTTCAAATGCGCGTATCATGTGCCTTTCGGAAAGAATTGTTACAAAATTGATACCATCAATGTTGTAAGCATAAAGCTTCCCTGTGGCTGTATTCTACATTGTTTATATCTGGGACTGTTGCTGTCAATGTGCATTCACTCAGTAAAGTGGTCAACAAAATGTACATCTCTGCATTGACGCATTGCATGGGATGTTATGTCTCGCAACACACAAAGCATCCAATCTAAAAAAGTACTGTAATAGACATTGACCACAATTGAAACAAAAAAAAGAAGGTAACTTCAAACAAAGTAAAAATGTCAAATTTTCTGCATGTAAGTTTTCACTACAGAAATTTAGGTTTTTGAGTGAGTTTGTTTACCTAGGCATTGGTAAATAACCGTTATATACAGTTGCCACTAACTATAAGACAAGGCTATAGTGGAAAAGCAGCAATGTCACCCTTTTTTGTGTGTGTGTGACTGTGGTTGTTATCTGTAACAGTATTTGTACTACTTGTCACATTCTTATCTTGAAGCTTTGCAATGTCTTATACAGCAGCTTTGTGCATCTCCAGTGTTTGTGGCAAGAAAAGTAACTGCTCTCAAGTTTATCATAGGGCATGTGCAATGTTCACATGAATTCACGTTACAATGTGGCGAGTGTACAGGGATGGGTTCAGGCATTTTGTTTCTGATAATTTTCATGACACTGTGGTAGCTGAAACGAAATTTCTATACATTTTGTGGTTTGTTGACTGTCTTGCAAATGCTATGGACCTTGCGTTCCAGGTGGCAGAGCGTGTAGCAGCCGAGCGAGCGGAGCGGTGCGGTGAATCGGCTGGTTATCAGATACGACTGGAATGGTAACTATAAGCAAATCTCTGCTGCAGTGCGGTTAATTCTGTGTTTTGTAACGTGCCAAGACAGTGAATGTTGTATTGCTGATTTCAGGGAAGTAAGAACACCAATCATTGAGCTGCTGCTGGAAGGAAATGCATGCAAACTTTATCCTGTCCTTGTAACCTTTGGAAAAATTAAAACAACACAAAAAATAACATATTGGCGGATGTACTAGTGATGTTCCCATTGTGCTTTTAAGTTCATTTAGATCTGCTCGACACACACAAAGGAACATCAAAATAAATGCTGAACCAGTTTGTGCTGGTAAATTGTTCATTGAAAACTCTTTAACTCTTCGTGGTCCGTTGTCGGGACCACGAAAAGTTAAGGAGTTGCACATTTTTTGTGTACATGAAGCGCTATCTATTGAGGAATAAGTGAGCTTTGTTGATGTTCACCTTTTTGACATTAGGTTGCAGCACAATCTTCTGCACGGCTACTAGCGCCTAGAGCGTGCCCACTTGCGCGCGGTTCGCTGAGAAGCGTGACCATGTTTTCATTGCGCGAATCACACGGCGGCACATTTAGTGAAAGCAATAATAACTTTAGTAAAGTTGAGAATCACTTGCCTCTATCAGATAGTGATGACAGTGATTCGACAAAGGCTAGTGAGGAGGAGGACGACGGTGGCGAATTTTATTGTGTAAGCTACGCATTGTTGTAAGACAATGAAATGGTGGTGTGAGATTGTTTTCTGGCTTCCGCAGGTTTTTATTGTGTACAGTTTTGTGTTAAGGCGCACAGAGCCACAGAGTCAGGGCCAGAACGAATCGCGACACCTGTAGTACCGCGCAACGTCATCCAACAGCTTGTGGGTGACGTGAGAGCTCGAGCCCAACAGCAAAGCCTGTTTGCACGGAAGGAGTGTGAGAAAGGCTAGATAGAACGAGCCATTTCATCTATAATCGATGTTGCGATGAGCTGGTGCAAGAATTCCAAAGTAGCGATGCACAGCAGCTCAGATAATTGAGCAGACGTCTTGTTCTGATGTGGAGCACTTTTAGTAAAACGTTGAAAGCTATTCCTTTTTTTTCTCCACCAGAACCGTAACTTGTGTGTCCTGTGGTGTTGCTGTAACAAGCACATTTTGACATGCATTTACAGCAGAATGTGACTTATACTAATGTCATTTGTGAAGCAAGCAACTCTGATATTATTACAGAGACCTGATGCAGAAACGAACCTCTTGGCACACTGAGAATATAGTTAGTAATCAATGCTTGTAGTGCTGCTGGTGTGTTGGAATTAGGCTTCACGCTAGCTGAGGAAAACCAGTAATTGCTGTAAATGTGAATTGTGCTTGCTATCCAACAGTGAGCTATGCAGAAATTCAAGCTTTGTGGAATCAATCCCGTACTGTATGTGCTGTGTAGGATATCGTAGAAACTATGCCATGGGCGTAGCCAAGGCATTGTTTCAACTTACCCCTCCTGAGATTCTTCAATTTTGCTTGAGTATATGTACGTACATGTACACATACAAATGCACGCTTGAACTTGCAAATGGTATAGTTGAACCTCCTCCCGACAAAAATTTCTGGCTATGCTACTGAACGATGCACTGCATGTCGCCTACAGTGCTCGGCCAAGTCAAGCCCTTCGAGGCATGGATAAAGTTCTTAGTCTGTAAATAGTAGTTGCTAGAACTATGAGCCTAAGTGTCTACTTGTAATTTTCTAATGTCTTGGTATGTTTTTCTCTTTCTAATTCAGTAGAGCGCTTAGAGATCGTGGGTCCATCCTCTTCTGCACCACAGGAATCCTCTTGCAGCAGCTTCAGAGCGACCCGTGAGTGCGTTGCCCTACCTATATTGCGAGTCGTTTGTGGCATGTTTGTAATGCAAAGCTCCTTTCTAGGTATATTGTGTCTGCTTCTCATGTGATACTAGATGAGGTTCACGAGCGAGACCTGCAGACCGATTTTCTCAGCATCATCCTCAAAGACTTGCTTGTCGTGAGGCCTGACCTGCGCGTGATTCTCATGAGCGCCACCATCAACGCGGAAATGTTCTCTGAATACTTTGGTGAGTGAGTGTGCAGTTCCGTTCCCTCTTCCGCGCCTGCCCAGACAAGCCAGAATTGGATGACGTAAAGGGTTACCATAAAATAAGAAGGGCGACTGTCTCATTGCTGTACAGGTATGGGAAAAGGCTTTCTGTCCTTAATTAGAGGAACTGTGAAACTTGAAAACAAAACAGCATAATAATATTAGTATAAAAAAATGCAGTGCAACACATCATAACTATACATTTGGGATTCCAGAGCTCAAATTCAGCTATGGAAGAGGACTTCATGTTGTCGAGTGTTGTACAAATCCATGTAACAAAATGCGATAGCCAGGTATGAATATGGTGGGAGTTGAACGTTATAAAAGAAATCTGAGGCTAGACTAATTGCTATATATTTCCATAAATTTAAGGAATTGGAATGCCAAGTAGTGTAAGACCGATAAATTGCTGTTTTAAGTGTTTAATACCATTCATTTTGAGATTATAGGTTTGTTTCAAGATAAAAAGATAAAGGTCACTGTTTATGTTTTGGAATTAGATAACTCAAACTTCCCTAAACTTACAATTTCAAGTCACAAGCTCCCTTAAACACAATGTTTTAAATTTTGATTGATGACGAATAATATGAGCCTAGCGAAAACTCTAGGCAACAATAACATTACTGGAAGCGGATGAGAAAGCATCAATAATGTGTTGGTGCCCGTCTATTTCTACAGCGCCTTTTTCATCTCATCAAGGGTGTTTTCACAAGAAGAAAGGTTCCTAATGATATGGAGGTGCAGCTTATTGAAATATGAGTAAATCATGTTTTTTTTAATGTTTATAAGATAGTTTAACAATCAGTTACTTCTATGACATGCTCTCACTTCTACATGGTGCTTTTTTGTTGCTAAACTGATTTGTGGTAAATGCTGAGTTACAGTTACTGTGTCTGTTGCATTGAGGTGCACTTTTACTGAGCAAAGTGCATGCATTGTTTTATGTAACATTACTCATCCACCTGAGGGTATGGTTCTAAAGGGAAGTGTAGGCATCTTTAGCAAAATGATGTTTTCTTCTGAAGGAGAGCATATCACTGTATGACAAGCTTGAGCAAACACACAAATCGGCAATGCTAACCACCTTTCTGTCATTGCGTGCTCTTGTGCACCTAACTTTGCAGCTGATGTGTTCTTGCATTCTAGGTAACTGCCCACGGTTGGAAATACCCGGCATAACATTTCCCGTGGACGTCATCTACCTGGAAGATATTCTCGAACATACTGGGTGCGGCTATTTCACGATTGTATTTCACAAATGCCGTGATCGTCACTGGCAGCTTTTAGAAAGCCAGTGTAGGAATTTAATAGAAGCAGCAGCATATAATGTAAATTGTGGCATAGGTCGCCAAACTCACTCACGAATTAACTTACTTGAACTCACTCACACTCAGATCGAGCCATAAGTCTGAGTAAGCCCGAGTAAGTAATATTTCGAGAGTTTGAGTCCAAGTGAGTCCGGTTCATCAAAATTTGTGTGAGTCCGAGTGAGCTATGCTCAGAAAAATTTTGGTGAGTAGGAGTCTAAGTGAGTCCAAAATGCAATATATTATTCTGAGTCTGAGTGATTTAAACTTTTTAATGCCGACCGATAGTCTTACTCATCCTCACACGTATTCCAAAGCAGAAAACTTTAGGATGGGGAAGGTGGAAGCTTGCGATGAAAAAACTGTAAAACGGGGGTTGTGTCGAGCCGACGTTTCGACACAACCCCCTGTTTATGGGTATTCCTAAGCAGTGTCTTTGATACACCATTTCAACATTTATTTATCAGACATACGAATTATGTAGAGGAGAATCTTAGCCCCCCCTCTCACCAACTCTCCCAAGGAAGTTCTTGGATAAATATATCTTATGCTGTCACCTCTTCAAAAAAAAAAAAAAGGACCTTACTGGTTTATGAGCACTAATGGATCGTATTTGAAGGTACCATATCAAAAAGCGCCAAGAAGAGCACCAATCACGTGAGATATTGGTGTCATAAAACGTTGACACCCCAGGTGGTCGAAATTTCTGGAGCCCTCCACTACGGCGTCTCTCATAATCATATGGTGGTTTTGGGACGTTAAACCCGACATATCAATCAATTAATTCTACACTATGGGACTCGTGAGTCAACTCACTCGGACACGCTCAGACTCAGGTTGAGCCGTGAGTTTGAGTCTGAGTGAGTCCAAATGAGTAATGCTTTGGGGAGCTTAAGTCTGAGTGTGTTCGGTGGAAAAAATTTTTGTGAGTGTGAGTCTTAGTGAATCCAGCTCAGGAAGATTTTGTTGAGTCTGATTCCGGGTGAGTGCTAAGCGCAAAACATATTTCATGAGTGAGTCTCAGTGAGCTCCGCTATATTAGCCAACCTATAGTGCAAATGCTACTCAATGAGGGCGGGCCGCCAGGTAGCAGGTAGTCTAGTGCTGCCGAGAGGTTTCTCTTTGTATTTGTGCCCCAGTGCACTCATCTCTACTGTCTTCAGCTGTTAACTGCAGGGCACATTTATTCGTGATTGAAAACGTGACATTTGGCAATTGCCCATGCCGCCACTATTACTGTATCTGAGGTATTTCAATGTGACTTTCGTTAAACCATGTATGAAATTGATGCTCACGCACCTAGTTCCACCATAAAGCGTGATGTTTCTCTCATATTGTGGTTACGCAATTTCTGACAGAACAGAGAGAAAGGTTTTATGACTGTGCTCATGACATAGCGCACTCAAGCATGCCTCTTGTCACTTTGACAGGTACCGAGGAAACAGCCTATTCGATGGCACTTCTGCTGTTGGAAGGAAAGACAGAAGAAAGTTTGAGGAATCCATTGAAGATACCATGCCATTTATAAGAAGCCTCGAAGGAAAGTGAGTGCATTCTTTAGACAGGGTAGTTTATACCTGGGGTTTACTTTTATTTATTTATTTTGTATTTCCGTTTCGCTGAGTTTTTAGGCACTTTATGGGGCTCTCTTCTAAGCGAAGAAAGCAAACAAGGTAATTTCTGTGATTACGACTGCTAGTTTTCGCCATGCACAAACACACAAAAACAACTCTACCTTTGGAAACCTACCTAGCGGTGCCATGGCAGATGAACATCCCTAAAGAAAGGCTTGTGCCATTGATGTTTCAATGGCTCGTAACAGATATGGGTGGCAAACTTCTATTTCTAGATGCACCTTTGCTCTCTCACATTCTTGCAACTTTTACAAAGTAACAAGTTTGGAGCACTGCCTTTGATATTTCCACTGTAGTGGTGGAGTAGCTATGGCATTCAGCAGTCGACCAGAAAGACATGGGTTCGAACGTAGCTATCATGGTCGCAATATTCCCTCCGTCTAAAATGCTAGGGGACTTAAATTGAGATGCATGTTAAAAAAAAAAATTATCAGCACCCAAGCACTTCGCACAATTGGTTAACGAGCGAAGCTGAAACATGTGGCCACTTGTAGTTGCAGATGTCGCAGCCGAAGCCAAAGGGCCGCTCAAGAAACTTTAGCCAAAAGCCGGCATAGGCCTCATTTCCACCATTGCCTCGTTGATGCTGCTCTGCCTGCAACGCCCCTTCCTCGGCTTGCCATTGTCGCTTTCATTCGACTCCGGAGGCTGCCGAACCCTCGGTGCACATTTGCAGCTTTTGTGCTTTGCCACCCAGGCCTACTTTTGAGCCCGGACTGTTACATCGGCCCGGCAAATATGCATTCTCTCGCGAATTAGGTGTCAGAGCTGTTCTTGAAAAATTGTCTGCTGTTCGGGCATTTGTAAGTTAAACCTTTTGTGACATCGAACTTTTCATGCGCCCGTGAGGTCGTCACATTATGTTTGTTTACTTCTCTCCATTGCCTGTTAGCCTGCTTCAGAGCTTTCCTTAAAGAGATGAAGTTCGCATGCACAAATAGGGCAGGGCCGAATGAACTCCTGACCCATCCTGTTTTTTTCCTTCCCCTCTACATTATTCCTCTCCCACCCCCTTCCATGTGCACCGCATTGAGGTGAAGTTCACTGAGAGAGAGATTTATGGAGCTGCACTTTTTTTTCGCATATTTTTGTCTTTCCTAGCCACTCTGTTGAAACTGCTGCTCGCGGGCACGGCGGCATGGCTGCGATGGGATGAATGACGTCGCTGATGGTGCTTCCAATGGCACACATGCTTAGGTGCGACGTAGAGAAGGTCGTTACTGACGTAGCAGCCAATGGAAACGCTTATCGTTTATTGTGGTGAACAGTTCTTTGTTTCCCCTAGCGATATTAAGTCAAACCTTGCAAAAAATGACATTTAACATGCCTTTTTTCAATTTTTAAAAATATTGTGCAGGGTATTTGGGTCACATCAAGTGTGCTCATTTTTTCTTAATGATTATATGATATATACTCTTAAAATTTGATTTGAAATTTTTTTACCTGTTGCGAACTGAACTCTCCTACTTCTACGTCCCCCCCCTTTCCCCCCTTCGTGTTTCTGTCGATGGCTGAAGCGATAGCCATTCCCGCCCCCCCCCTTTTCCCCCTCTCCCTGCTTCGTAGATGAAGCTACAAAAGAAGCTTGCGCGAAACAATAAACGTTCACTCGTTGCCCTAGTCTGCGGTTGTCTGCGTATGCTTGCCGTGGCTGCCCGGCTAGCTATGTAACAGTGGCGACGAGGATGGGATTCGCTACCCACGGTACCTGACGGACTACGAGTCCTGGCGTCAGACGAACGAGGACCGACCACGATGGCCTCCCTGCAGTTGCCGGATTACGACGAAACGAAAGATAAGTGGAAGCCTTACCTCGTCAGAGCAGAAGCGTATTTCGAGGCGAACAGTGTAACGGACCCGGCTAAGAAGCGAGCACTACTAGTTTCGGCGTTGTCTAGTAAGACGGTCGAGGTGCTAGCCGGCAGAGTAGCCCCGCGTGCACCAAATGAACTGACATACAAGGAAGTCGTTCAGAGCTTGAATGAGTATTATGACCCTAAGAAGCACGAGATAACGGAAAGCTACAAGTTCTTCAATCGCTCACAACTTCCAGGCGAAAGCGTTAGCGCATTTCTCGTTGCTATTCGCCGAATAGCAGACAACTGCAATTTCGGCACGTCTCTTGACCGCATGCTTCGGGATCGCATTGTCTGCGGCGTACGCTCCGTGGCACTGAGGAAACAGATGTTGGCAAAAAAGGATTTAACGCTAGAAGAAGCCGAAGCATTGGCACTGTCTGTCGAAGCAGCTGAAAATGGTGCCGAAAGCATGACCTCAGAAGCTACGCCCTTGCTTAAGCTACGCGCGTCCGAGGCCAACACTGTTAAAACATCTCCAACTCGGCACGCGGCACAGCATTGTGATAGATGCGGAAGCAGCAAACACGACGGCAACAGCTGTCGTTGGATTAGAGCAAGGTGTTATCGCTGCGGACGTCATGGGCATCTCGCAAAGATGTGCCGCACAACCGCCAGTAAGAGCCGCGTCGCAACGCATGCAGTGGAGGGAAGAGCTTTGACTCTCGAAGAAGCCGTAACTGAAGACGACGATAAGGACGAGACACATATATGGACCTTACTTTCTGCACGAAAAAGCCGCCTCGAGCCGCCGATAAGGCGCAGTTTTTCATGGAATGGCGTACAACTTACAATGGAAGTAGATACTGGCTCGCCTGTCTGCGTAATTTCCAAAAACGTGTTTGACAAGCATCGCGAACAGTGGCCAGCGCTTAAACCTTCTCAGGTGAAGTTGTCATGCTACGTTGGACCACTCCCAGTGATGGGGGAATTGCAACTTTGTGTGCAATACAGGGCCGTCTCAGTTTACTGCCGTCTTATTGTACTGAACTGCTCGGGACCTAACCTGTGTGGCCGGGATCTGATTTCCTTGCTCCACAGAGCGGGGGTTCCAGTTTTGCAGCCGTCGGCACAAGACTTGCTACACTCAACGCCAGAACCCGCTGGGGCAGTTCACAACATTGTCGACGACTATCACGACGTCTTCTCCAAGGATCTTGGCCTGATCAAGGGGCCTCCAGCCACATTGCAGCTGAAAGAGGGAGCGGTGCCGAAATTCTGTAAGGCAAGATCCATACCTTACGCTCTAAGGGACAGGGTGACGCAAGAACTGGACAGGCTGGTAGCCATCGGTGTACTTTCACCAGTCCAACATTCCGATTGGGCCACTCCCATCGTGCCGGTACTTAAGAAAGACGGAACTGTTAGAATTTGTGGTGACTTCAAAGCCACCCTAAATCCAGCCTGTACAGTTGAGCAGTACCCTCTCCCAGTGATTGAAGACATGTTTGCATCTCTAAACGGCGGGGAGTATTTTAGCATTCTTGATTTGCGAGATGCCTATAATCAAGTTCCTTTGGATGAAGCCGCAAGGAAGCTCTGCGTCATTAACACGCACAGAGGCTTGTTTTCGTATAATAGGCTTCCCTTCGGAATATCCTCTGCTCCGGCTATTTTTCAAAGAAAAATGGATGCAATACTGTCAGGTTTGCCAGGGGTTCAGGCTTACCTTGATGATGTACTGGTTTCGGAGGCTCGTGGCGATGGGAGTGAACGCCTGAAGAGTGTGTTGCAACGGTTCCGTGAACACGGAGTTAAGCTAAGGTCTGATAAGTGCAGCTTTAGACAGCCTTCTGTCACATATCTCGGCCATCGGATAGACAGAGAGGGTCTTCATCCCACAGAGAAAAATTTGGAAGCGATCGCTCAGGCACCTCGCCCACAGAACGTGGCGGAGCTGCGTTCCTTTTTAGGAATGCTGACGTTTTATGCCAAATTTCTTCCAAATATGTCCACTCTACTTTCTCCGCTCAACAAACTTTTGGAGAAGGGCACAGTATGGCAGTGGGGGCGGCAACAAGAAGCTGCCTTTGAGAAAGCAAAAGACAGCCTAATGCAAGCTCAGGTTCTTGTTCAATTTGACCCGTTGAAAGAGTTGAAGCTCGAATGTGATGCTTCCCCTTACGGTGTGGGCGCGGCGCTTTTTCACACGAGTAACGGCATGCCAAAACCCATTGGGTTCCGGTCCCGTACACTGACGGCCGCCGAGAAAAATTACTCTCAGCTGGAAAGAGAGGCCCTGGCTTTAGTGTTTGGCGTCACTAAGTTTCGTGATTACCTTTTAGGTCGCCAATTCACTCTCGTGACGGACCACCAGCCCCTCTTGAGCTTGTTGCAATCCGACCGCCCGACGCCACCCCTGGCTGCAGCACGTATCCAGCGCTGGCACTGTACTTGGGTGGCTACCGCTACAAGCTGCAATACACGCCGGGAAAACAGTTGCTCAACGCGGACGCCCTGAGCAGGCTGCCACTGCGGTCTACGGAGGCTGATGACGTGGGTGAGCCACCGGAATATGTCCTCGCTCTGGATAATTTTGACGATGGCGTTATCACAACACGGGAGCTACAGCAGCTATCGGCCACAGACCCCGCAGTAACGGCGGTAAAGAATTGTATATTACATGGCTGGCCCAAAAGTGCAAAACAGCTGGAGGAAACGATGCGGCCGTTTTTCGACCGCAAACTAGAACTGTCCGTAGCCCATGGTCTAGTGTATTGGGGGCATCGCGTAGTGATACCGGAAAAAGCGCGGGACCGTCTTTTGAAACTGTTGCACGAGACCCACCAAGGCTCGTCAGGAATGAAAGCAGTGGCAAGGTCAAAATTTTGGTGGCCCCGACTAGACCGCGATATTGAAGCGCTTTCAGCCGGCTGCACGAACTGTGCCCAAAACATGCCAATGCCGGCAGCGGCACCACCAGTAAACTGGCCGAAAACCAATGAAAAATGGTCGCGGCTACATGTCGATTTTGCCGGACCCATAGCAGGCAAGATGATTCTAGTTGCAGTAGATGCCCATACCAAGTGGATAGAAGCCGTGCCAGTAAAGCATGCCACCACAACAAGCACAATCACCTGTCTGCGCGCCATGTTCAGTCGATTCGGCGTCCCGCGAACCATTGTTTCGGATAATGGGACACAGTTTTCTAGCCAGGATTTTGCTACGTTCGTGGAAAGGAACAACATAATGCATCTGAAAACGGCGCCCTTTTCATCCACAGTCTAATGGAGCGGCAGAACGAGCAGTGCGTACAATAAAGGATGGACTTCGGAAGATGAGGGAGGGTAATTTGGAGGACAACCTTGTGCGGCTCCTGTTCAACTACAGGAGAACACCACAGAAGACGGGAAAATCTCCGTCAGAATTGCTGCTAGGGTTCCAGTTACGTTCACGATTGGATGCGTGTTTTCCCTCAACTGTTGCAGACTCGCCGCCGGCATCAGATGACTGGGTGGTCCCCATAGAAAGCAACGTGTACGTGCGGAACTACGGTGTCGGAGAAAAGTGGACACCAGGGCGTGTGCAGTCCACTGCAGGATCCCGAATGGTGACCGTCCAAACTCCTCATTCTGTAGTCAGACGCCACGTTGACCAAGTGCGCCCTCGACAAGCATCGCAGTCCCCATCGCCGGGCTCTGCATCCTTATCAGAGTCTAATATGTCCATGCTGCCGAAACGATCGCCGGGGCCCTCAACTACAAGCTCCACCGTGCTGCCTCCAGAAGCGCTCACTACCGCAAGCCCCCACGACCATCCAGTACCAACCATGCCACAGGCCGGTCCTACACAAGCGGCGACCCCAAGCGCGGAACCAGTGCTTCGGCGTTCTACCAGACAACGCAAGCCAGTACAACGGTTCCATTTTTAAGAAGAGAGAAGTGTTGCGAACTGAACTCTCCTACTTCTACGTCCCCCCCCTTTCCCCCCTTCGTGTTTCTGTCGATGGCTGAAGCGATAGCCATTCCCGCCCCCCCTTTTCCCCCTCTCCCTGCTTCGTAGATGAAGCTACAAAAGAAGCTTGCGCGAAACAATAAACGTTCACTCGTTGCCCTAGTCTGCGGTTGTCTGCGTATGCTTGCCGTGGCTGCCCGGCTAGCTATGTAACACCGAAGCACTATTCACTTCGAATTCACTTCAGACATAAAATTTACTGTTTGCACATGCACACTAATGTCCTTTTTCTTCATGCTCCTATCGAGTTACGCTAATGCTACACAGGGATTCACAATGTAGAAATAAAAGGTGCTACCATTCTTTCAATTTATAACCAATCACTGATGCCACATATTTTCAATATTACCTTGTAAATCCTTTCCAAAGCTAGCTCGCAATATTGAATTTATGAAAACTTTGATGATGATGCTTCAAACTTTGCCTCTCTCAGGATTGATACCTTTGCAATTTGTCATTGTTTTGCCCCTCCCTTGCCCACTTCCTTTCTTTTTTCCTGTTCAGGTATTCAAACAAAACCTTGGGCACCTTGTCAGAATGGAATGAGATGCGAATAGACTTAGACCTCGTGCATGCATTGATCTCGGAGATCTGTGCCAAGAAACCTGTAAGCATACTGGAACTTTGCGTGGTCATTTTTAGAATTTTCATGCTCTGCTTTCTAGAGTTCTTGTTTTGCATGTTTGAAATTTTATTGATTTTCCATGCTGGACCATGTACTCCAAGCATTTTTATTCAGCAACTGAGTGGGGCATTTTAGTACTAAAAGTGCTGCACCGCTAAGCTTGAGGACATGTTTTTGATTCTCAGCCCTGGTGGGCACATTTTGGAGGGAGCTACATAGAAAATCATTCATCCACTTAGAATAGATTTAAGATGGGCGTTAAAAGAGCCCCAGATAGTGAAGATTAATCGGGTGTCTTTCACTATTACTTGCGTTGTAATCATGTCTTGCTTTTCGCACATAACCTTAGGTTTTAGTTTCTGTACTTAAGAAAAAATACATCTGCCTTGGGCTTCACAAAACATCATGCTGTGATGGAAGTCTCTTCACCACTTTTGTAATCGTGCAGAAATTATGATGGTCAGAAGAGATGTTAGCTAGTGCACATACGTGAAACAGTGTCATGCTGTTTAAACAAAACTGCAAGGCCCACAATTCAAGAAAACTCCCAAGCATTTCCCCGAGGGTGAACATGGTTAAGTGCGAATACACGGGGTGATGCTATGAGGGGTATTTATTAATTCGCACTATTATATTTATTAATCACACTATGGTGCCTTTATGGTGTAATGGTTCCTGGGAATCGCAATTTGATCACACGGGGGAGTTTACGTTAACTCACTGGCGAATGCCAATGGATTTTAACTTTACTCCCCCTCACGACCCACTCTTCACGGGAGACTGAGAGAGAAGGCGGGCGCGCGAGAGAGAGGGGTGCGCGCGCAGCTACAGCGAGCGAAGAGAGCGGAGGAGCGAGCGAAGGGGGTGGGGGTATAAGGCACGTTACGGACACCGATATCAGCGTCGCGTCCGTGGCTTATTCGATAGAGCGTCGCGCTGCGGCCCGCCAAGTCCTCTTTCTTTTAAAGGTAGAGAGAAGACTGCGGACGCCGCTGACGGCGGTGGATGGTTTGAGGTCGCTTATAAAGTGTATTCACACTTAAAAAAAGATATAGAACATTATAGGAGGAATAGTATTCAGGCAGGAATAAAGCCAAATTTTTATCCTTCTCAAGGCTTTTGGGTCGTAGTGCTTGTGAGAATGTTCGTAACAGCCTTGATGAGTTTTCTACACTTTTTTTTAGGAAGGTGCAATACTAGTCTTCCTACCGGGATGGGAGCAAATTAACGACTTGAACAAACTTCTGACAGCTGACCGATATCTTAGAGGTAAGCTGTTGCATTCTTTGTGTTGTCTGTGTACAAAGGTACACCACCTGACGACGACATTCTGTAACAGCAAGAGTAAAGCTACATTGACGGAGCTTCTCTGCATGTGTTACTACAACAAGTGGTCCATCTGCGGGCGATTTTGGTTTTGCAAGCACATCCAACATAAATGTTTTCGTACGAACTTTCAAGGCTTATGATATTATCTGTGAAATACAGTGGACTCCTATAAAACGAAACCTGAAGGGATTAAGAAAATGTGTTCCATTTAGGAGGAGTTTCGTTCACTAAGAGACAAACGGGGGTACAGAAATTCGAGTGCAAAGCCAATCGTAATATAGGCAGTTTCATTTAAGAAGCAATTTCATAGAAAGGGAGTCTATGTAGCATTGTAAAAATTAAGTTATAAATTACTTCAATTAAAATTTATGACAAGCCTTGATATATTTATGAATGCAGCAGTGAAGAAGAAGAAATACCTTGAATAATTTCTGAGGTCTCCTGCTAATCTCAATATATATCATGCTAATCAGCCAGTGGTTTAAGTTCACATGCAGAGCAAGCCGAATGTCTACCTAATACCAAAGGTAATGCCTAAGCAAGCCTAATACCAACGTAAGTATTAATATGAGCTCACGCTTGCTTTCTGGTTTGGATGTGCACATACAACAACTGAGTGATGCCATCGTTGCTTACCGGGGCATGAAAACCGAAATAGAAAAAATCCCTTCAAGGGCATAAACTTTCCTACCTACAATGCAAACAATCTTGAACATTATACCTTCTGTACATCTTTTCTTGTTTTATTTTATGCGACTTATTCTTCAAAAGTTAGTGTTCGCAGACTGCATGCAAAAGTGTAATAAAGAAGTGTGTGCTATAGGTTTGTAGCCTTAGCTGTGCTGCCGCAGAAGGTTGTCGCCAGGTATAGTGTTAAATCTTGCATTGTGCTTTCATCTCTCTGCCCCACCCCCCTCCACTCACACTCCCTCTGGCATTCTAAGCCAGTACTCTAATGCATCTCTGTTTCGGCAGGTTCACTGATAATTCCCCTGCACTCTATGATGCCAACTGTCAACCAGAGACAAGTGTTTGATAGGCCTCCTGCTGGAGTGCGTAAAATTGTCCTGGCTACTAACATAGCCGAAACAAGGTTTGCAGTTTTTTCTTCTTACCAGAGCTACCGTATTTACTCGATTCTACCGCGCCCTCGATTGTAACGCGCACCCAATTTCCACCGCGAAAAAAAAAAAAAAAAACGTAAGACATCAATTGCAACGCGCACCCATTTTTCTCGCCGGCCCGCACGATCACACCACTCGAAAAAACTACTCCTTTCGGGAGCGTATTCTATTTAAATATGAGGTACGGGCGAAGCTTGTGCCCATCTGACGTGTAACAGAGCTTTCCGTCACGGTAGTTTTACCGTGGACCGATGTCAGCACGCGAACTTGCTTCGCGCCCTTCTTCTCGACGGTTGTGGTGCCAGGCATGTCGAAGTAAAGAGGCGTCTGATGGGCATTCCCGATTTGCCCAAGCAGGTAGCCGTTGTTGCGCCGCAAGTTTAGGAAGAACCTCTGAAAACTGTGAAGCTTTTTATCGTACTCCTCCGCAAAACTTTTCGCATATGCATGTTTCCCTTCGGAGGGAAAAGCCTTTCCTCTAAATAAAGTTAGTTAGCCAGCACCTGCTCGCTTTAAACTGGCTCTGCATTAGACCTTTTTCCAAGACTAATTGCATAGCCCGCACTTGGAGCAGTTCTGTCGTCACAGGCCGCTGTGCCGCTCGCTGCTCAAGCACATACTTGCCGAGCAGCTCTTTAATTTGCGGAAACCGACCCTGCTGTGGTCCACTGAAGCCTTTGCGTGAAGCTTTGCTGTCGAGAATCTTCTGCTTTTGTTTCTGCCGGTCCCGCACGCACGTTTCGGGAACTCCGAACGACCGCGATGCGGCCCGATTTTCGTCCGTTTCTGCACACGCCATAACTTTTCTTTTAAAAGCGGCATCGTGGTGCTATCGAGTTTTTGGAGTCGGCCCTTCCACGCCGTCGATGCTAATGCACTACTAGATGACGAACTCCTCAGCACACGTACGAAGTGCCGCACATGGGAAACACATAGGCAGAAATGGCCGACGCGCCATGCCGACGCACGTAGGGGGCGGCCATTTTGGATTTGCCGATGGCAATAGATTGACCGTAATTTTTTTGTTCGTACTCGATTCTAACGCGCATACAATTTATAAACTCGCTTAACCGGAAAAAAGGTGCGCGTTAAATTCGAGTAATTACGGTAGTTCTTATTTGTGGTGTTTGAGAAAAAATTATTTTTCGCTTTAGTAGTACTATAGTGTTAGTGTGTGCACATGCTCAAACTTGTTGTCTGCACCAACCTGTGGATTTATCAAGGAACTCAACAGTAATGGTTTTACACCATGAGAGTGCTTCAGTTTGGTATTCAATAGTAATACATGTGGCTGTTGTCTGGTACAAGTTGGACTTGCAAAAAGAAATTCACACCAACTTGCCAAGTTCACCATTTTGCATAAGTAAGACATTGTATTACACATATTAATGTGCTCGTCGTGCAGCTACCACTACGTATTTACACGATTCTAGGTCGAGCCATTTTGCCTTACCCGAAGTTGGGGGTCGAGCTAGAATCTGCTAGAATCGAAAACTAGTTTCAGTTGTGAAGTCTTTCTAAAAATAATCCTCGTGCACTCCCGCAAATCTAGCTTTTCTGCGGAGCTTTTAAGCACTGCCGTGAAGCCACCTTGTGTTTTTTTTTGAAGACATTTGAAATAATTTTTTGTTATGGAAAGAGCCTGTGTTCTTTTTTTTTTTTGTCATGCGATTTTAGGTGGTTGACCTACATTCGAGTCGACTTACTATCGTGTAAATACAGTAGGCACTGAATGTTTCAAACATTTTGGGGCTTGGCAGTATCATTCTAGTATTTGGTTCTGATGACTTTCATTTAGTACAAAAAGTAGTAATAGTATCAAATAAAAGTCGCAATTACTGTGTTGAATGAAGGAATGACGGAAGAGAATAAAAATACCTGATTATGTGGACAAGAGGACAACGGCCTCCATAGATTTATTAGTAATAGCATCTGGTGTGTCATCCGGAGTTTGCAGGTTCCATCCCAGCTAGTGACAAGTCATTCTTTTACTTTCGTCACATCTACATTACAATTACTACAATACACTTAGAAAGAACAGCACAAATTACACCCCTCCATACTTTCCCCGGCTTCATTATGTGTGGTTTTCATTAATTGCTGTGTTTCTACTCTTCTATCTTCACTTTTGCTCCTGACCGAGGAGAGAATGTTATTGTAAATTCTATCACAATAAGCATATGGGTAAATAAAAATTAATTAGCCATGTTTTGGGCTCTTCTCTTCCAGCATCACCATCAATGATGTTGTGTACGTGATTGACTGTGGAAAAATCAAGATGAGCAACTTTGATGTGGACAAAAACATTGCCACCTTGAATGCTGAGTGGGTGTCGAGGGCAAACGCTCAGCAGCGCAAAGGACGAGTTGGGAGGTATGGCGTGTAGCTGTTGGTAGTGCCTGTTGAGGTGTCCATCCCATAGCCCTGCCACCTTTTTTTTTTTGGTCTTTTGTAAACATAGAGTTTTTCTTTGGCAAATACATAAGGGACCATGCAAGTTTTTCTTTGTTACAACCTTTTTTCTAACGTACACGTCTAACATAATCTCATGCAACTTTTTGTGGAACTTCAGTATAGAGATGCATTTGGGTTTGTCTGTAACACTATATCTCAGACAAACTAGAGCCGACGTTTTTGGTCTTTTGTAAACATAGAGTTTCTCTTTGGCAAATACATAAGGGACCTTGCAAGTTTTTCTTTGGTACAACCTTTTTTCTAACGTACATTTCTAACATAATCTCATGCAATTTTTTGTGGAACTTCAGTATAGAGATGCATTTGGGTTTGTCTGTAACACGATATCTCAGACAAACTAGAGCCGACGTTTGATCCTCTTCGTGCACCAGAGTGCAGCCAGGCGTGTGCTACCGGCTGTACACTTCCTGGCGAGAGTCTCAATTGGAGGCCTACCAGCTGCCTGAGATGCTCCGGACCAGACTGGAGACACTCATTCTCAAGATAAAGGTGAGGACTTAAAGACTGCATTGGAAACTGAAAGGTGAGAATCGCCGACTACGGCAATTAACTTCCTCAAAGCGAGTCACCAAGGACTCGTGCTGTCGTGAGTACATTGCGACATGCTCCATTGCTGTGATCAGCAAGGCTGCCGTAACCAAGGAAGGAGCGAATAACCAGAAGCATCACTCGTTTCAGTTCCTTTTCAATACCTCTACAAGTGTTTTTAAACAGTTGTACTAGCTGAATGCGATTCTCTTCCGTGCGAGAAGCAAGAGGTACAGTCTCTGCAAGTTTTAAAATATACTCTAACCTCATAATGGCAATGTTGCATCTTATGCAAAAATAAGGTTGTTATAACCGAAAATTTGTTATAAAGGTATATTTCTAACACTATATCCATTACCAGGCTATGTTTCTATTTACTTTGTTATAACAAATATTTCATTATATTCAAGTTTGAGCGTATGCATCAGTAGATTCAAGAACCCTGCCACCATGCACCATCCTCAACGGGCATAAAAGCTTGCAGTTATTCTGAAAAATCTCACACTGTGCTACTTTCAAGTGTCGTGAAATTCAAGTACGTTTAGTCATGTTTCATGCTACCTGTTACAACATTGAGGAAATAACAACATAACCTATATTTGCATAGAAAGAGGTATGTCAAACTAGCAGCATTTCTGTCAAGCCATTACAAATGAAAATAAGTGAGGTAGGGAATCGGCTTCCTCTAGTGTTTCTGCAATGATTTTCATCAGTTGTTAGAATACCGGATGCACTGTGGAAATGTGATTTTGCATCTGAAGTTTGCAATCTGTATATTACCACACTAACTAATTTGCTCATTGTGGTTGAAACCGGTCTATTGCAATGCATTGAAAAGAGGATCATGGCCTCAAGGAGAATTATGGCCTCTAGTTACTTAAATTGTTTACTTACTGGCACTGTCAAGTAAGAATTTTTATTTTTGTGCTAAAAACAAGACCAGCTTCTTAAGTCATTACAAAATCGGCGCTTTCTCGCACTCAAGTTGTGCTGCCTTCTGCCTAAAACTTTCTGTTCATGTATTGCATGAAGGCATTCGTAACTTTTCTTAACATGGCTGTTTCATGCATGTAAGTGAAAAAGAAACTTGTGAACTTCAGTTATTTTTGTACTCTCTTGCATTATGATCCTTTCAAAGTAAACTTTAGAAACGTTCTTGGCTAGGTCATATCGAAATGTAAAAATTATACTGCGGCATAGGAGGGCTGATTTAAGCAGCGTATGCATGGCCTTAATGGTTACCAGAGCGTGAAACATGTTTGTGATGTCACATAGGGTGACAACGAATGACAGACATATAAAAAAATGATTCAAGCAACAGTCAAATACATTTATTTAGGTGGACACTTATTCAGAATCACAGTGCTGAGTAGTTAATGCTTCATTAAATAATGCCTAGGCAAGCGTGGAAAACATTCTGACAGAGAACACAAACTTTCAATGTTACAGTAGATCACTAACAAATAAAACAACACTCAAATTGTGGACCTTAACTGTAGTGATTTGGGAAATGATTAGAGAAAGCTTCACATCTGACTAGAAGCACTGGCCTTTGCAGAAATCAATGCTTGGCTGCGTACTACCATGCACGATTTTAATGGATAAGTAGCTCAATGCATTTCTCTGTGTTCTAGCCTTTGAAAGTAGTAGTGAAAAAAGGGTTGATTTTGAAATTAACTAGAAATAGAGGCATGGCAACAGATTCATAAACTAGCTACATTGGGCATTTAGTATAATTCCACGGAAAAGGCGAAGTCAATTTCAGTTTTCCAAAACATGATCAGCTCACTTGTAGTGCTAGCCAAATTCAAGACATTGCAACATTTACGACTGCAAAGTTTTGTGAGAGCTAGCTGCAAATCGAACAGCTGCCCAGGTGAACAGAAGAAATTAAGTACATTTCGTGCATGGGCCGAAAAGGTATGTTTGGCTTTCCACGGTTGACAAGTGCATTGCAAGGGGAATATTTCGAGCCTCTGCAACTTGCAACCAGTGCACATCCCTGTGCCAAGCTTTCTCCCATTCTTTTTCTCCAGCATTCAAAAATCTCTCATTCAACAAACACAGTCGGTCTTTCTCAAGCAGTCTCTATGGGTGTGCCACTGGCACACTCACTGGTTGACTGGGTGTTGTCCGACTCGTCGGGGCATCCGTTGGACGATTCCTCGGTAGTCTGCTCCTCCGTCGTCGACTCTTTCTCTTGGGCTTCTTTCTGGGCAAGAGCCTTCTTGTATTCCTCGGCCAGACGAGCACAGTGACGCTTGTGCGTGAACCAGTGCAACTTCTGGCAGGGCGCTCCGCAGTACTGCACGGACTTGCAGGCGGAGCAGCGCTTGTCGGCCTGCGGTTCCCCGCAGGCCGTGCACGAGGCTCCTTGGTCGAAACCCTTCTGGCCACGCACGGCCTCGGCCAAAATGGAGATGGCACTTGGCTCGTTGCCAACCTGGGCAGCAGAGCAAGAATTTATTGTTAGCACTGGTCATTTTCGTTGTGATGGAGCTAAATCTGAACGGGAGTGTATGAATGCTCTTTTTCTGTAGGAACCTTCCGCTACACTTCACCTGTGCTGCTGCTGTGAGGCTGTCAACACACTACTGAATTGTACTACGAAAATGCAGTAAAAGAGAAAGTCAAAGAAGCAGCCCCCCCCCCCCCCCCCCCCTGATTGTGACAACTGAAGCTGCGCGTGGCAATATACTTAAAGAGCACCTGTTCTTGGCCTAATTAGTGTTGGCAAACTGTTGTGTTGATGTATTTTTTTGTCTGTTTTCACTAGCAGCAAGATCTCGTACAAAAAAACCTGCCCACACACTGCCTAAGGGACAGCCAGGTAGTTTGACCTAAGAGAAAAAGCAGCAGGCATAACTTATTTGAGGCAACAATGATTAACAGGAGTGCATTGTTGGCTTGCATAATCGTGGCACTCACAGAAGAGAACACAACGCTACTGTGTCATAGTATATCAGTAACAGATTTCAAGCGGCACTCTGAAATTGTCGTTTGGAAAAACTGTAGTAGTGAAGGAAACCAGCACAGAGGGTTTCACAACATCCGACTAGAGGCACCGGCCTTTGCAGAAATCGGCGCTTGGCTGCAGTGAAACTGACCGGCCGCGCCAACTACGCTTAATCCAACGCGGCCAGCAACAATTCGGCCGCGTGGCCGCTTTGAATAAAACGAGAACACTTTTTTTTCACCTCGACACCGGAGAGCGTGTGCACCAGCTGTTGGAGGATGGAGCATTCGTGGTAGGGGAACTCGCGCACGGACTGGCGCAGCAGCTTTTCCAGGACCACGGGGAAGTCGTCCTCGTCTCGACCGCGCAACCACGTCTTGATGAGCGGCTCGAGCAGGCCCGACGGCGCCTTTTTGCCGGCCTTGTCGTCGCCTTCGGCGCTGCTGCCGCCAGCGGCGCGGTCGCGCACAAACTTGGAGCACGTCCTGATGAGGAAGGCCAAGTGGTGGAACTTGAGCGCGAGCATCTCGTTCGGCTCCGCGGTGGTGGTCTTCATCTGCCTCTCGCAGAGCAGGCTCAGCACGCGCTCCACCTTGGACGACTGATCCAGAAGCTCGCGTTTTTCTTGCAAGTAGAGAGCGACTCGAACGGGGTGGATGTTTGTGCGTACGATGAGCTGGTACAGGGGTGCCACCAGCGACGCCGGCAGCTTGGGCTCCTTTTCGAGTCCCTGGCGCCGCGCGTAGTATTCCAGTTCCTCGCGGGGCAAGAAGTTGTTGATGATGGCCACTACGTCGTGGTTGCTCACGAAGGCGGCCATCTGCGCCGCCGTCCGGCCCAGCGAGTTGACGACGGTCGTGGAGGCGCCGTGCTCGAGCAGAAGGCTCACCACGTCTGCTCGACCGGCCAGGCCCGCGAACATGAGCGCCGTGTAGCCGGAGTCGTGGTAGTGCGAGTTTACGTCGGCTCCGCACTCGAGGAACAGCTTGCACAGGTCGTGGTTGCCGCGGTACGCGGCGTGCTGCAGCGGCGTCATCCCGTGCTCGTCGAGGCAGTCGATACGCACGCGGTTCACCAGCGTTCGCGCCTCGGCGACATCGCCGGCCTGGATCGCTTTGTAGAGGTCTTTCTCGGCATCGGTGAGCTCGCCTTTCGTCGGAGGAGCCATTTTGGAATGCCGTTTGGTTGCGCTCCCTTGGGGGCGCTAGCGAGAGCCGCCAATCATCGTCATCATCGTGGCGTTTTTTTTCTCTCTTCAACCCTAATCTTGGATCAAACTATAGTTGTACCTCCGTTTTTTTTTCCAGTTTTGTGGTATTTGTGTGTGCCATTGTATGAAACATGATGATTCTTTACAGCAAATGCTACGGACGTGAAAAAATCTTGGTAACGATCACGGAGGCCGTGCTTAAACTCGTGGCCCCTGGCATGCTGGCTTTGCCGCACAACTTTCACAGTCCGTTCATTGTACTTTCTGTCTTTTGTTTTTATCCCGCCAAATGAAGTGCAACGCGATGTTAGAGTCCCTATTGTTGCATTTAATGGCTAATTAATTTATTTATTTATTTCAGATTCTGAAGCTCGGAAGTGCCGAAGCTTTCCTACAAAAGGCAATAAATCCTCCTTCCTCGGAAGCATTGCATCTCTCTCTTCAGTTTTTGATTACACTGGCAAGTATACATTTTTAATGAACTTTCTTAGTTTTTTTACATATGCCTTTTTACTTTAAGTACTATCTCTCTAAAAACATTCAGCATTTCCACTATATCAGAGTGTGCATTTATTGGTACGCGTGAGTGATACAAAGACGAAGTGTGTTGCTGATATTTATTTTTCCTTCGACTCGGGGACTGCTTCCCCTTCCCTCTTTCTCTCTGCACCTTTGTTGGCTTCCTATGCTCCCTATCTTGGGAATTATGAACCTTGAATAGTTAGGTTGGGCCAAGTGGCGTAATACGATTCTTTATATGGGGAAGTGAATTCAAAAATGCAAGTGGAATTATAGTACATGGTAAAATGTGTATTACTTAAGTGTGCTTTGCATTGTGAGTATTGTGTGTGCCATCTTTGTAAAGCAGGGAGCGAGTTTAGAAAGCAAAAACATCGGTGTAAGCCTCTCACTGTGTACTTTGTACCTGTCCCTTGATAGTATGTGCAATATATGAGACAGATTTTAGTGTAAACAGCTTTGTTTCTTGTACAGTGCACATTTATGTGCTGAAATTGAAGGTTTGTGAAAGACAGTCCCCTTACAATCCAGTGTGTGTGCACCAGATAGTGTTCGTGTAAAGATGGCATGTTTTCATATGAGTGTATGTTTATATGGTTTTACAAAGACAATAAATTGTGCTTTCAAGTTATCAAACATCAGAGGTGAACATTGAATGAAACCATTGCTTCGTCACATCATGTATTTTTTTTATTCTGGTATGCCTGTGTACTATTGTGGGGGACAACATTTCATGAACAACAGTTGCTACGACGAATACAAAAAACTCAACACAGGTGTTGTGCAAAGCACTATGTGTGAGAGCATTAGCAGTGAAATGTGTTTCCGCCTGTACAACTCTAGGTTTGGCGGTGTTTACATGATCCATAATTCATGAACTCCCAGTTGTTCACGTTACAGGGAGCAAGAGAGCTTATATGCTTTTTCGCGGTTACAGTAGTCATTTTTTAAAGTTCTCTCCACATTTAATGAACGTCAATAACTTGCACTCATGTCGATGCTTGCGCAGAAAGCCTTGAATGAGGATGAAACACTGACTCCTCTGGGCTACCACTTGGCCAAGCTGCCCTTGGATCCTCAGACGGGCAAGATGATCATCATGGCATCCATCTTCTCTTGCCTCGACCCCATCCTCACAGTGGCCGCTAGCTTGAGCTTCAAGGATGCCTTCATGGTGCCACTGGTCAGTTAAAGGCTCTCCTTGTTCTACAAGTGCACTTCAGCTGAGCAGGATGGTGAAGGACGCAGTATTTTGGCCTTCTGAATTAAGCTTACACATGTAAGGCTGAAGTTCAGGGTTGGGCACACATTTTATTAAATTACACAATGGTTCTAAAGCTCACCTTAGCTGGCCTTCTGCTGTCACAAAATTCAGCCCTGCAAGGGCTAGAGCATTGAGGAAAATTGAACTGGGACAGAAAGGGAAGGGGGAAGAGAAAAAGTTTGGACAGAATGCCAGCTGATGTTGCCATGTGGAAGCTGGTCTTTCCCATATTTCGTAAGTCAGTCATTTTTGGAGGGGATTTGGCATCATAATTCGAAGAACTCATCCGACTCTACAATGAAAAAAATCTGGGCACTGATTCTGAAATACATGCTTCTTGTTTCACAGTTACATTTCAACACACGGTGAAGTTATGGAGTGCCTCACCCAGGAATTACGCTTGAGACCAGTCACATTTGTTTAGCATCATTAAGATGCTCATTAAAAAAATGCAGAAAAATAGTACGGGGCAACGACAATCATGTGTGGCCCGGGCCATTAGTGAAAATTGGATAGACTATGTGTTTCAGACTTCTCGTTTACACTCAGTGCCATTGTACAGCACACAGCATTCATAGGCAAAATGTGCTGTTTCGCTTTTCAAGATTTGAGGGGGGCATGACTCCTCCAGCTGACACCTTGCAGAATTGTTACTGCCCATTCGCTAGCAAGCATGTTTTCCAAAGAACAGCTTTGACGAGCAGCAAAAACTTTCCTCCATGCTATACTCATTCCTGCTTTTCCTTTCTGTCATTTCTTCCTTTCTCTCTACAAGATAGTGCTTACATTGAAGAATCCTGGCAGTAATTATTTAAAACACTTTGTGCTGCTGACCCCTCCTTTGTAGGAATGCAGAGAAGCAAGTGCACCTAGTGGGAGAAAAAGCTGTAGACAAGAGCTTTCGCATTGAAAATCTTCCTGCAAAAGAGCCAAATTACAGATTTTTGCAAAGTGCTTGTCGGTTGCTTAGAAACGTAAAGATAGGGCATGCTTTTTCGGGCTCCATTGTTGAGTGACATCTTGAATTCCTGCAAACGAAGTCAATAATGCAGTAGGCATGTGTTAAATGGACTATAACTATTGACATGCACGGATCTAGTGGGAATGTCGGGATGAACTAGCCCAACCTCCCACCTGAAAGAAGCACCAGTGGCAGATCTAATTAGTATTCTTAAGAGAACGCTCGATGAGCAAAGTGCTTCAACATGTTATTGTCTTTAAAAATGCTCCCTTCGACCACTCATGTCAATATGCTTGTTTTATGTGCAGAGCGCTTTAGGAGCCTGAGAAGTCGTCTCATGTGGCTGCCTAACTTCAAGATCAAAGTACTAAAATAAGTCAAAAGAAGGCACTACAGGTTAAGATGTCAGATTTGGCTATCCCTGCCAACCTGCGAGGCAAAAATTTCACCTGTTTCTTTTTGGTCATTTAATTTCGTTTTATTGGTTTTAAATCATTACTGATGTTGGTTGTATCAAGTACTTACCCTTTGCTACTTTAATGTGTGCAGACACGTGCTGTGTACATTTTGATGTTTTAAAATATTTTGCTTAACCTGACACAGAGCGGCATCATTTCTTTCTCTGTATGCATCTCGAAATCCTTTGTGTAGGGGGCTAAACAAAATTAAAGAACCATGCTTCAACGTTAACGGGTCTTGTTTTAAAGAAATGTGTATCAGTAGAAAACTGATTAAAACACAAATCAGTTTACTATAATTATTATTCTCATTGCTCGCAAGCGTCCATGCTTGACCATCACTCGCCATCTTGAAACGAGACCCAGTTCCTTAGGCGAAAATCTGCAGTCCTGCCAAACTATGAGCATGTGTGACAAGCTCTGAGCAGCTTGTACATTCATTGACAAAGGATGGACAATACAGTACAAGTGGACTAACTTGGGTTCATTCATTTTTGTCGTATTGTTGTTGCCATTGTGTTGGTTTCAGCTTTAAGCTTTAAAGGGGTACCGACACAAAAATTTTGGCCTCTCGTTTTTTTTTTGCCTCAATGTGTTCCTGGGGGCCTGTTAGTCATAACAGGACTCATTATTTTCTGCAGTGCACAACACATGATTAATTACAAGCTTTTACAGTTTTGGTTTCAAAAACTACAAACCACCGGGTGCAACTATCACCACCCAGCGGGTGCTGCGTGCGACCATGTCAGCACACAGAACTGTGATGCACTTCTGCGCGGTTCACATCAAGAATTTTTTTCCGAGCAGGAAACGGGACAGCAATGTCATCAAACACAAAACTTTCAACTATTGCATTGCAACCACAGACTCACGACCAGCTGCCGAGTAATAGTCTGCTGGAGCAAAAAGGACCTAAGAAAAATGGTGGCTATGACGTCGGCATAACTTGCTGGTCACGTTAGGGAAGTAGAGGGTCCCCAAGGGTCCCTTTTGAGTGTTTCAATAGGGCAATGAAATCAGTAGCTCACGCCAACTTCAAGTTTATTTCAAAATACCTTGCAAGCTCTATTTTTTGTTCATATTTCCCAGATGACATACGCATGTTCAGGGGAACATTCCTGCAGGTTATCTCTTCCTCGAAAAGTTGTGTCTGTACCCCTTTAATCAGTGGCACCGGCGCTTCCATCACAATGTATCTGTATTGAACTTTTTTGTCTCCTCAACAGGGAAAGGAGAAGCTTGTGGATAAAGTAAAAAAGCAGTTTGCTGGAGACAGCAAGAGTGACCACATAATGCTCGTCAATGTTTTTTCTGTGAGTACTTTGCTTGCGATACCTCCATTATGTCTGTAGTACTCGTTATTGCATACAGAAAAGAACATGCGCATAGCACAGCAAAATGGTGCCTCTGCGAATGTCCAAACTTGTAACATTATTTTCTATTTGCCTTTTTTTTATTTCAGCAATGGGAAGAGGCGGTACGGCATCGCAATGGCAATCAGTTCTGCTATGAAAACTTCCTTTCGTGGAACACGCTCAAGGTTAATATCATGGGTCTTTATTCCTTTTGAATATTGTTGTATACATATGCACATATATACTGCAAAAGTGTGTACACTTGTGTGCATAATGATGTAAGAGTTCATATGAGACTGAACTTCAAGTGTCAAGTTTAGTTGTTATATATTTTTTTGTTCAAGCAATAAAGCCTTTAGTGGTGAGCAAGCGCTTGTGGTTTTAACTTTCTTCTCTTCGTTTTTTTTTCGCTGCTAATACAACATAAAGAACTCCACTCTCCCCAACTTCCAGGATGTGTCTTGGTGCTACGTGCAGCATTAAAGCAGCTTATTCTTTGCACAGAATAGAAAACGCTGTGACTAAATCATCAATGCTAAGCTTGCCCCTGCCACCGTCTTTCGTGGTCTAAACAGTGTTGTGAGCGTGTTGTAGCCATCACCTCGACTCTTGTTTTATGTGTGTTAAGGAAATTGGAAACTAAATGCATTTATAAGCGAAGCAGTGATGAATATGAAGGTCTGTTGTTGCAATATGGTTGGAATGAATTATTGTGTTTCTCAAGAGGAAAGTTCTAAAATTGTGTTTGCTGGAGCATTTGTTTGGGAGGAGACGTTGCATCACATACATCTGTGTGCATAGGTTAGATCAAAGTATTTGTTGTGTCACCTCAGTTTTCATTTTTTGATGTGACACTGTCTTGTGCTGGTGCTTCTCTCTTATTCGGTTGAACGTCTAAAATAATGAGTGTCCTCTTTTTCAGATGCTCTCGAACATGCGACAGCAGTTTGCCGAGTACCTGCAAGAGCTGAACTTCATCAACTCAAAGAACATCAAGGCCCGAGAGTTGAACCAAAATTCTGGTCTGTCAACTATTAAACCACATTGTTTTTTTTTATTTGGTGTAGGTAGGGTTGAATGACCTCTCAAACTTAATGCTGTGAAGGTGCCTTTTAAAGAGGCCCTGAAACACTTTTTCAAGTAACAATGGAATGAATTTACTGGAAGAGCTTATTGCCTCATGAATTCAACACCGCAAAAATTTTAAGATACCGTCCAATACGAGCAGAGTTACAAAGATTTGTCACACGCTGCAATCGCATTCTCTCTTCTCTTGTGCCGGCGAAAGTGCTGCAAGCTAAGCAGGAAGAGATGGCAGGGCCACAAAGAAACGTCATGCGAGCCCCGTGACCTAGAGCCCTTTTTTTCTTTTCTTTTTTTTCTTTGAATGCGCGGCTTTCTCAGTGTAATTGCCCGTGCATGCGTGGACAAGTAGCGGCCTCTCGCGGTGATCTCTGTAACGAGTGAGCGCGCCATATTCAAATCAGCCAATGGCTGATAGACGGGCTTGCTATGTGTGATTTTTGGGTATATTGCGTGATTAGTTGAAAGTAGAGAAAGCAAGTTATTGTGAATTCCAGGCTGCGTGCTGCGCTATATTATTTGGCTCGCGTGTTGTCAGGAGCCTTTACTACCGATTGGCAGCGTTTTCTGACCATGCTCAAAAATTGTTGCAGGGCCCCTTTAACAGAGGTTTTGTTAGCGAGAGATGAACTGGGTTACGGAATTTGAAGTACTAAACCAATCATACTAGAGTCAGTTCTTCCGTCTAAGTAGCAGTTCCATTGTAGAGGTGCCTATTTCGTACGAGTAAATAGCAACTCTCTATACTGTATATTGAATTAACGTTGGCTAATCTTTTGGGTCTTGATAAAGATCTTGTATGGTAGGACAGGGTCATTTGCCTTACTTACTTACCAAAGACATGACTAAGGGCGATGCTTTTCAAATCTACTTAAAGTGAATCAACATGGGTATACATAGGAGTAAGGCGTAAGGCGCCGTGGACTGTGGTCTTAGGAAGGAAGGAAGGAATAAACTTTATTTTGTATCCGGCGTGTTAGTGGGCTGGGCTCCCGCCTAGGTGTCGGCTAGAAGGTCTTGCCTCCTAGCAGCTTCCTCGGCCCGCTGGATTGCCCTTAGCTGATCGTCCAGGGCTGAACTGAGCAGCACAGCCAGCCAACGCGCGCGGAGGCTGTCGGTGGAGGGCGCGTTCTCATTACTATGTTTTAATCCCTGGCATTCCCATAGTATATGTTCTAAAGAAGCTCGTGCCTGACAATCTTCGCATTGAGTGGTCGCGTAGATCTCTGGATACATAGCATGTAGTAGCGCTGGATTCCTATAGGATCTGGTTTGTAATTGTCACCATTGGACAGACTGTGCCCTGTTTAAGTTTATGATGAGGAGGGGGGTAAACACGCCTCTGTAATTTATAATGCTTCGTAATTTCATTGAACGTTGTCATTTGGTCCTCCAACTGCCACACATTTGGAAATTCTGACGAGGGATCAACATTAGTCGTAGCCCGGAAAGCGAGTCCTCGAGCTACGTTGTGTGCCACCTCGTTAGGGTTGATATCTCCCGTGGTGTTGGCTATGTGAGCTGGGAACCAGAGAAGGCAAACGCATCTGTCGTCTTGGTTGGTTTTGCCTGTCCTAAAAATACGCAGTGCTTCGGGGAGATTCTGCCATTTGCAAAGTTGAGTACAGCTGCTTGTGAATTGCTGCTTATATAACATGCGCCAGTTTGTGATATGGCCAAAGCTATAGCTATCTCTTCCGCCGTTTCAACGCGTCTCATGTGTATTGTCAGACTGGTGCTGCATTGTTTCTTGTGGTTCACTATAGCTGCAACAAAGCAGCTTTTGTGTTTGTAACAAGCGGCATCTACGAAGACCGCTTCTTTGTTGTTTCCGTAGCTCTTTGTCATCGTCTTGGCTCTGCTCAGCCTTCTACCTGCGCTGTGCACGGGATGCATGTTTTTAGGTAACGGAGGCACCATGAGCCTAGCCCTTACGTCACGATGAATGTCGCATTTGGTGCAAAATTGTGGTTCGTAAGTGATTCCTAATTTTTCTAAGATGCATCTACCAGTCTTGGTTTTAGAGAGGCGCTCGTACTGTGCAATACGTTGTGCTTCTATCAGTTTCTCAAGTGTATTATGTAAACCTAGCTCTAACAGCCTCTCTGTACTTGTGCTTTGCATGAGCCTCAACGCTTGTTTGTAGATTCTTCTTATGAGGGTGTCATTTTTCTGCTGCAAACCATCTATGGTATGCAGAAACATACGTAATGTGGCTGATGACAAATGCGTGGATTAGCCTTATGACATTTGCCTCTTTCATGCCGCTATGCTTATTCGTAATTCTTTTGATTAGGCGCATCGTTTGATAAACCTTCGCTTTGATATTGCGTAACATTTCCCCGTTGGTGCCTTTGGCTTCCATTATTAACCCCAGTACTCTTATTTTGTCGGCAATGGGTACGGTGTGTCCATTTCGTGTTTTAAGTTGTATCTCTGTGTAGGTATGTGCGTTGTGGTGCTTGGGAGGTCGGCCTTTTAATGTTGATCTATATAATAGCAGCTCAGATTTTTCGGCTGAGCACGTGAGACCAGTTCTTTCTATGTATTGCTCTACGGTGTCGATCGCTTCTTGTAAACGTTGTTCAATTGACCCATCGCTGCCGTTGCTTACCCACAGAGTAATATCATCTGCATATATTGTATAGTGCGAACCTTCTATTTTTTCTAATCTACTTGGTAGGCCAGTTAGGACTAAGTTAAATAACATAGGTAATATCACTGATCCTTGGGGTGTACCTGCACTACCCATAAATATTTCCTCGGATGTGAGGCCTCCTACAACGATTTTGGCCTGTCTATCAGTTAGGAAGTTTCCGATGTAATTATACGTCCACTCACCTAAACCTATGTTACTGACATGATTCAGTATGGCTTGGTGGGGGACATTATCAAATGCCTTATTTAGATCAAGCCCGAGGATGGCTCGAGTTGATCTGCTAGGGTCATCTATGATCTTGTGTTTTAATTGTAGCATCGCGTCTTGTGTACAGAGATTTTTCCGAAATCCTATCATTGTACATGGGAGTACGTTGTTGTCCTCTAGGTAGTTAGTCAATCGGGTCAGTAAAGCGTGTTCCATTACCTTACCCAGGCAGGAAGTTAGTGAAATAGGTCTTAAGTTTTCAAGCTGTAAGCGTTTGCCAGGCTTGGGTATAAGCACGACGTGCGCCGTTTTTCATTGCTGCGGTATGTGACTTTGTCTCCAGCAATCATTAATAAAGTCTGTTAATTTGCCAATGGACGTATCGTCTAGGTTTCGCAGTGTTTTGTTCGTAATAGCGTCAGGGCCCGGTGCCGACGTAGTATTTAGTTTGTGTAGAACTGCTCGTATCTCGGCTTCGTTGAATTCTTCATCAAGGTCAGGATTCGGCGCTCCTACGTAATCAGCGTGAGCGCTTGGTGGTGCCTTGGATATGTATTTAAGCGCGACCTCTTTGAGAAAGTCTTTTTCTGTGCCTTTATAGACATGCAGAGTTTTGTTCATATTTTGTTTGTGTACCATTTTTGTGTCTTCTGGGTTTAGGAGGTGTCGAAGTAAATTCCTCGTTTTGCCTAGGCCCAGTTGGTTGTCCATGGCGGTACAAGTTTCTTCTCTCATTGTTGGCAATAAAGCTGTTGTGCGTATTGTTCGATGTCCTTGTTAAGTGTGGATATCTTTTTTCTTAGCGTTCTGTTATGTTTCTGCATTTTACAGCGCTTTTGTAGCCCTTGTTTGGCTTTCCACATAAGTAATAGCCTACTGTCCAGAATTTCAAGCTTAGCTTCCAGTGGGACTATTTTTGTTGCCTTCAAAATATCCTTCTTTAGACTAGCTGTCCATTGGTCAACGTTTGTAATGCTTTCTGTGTTGCCTTCTCGCATATTTCTGAATTTAACCCAGTCAACTAGTCTAAGCTGTTTGCCCATTGGTTTGGTGGGCCCCCCAGTAAGCTGGATTTCAATGATAGAATGATCGCTTCCAAAGTCTTGCTGTGTATTCAGCCATCGCGCAGATTGCGTGTTCTTTACAAAAGTAAGGCCGGCGTGGTATCACCACCGACACTATTTCCTTGCCTAGTGGGTGCTGTGGGGTCAGTGATGAGTGTTAGCCCTTCCTGCTACGAGTCCAGCCAGAGATTCCTGCCCTTGGGGTGGACGTGTTTATAACCCCACGTACAATGAGGGGCATTAAAGTCCCCTCTGATTATTACAACTCGGTCACCCGCTATGGTAAGCGTGCGCTTAAAGAGAGTTAAAAATCTCTGCCGTGTAAATTTTGGTTTACTGTACACGTTTAGGATGAACACACTGTCCCCTGTTTTTCTTGTGGGTATGATTTCAATTCGTATATTTTCTATACCGGTAACCTGTGTGCTGTGTTGCACTGTCGTGTGATCCCTCCGCACTAAGGTTGCAAAGGCTTTAGTCTCCCCCTCGGCACTGCTGATAGAACGGTAGCCAGACAACGTAGCGAGACAATGCGTCTCCTGTAAGATGATGATATCTGTTTTTTTTTTTTAATCTTTAAGGTAGTGGTGTAAAATGGCTTTCTTGTTTCTGTAACTTCTACAATTCCATTGCCATAATACGTATTTATTGTGTCTGTCCATGGCGGCAATTATTGCTGAAGAGGCGCCGGGTTCATAATAGCCGGCTGTAGTAGCGGAGGTTTGATGATTGGTTTAAAGGGCGCTACTCCACTGGCTTGTAGGCCTGTAGCAGAGGGGCATTTTTTAAGTTCTGTTACCCTAGTAGATAAGCTATCTAGTTGCTGCTGGTGAACCTGTTGTTGTTGTATAACTGTGTTAATTTGTTTTCTGTACAACGAACATCTTAGCAATGCCCCGCCGTATTTCACGTAGCTTGGCACACGGTAGCCATCGAATAGTACAATCACATTGGTGGTATTGCCCATTCGCTTGGCCACGAGCGCACTTTGGTTCCTGGGGCTTACAACGTTTTCACTTATATCTCGGGCAGTGTCTTCTAGCGGTATTTTCCCGGATCACTCCCTTGGAGGTGTTTTCTGAGGCTGCTTCATAAGCGCTGGCTTCAAAAGCTTGCGTGCTGATTTTGATACAGGCAATTCGCTGGTATCTGTTGGCATGTTCTTCAAGAGGAGTGCTGACCACAACAATGTTTTGTTGGTAGTTGAGGCAGATTGTGTCTTGCTCTCGGACTTCCCTTGGTATATTGGCCGATTCGTAGACACTGTTGGCAATGCGGGCGGCACCGTGGTCACTGACGCGAAGTCCCCCACGAGGTCGAACACTTATCTTGTTCGACCTCGGTATTCTCGGCGGTATTCTCGGTGGTATTCTTCTCTTGGAAGCGGCAGCATTCTGCTACCTCTGGTGATTTGGCGAAGCCGTTGTTCTCTCAGTTTCTTGTCCTTCTGCCCTGTCGAATGCTGCTCGCTTGGTTGGTCTAACATTTGCTCTGTAATTTTTCGCTGTCCCACCGGTCGCCATCCGGTATTATCTTAAAATTCTTCTTTCGAAATGCTTTCTCCCTCTACGGTCACTTCCATCTGGTCAAAAAACTCGAAACGCCAAGCGTGCAGGGCGCCGCGTTCTTCGTGGTTTCACGCGGCGCCTAGCTGCGTCGCAGCGGTGACAGCGGTGTCTACGGCGAACGCTATGCAGGTGGCTCTTCTGCGGCGCAGCGAACACAAAAACGGGCGTAAAATGGTCAAATGCAAGTCCTCTCACCTGATTTTTCGTCAGGATGGTCGCGATGACTTGTGGCGTCGATTCGTAACGACAAATCCGCTGGATATGGTGATTTCTGCCGAGAAACATCCAGAAAACACGGGGTCGACGCGATGAGCGACTGCTCCTGCCGGGCGCCTCACGCTTCTCCACTGTGGTCTTAGGTTTTTATTACTTTGTCAAACTTGCATCTTTAGTGTTCTCAGCAACAATATTGTGCCATATTCTAAGCATTGACATTCTAAGCACTGACATTTTCGTTATTTTTAAGTGCAGTTTACAAAAGTATTGCGTGAGCCATTCAAAGAATTTGTGACTATTCAAGCACTTGCGGTTACGATGCTCTTCATACCCATGGTTGGGATAAATTTAGGCTGTGCGAATAGTGAATGTTAGGTTTTAAGCGAACTCGAAGCAAATAGTGATTTCGGTCGAATAATTCAAAATCGAGTTCGAATGGTGTATATGACATATAAAGAATGGTGGTATTTATGATGACCTAACTGACCTGCACAATATTTTTTTTTTAAACTGACATAGCTCTCTACGCAAATGCCTTTTTTTTTCTGTTGTTCAAAGAAAGTCTAAACAACTTTGAGTAGTAGCAGGTTTTGACTTTCGGTAGGATGCGAGTTATATAAAATACATCACATTTTAAAAGTTATTACGCTTATAGCACATAAGCTGTCATAATCTTTTAAGCCTAATAAAATAATGAACTGATGTGAGGGTAATGTTCATTTAAAGAGGCCCTGCAACAATTTTGCAAGGAGCCAGAGAATGGATTCTCTGAAGAAGCATATTGACTCACGAATTCACCGCCGCAGATTTTTTTAGAATCCGTCTGTCACGGGTCGAGTTGCGAAGATTTGTTGCACGCTGTAATTGTATTTTCTCCTCGTCTTGACGAAAGCGCTGGAAGCTTAGCAGGGAGCACAGGGAAATAAAATATGTTGCGGGTGCCTCGTGACTTTCAGCACTTTCTCTCTGTTTTTTTTTTCTTCAAATATGCGGCTTTCAGTTTGATCACGCACGTACGTGTAGGCAAGTGGCGGCCCCTGTAATGGCCGAGCGCGCCTTGCTCAAATCAGCCAATGACTGATACAATGGTTGCGACAGGTGATTTTTGAGCTTGTGGTGTCGTTTGTCGAGAAAAAAGAGCAATTTTTAGCTGATTTTGAGAATTTATTCTGAATCGCAGGCCGCGTGCTGTGCGATAATATTTGGCTCGTGTGTTCTCGGTAGCTTCGACTGCCGTACGGTAGCTTTTTCTGACCATGCTGAAGAAGTGTTGCAGGGCCCCTTCAAATTTTAAGAAGGGCTTCGCGGCAAAGCGGATTTCTCCTGGGTAGGTGTTTTCACGGCTTAGCAGGTCTATGTTGCAGTGAAACCCCATTTACATAGGGTTACATGCTGTTACGTCTGGCAGTCCACGCCGAACGTCAATGCCTCTGCAAAGGCGATCTGTGTCAAGGCCAGCGATCGAGCCCACCTGACACAATAAACTCAACGACGTCATCAAGCGCCAGCGCCGGTCTGTCTTATGCAACGCACAGCGAGCCCCCTCAGCCCCGTGAACCCGATGAAGCAATCGGCGCTTTCCAGTCTGGCGAGTCTTACACAATGCATGGCAACATCACTCGCCCTTGAGGGCAACGCAGCGCAGCGGCAGGTCCCCATTGGAGGATTTTGACATCACAGCCAGCAACGCTTCTGGTTGGACGTTGGTGACGCAAAGGTCCACCCCGTGCCTATAAATAAAGCCAAGCGGCGCAATGCCAGCAGCTGACCTATGCGTCAGAGAGCAGCTGACGTGTTCGTCAGAGAGAAGACACCTCGGCTCTTCGAGTCCCTAAGCTGTCGGCCCCAGTGCCGAATTTGTAACGCCTCTATTTCTATGCTGTACATAAACCTTGCCTTAACTCACCGTCGTCTTGTCCGCTCGTCCATCAACTTTGCGCAGAAGAAGTCGCGAGCTGAGAAGCACGCGCTACCAAACGGCTGGTGACCTTGGCGGCGAGTTTCGAAGCAGTGGGGCCTTCGGGACCGTGTCGGCGTCGCGCTTCGTAACAATGCGGGCTAATATACATGTATTTGTTCATTGCGAATGCTTTGAAATCTTCAATAATGTTAATTCAATTGAAATGAATTCGAATACTCTACTATTAGTTTGAATAGTTGAAGCATTCGAATATTTGCAGAAGCCTAGATAAATCAAAGCGAATGGCTTAACTCGGACTCGGTCCTGTGCAACAACTGTGCCGAATCAAATCTCGAGTGTTTGTGTATATATATATTAGTCCTTACACATGAGTCTATATGGCAATCATCGTGTACTTTGGATATGCATTGCGGCATCCAGTGGGACCTCCTTTATTGGCAGACCTGTAGCTGTTTATTGCACTTCGTCAAGCTTGCCCTTTAAAGTGGTAGTTCTTCGGTTCTGCTACATTGCTTAAACAACCTGTATAATACACGGGTGTTATGTATAGATCTTTGTCATTTAATATAACTAAATTACAGTGTCTTTTTTAGTCAAAAGTTATTAAAGATTACGGTAATCACAGAGTTTCATTGCAATGTCCACACAAAATCTTAAGTATGACCTGAATGTGTCGCCCTTTGTGCAGACAATTTGAAAGTTTTACAAGCTGTCATCTGTGCTGGACTGTACCCAAATGTTGCCAAAGGAAGCTTCAATAAAAGTAAAAGGTTAGTAAAGCTCTCAAAAATTTTCTTGTTTCTTTTTTTGCTCGCTGTAGTTTGTTGAAACTTAAAAATAAATAACTACAAGCTGCACCCGCAAAGCCACAGCATGCTTGTCAATCACTTACGTAAGAGTGTCGTGCGAGCTGGTTTAATTTCAAATCGTAAGTACTTCTTCATTGCTATTGTAAATAGCATGCATATCAAAAACTAATGGTTCATTGTTCCATCTTCAAATGTCATCTTTAGCTAAACAGTGATGCCGGAATGTGTGATTCAATTTGCCAGGCCATTCATATATTGAGATATAACCATCGACACAAACATATTGCTGCATGCATCAGTGAGAAAAACGAGAACCAGTGAGCATTGCTTGCTGCCGCGAGCCACAGCTAGATAGAAGACTCCGGTACTGTAAGATTCAGCCTGTTGGCTTCTCCTATGTTCACCTTCGCGACCTAATGAGTGGCCCCTTCAGCTGCACATGTCTCAGTCTCCTCTGTGCATAATAATGTGTCTGTATGGGTAGACCAACTATTTAAAGTGTATTAAAATCTACTTATGTCACTAAAATGAGCAAATGTGATTTGATGAAATGTCCATGCAAATTCTGTCTTGGTGTCAAGTCATGGCTCTGGGTGGAGCTTTCCAGGTTGTAAACAACTGCAGAACATTGTTGAACAGGTGAATTTGTAGAAAGAGTGGCTGCTGAGGTTAAATACCTATGGTTAGTAATGTGACAATGCTAATAGTAATAGTATGTGCCTGCGAAGCTGAAACAGCATATTTATGCAGAGTGCAATTGCCAACGCTATGTGAATATTTATCATTATTACGGTACTAATAAATCAATACAGAGTAGCCATAAATTTTTTTTTCTTGTAACTTATTCATTGCACAACTTGTTTTGCATAAAAGAACAGATTGAAAGGGGTGTGTGAGTAGCGAATTTTAGAACTGAATTGAATACGAATCGTACCATGAATTGAGTTTGTCACTAAAAGTTTTCTAATGTTCGCACAGCCCTGAAGATTAATCGTTCGTGGTGTGTATAGGCACTTGTTCGAACTTTGTTACCTTTTGACACGGCTAAAATGTACCCGTAAAGTTTGTCTGAGCAGAATTTTATGCCTTTATTATACAGCATGCCAAATTGAGTGTTACACTTTTTGCTTTTACAGACTCATGAGATGCTCCACAAAGACCGATGCAAAGACATCGCTACACCCAAAGTCTGTAAACGTTGGCGAAAATGGCTTTGACACTCAATGGTTTGTGTACTACACCAAAATTCGATCTACAAGGGTAAGTAACATGTAACTGCGGCTACACGGCAAAGTGTGCCCTCGTCTACCACCACTAACCCACCAATCACTAACCCTACCAACCGCTAACCAATCAACCGCTAACCACTGCTAACCTACCACCGTTAGTCTACCAACAATAAATACCATTTATTTTGTCTCAGGTAGCCTTACTAGCTGTCATGGATAAGTTTTTGGTTATTTTATGATGCTTTTTGCTCATGCATTTGCAGTAACGCATGTCTTCGGAGTTTGGCTGTCTATGGTACATTGTAGGTTTTTCTAATGCACATGTAGCATTGTTGCATAGTGAAATAAGGGGTGTGCCTGAAAATATGGGACAAGTTACTGATTGTGACAGGAATATGACTCTGCTTATCATCACCATCTCTTTTGTAGCACATACTAAACAAAAAAAAGTGCAGCACTGCTATATTTTCATACATAATTTTCTGATGCCAAAGCCTTGGAATAGTTGTAAGGGTGGGCAAATATGTTCACCATCATTATCATCAGCCTGCCTACACCCACTGCAGGGCAAAGGCATCTCCCATGTTCCGCCAGTTAACTCGTTCCTGTGCTTGCTGCTGTCACTTTATACCTGCAAACTTCCTAATCTCATTTGCCCCCCAAACTTTCTGTCTCCCCCTCACCGGCTTGCCCCTCACCCACTTCGAGATAGGTAGCGGTGCACTTGAAGTTGTAAAGGAGTAATTCTACTTAGGACAGGTAGTAACTGCAGAGCCAAACCACGAGATTAAAGTGACTAGAAGAATAAGAATAGGTTGGTGCGCATTCATTAAGCATTTTCAAATCATCTCTGGTAGATTGCCGCTATCCCTCAGGAAAAAGGTATATACCTGCTACACCTTACCGGTACACACCTACAGAGCATAAACCTGGAGCATTACAAAGAGGGTTCAACTTACCTTGAGGACAACGCAGCGAGCAATGAAAAAGGAAATTATAGGTGTAACCCTAAGGGAAAAGAAGATCAGAACGTACTAGGGAACAAATGGCTGTTAAGGACATAACAGTCGTGGAATTTTTGGGCTGTTTCAAAAGCGGCCACTTTACCATTTCTTAAGTGTTTAGCAAAGACTTATCAAGGCAGAACTGGATGAAGGGGAACACTCACGGGTGCTAACTTTCAACAAAAAAATTGATTTTATTGAAGGTTAGCACCTGTATATGTGCCATTTTGTTTTGCCCTGTCTTGATAAGTCTTCTGTAAGCCTTTAAGATATGTCGTACTAGTAAGGCCAGAAACCATACCTCGCTACATCACCATTCTGAGGCTGCTTTACAAATTCTTGGTTTACCTATTTGAATACTATTCGATTTGATATCGTTGCTGTTTGATTCAGTTATAACATTCACTATTCGCGCTCTGCTAGGTAGTTGTGAGCCTTGTTTACTCGTAAAAACTATTAGTGGTGCAGTAACAGCGTAACAGTGCTTTTCTCAGCATGTCTATAAGGCAATTCGCAAATGTTCTCCAACAGGCTAAGGCTGCAAAGCATATTGGAGTGTTCCTGAAGTCATGATATTTTATTAGGGGAAAACCTTGATTGCAAAAAAAAAAAAAAAAACATGCATCGGCAGTGCTCTCTGTGTTATCGACAAAGTATTACGTACTCTGAGAAATGGTTTATTTAGCCTTTAAATGCTGTTATAGATTTTGTTATGTTATAGGTCATATAGGTGATAAAAAAAACTTGCGCATGGTGGGGGGGGCCTCACAAATTTTTACCTTTTCTTTTTCTCAGACGTTTTTGCACGACATCACTCCAGTCTATCCCATTCCACTGCTGCTATTTGGAGGCTTTTTCAAGCACAGCGGAGACACTATCACACTTGATGATTGGATCACCATTCACTGCGACTATGATCTTGCGGAGCTTGTGCAGGTTCGTGTGCTTTGCCATGTACTGAAGCTGACTGATTATAATCTATTGTTATGAGGAAATCGCGGCAATTTTTACTTCTACCGTTTTATGCCTGAATTATAAAACTGCCAAATTGAATTATCTAAAATGCACCTTTAACGCATACTTTTATGTATGTCGCAAATTCTCTACATGCCTCAGAAGTGAGGACCTTGCAATAAAAAACATGCTTCAGAACTGCGCAACATGTCGTGTGCTACGTCTTGAGTGTGCACACACCTAATAAACAAAATCAGTGAAGATAGAACTTGTATCTGCTAGCAAGAAAGACCGAAATAGTGAGTGTTGTTGCCCATGCTTCACGCTCTCCGCTATCAGCTACAAAAGAATTCGTTCTAGCATAAAATACATTACACAAGATAGCGCTAGATTTTTCATGCTGAAAGCTACATTTCACATGAGTACTTTACAGCCGTCATGCCTTCCGTGACTTGCCCGGTCGGAAGTTTTTCGGTATGTCATGAATTCACGACACAAGAGTAAAGGGTCAAGAGTAGTTTCGTTGCTGCAGTTTCTTGGAGATCGTGTGTCATGACCATTAATTACCTAGATTCCTGAGAGCAGGAATTATCTTGGGGCTAGTAGGTCTGTTTATTTCATGTTTATAGAATTTCTGTGGCCTTTTGACATGTAGCGTACCGGGTATCTTGAAGGAGTATTGGTCTCAGCAAGCCGCAGGTCCGCCTTCACCGTGGCCTTGCGTAACAAACGCCGCTGCACATGTGCATTCAGACAGCCAAGGCGCTGAGCGCAGCGTGGCAAATACACAGTACTGCTCGAAAACAAGTCGTAGCTCTTTATTGCCTGCGGCAACACCGAAAACGCAGTACAGCGCCCGTTGCAGAAGGCAGTGGGAAAGTAAACAAGGCTTACCATGCCACTGGCGAAAAGTACTACACAAAGGGTGCCGCGAGCACGTCTCCATGTGCAAAAGAGATTCACGGTGACATGCCGCTGAGGGGAACAGGGCCTCGCGACTATGCTGCGCGCTCTCACGCTCTGGGACCGCAGGGCCTGATCGCCTGAGCGAGGGCAAACTCTGCTCTTCGGCCTCACATTCGTAAGGGGCAACAAAAGGTAAGCGTTCACCGCAGGCGCAAGGTGCTGCCGTTGACGAGTCCGAGCGAGCTTCAAACAAGTGGAGCTGATGGATGGGAAAGAAAATGTGTACGCATCCTTCATTGCCCAGAGAGGCCTCTGATTGACTCCTGACGCGCGCGCGATACGTCCTGGGGGAACTTGAGTGCAGCACCACAGTTGACTTCCGCTACCGGGTGAGAGGGGTTAACATCACTCCTGCTCTCCTAGCACTGACAAACTGCGGAAGAGGGGAGAGTCATGTTAGGACATGAGAACGGAAGAAATAGGGGACAAAGTCTGTGCAATGGCGGCTAGCTAGCCTCAATTTACATGGACGCAACAGCAAAAAATTAACATATTAGGAGCGTAAGCTTGAAAGTGACTAACATCATGTCTATGAACGGTAGCTTACGGGCAACTCTATATCACTTGATTTTGCAGTGTCTGTGGTAATTAGGGCTGCATGCTTATATTAATTTCAGAGAGAGATGTTATACTGTATGGCCATCCAAGAGGTTTAAAGAAAGTATGTGCAAGGCTTATAGACCTTCTCGCTGTTTACAAACACAGCTCCTGGATGGCTTCTGGTTTTGGCCACCGGTAGAGCTATAGTAGCATTGCCTGGGAACAATGAACGAGCAACCCGCTCATTTTCCACAGTTTTCTCCCTAAATATTTCTAATATACTTTCTCTTGAGCTACACACATTACAAGCATTAATCCTTAACTTCACGCACCTTCTGTTCACCTGAAAGTGGAAAAAAATTTTCAATACCCTTGCACAACTTAAAGAATAAGCTTTCTGCTTCGGTGTTAGGGAGTGATAAGTGAAGTGACGGAATGTTTCTTGGGTAGAAACACGTGTTGCTGCTCTTGCTATGTTGAAACCAACTAAAAAGGTGAATACTGAACGTCTGAAAATTATGTTTTCTTTTTATATAAAAAAACTAGAACTCGGGCCAAAGATTTATCTGAAACTTAGACTTGAATTTAATAATTAAATGATGATTTGGTGGTATTACCACAGTTTTGGTTCAATATCACTCATGAACAGATGAGCTCGTGTGGATCAGTCTCGTGGGGATCATTTGGTGGTTCACTGTTCGCTAGTAGTATCAAAATTCAGGTTCATCGAATCCTGGCTTTCTGAATGTTTTCTTACACTTTTCAGCGATTAGCTTAAGTTGAAGGTATTATTGAATGAGTAGGTGGTGTGCATGCATGATAATGTACTTTTAGGGTCAGTGTGAATTGTTAAATTGGCACGTATTTACAAGAATAAAAACTTGTTGTTAGCACTCGCCCAGTACTTCTGTTCATTCTAGTGCGCTACCACCACTTGTTTGCACTGCTTGTTCAAAATTAATTTCTACAAATTTACTCATGTTTATGTTCTTTGATGTATTTTTTTATTTCTTAATCATCCCTGAGAGAGATAGGTATGTGCTTAAAAATGGAAAAATATATTTTAAATAACCAATTGTAGCAGCCTTTGTAGAAAATATTTTTGTGTTTATTTTTTTGTATTTCTACAAACATTATGCATATAGGACTTGCGGCAGGAGTTTGATCGCATCCTTGAAAAGAAAATCACTGCCCCTGGGCTGGAGGCCGGGACCATGTCACCCAACCAGCGGCGGCTGCTTTCTGCCATCATCGGAGTCCTGTCACGGGAGACCACTGATGTGCCCGAGGTGCCCGATTATTTTGATGATGATGACGACGCGGATGTTCCAGGCATTGATGAAACCTAGCAAATTCTCACTGTTTATAGATGGCCTTTTCGTTCACCTGAGCATGTGATTGAATGATTGACATAATAAAAAATTGTGTTTATGTGTTTCATGTTCATCTGTCCCCGACATTTGCATAAGGAGGGAAAGGAGTGGCAAGTGCCACTCCCCAGTCATCAAAGGCCCATCATGATCATGTAATCCCAGGTTTTGCATTAAATGTTCGCTTATCCGAAAATTTCCTGACATGTACAATGCCCCATGTTAGCTTTATGTGTTGTGAAGAGGGCTTTTGATCCATCTTTGAATCTGTGGTGTTGCCAGTTTTCATAGTTTTTAAGAGTATATATTGGGTGTTAAGCTAAACATGTGTATCGTTTGTTCTGTGATGTCCCCCTTTACTCACTGCTCCCATGCATGGGGCCTGTAAGGTATCTTGAAATAAACTAAATTAAATATCTACTCACTGCATTCATACTTGTTTTTTTTTTACAATTATAAAAATGAATATAACATTCCAACTAGAAGAGTCGGGTGGTTGGGTCTAATGGGAGAATCGAAGCTTTTCGTGGGAATCACTAGTGGTGATAAGCTTGAAGGAACAGTGGAGGAGCTGATGATGACGACCTTGTATGGACGACGTTCCAAACGAGGTAGGTGGCCTACCTTGTATACCTATCTCTTTCTGCATTTCTTTCTGTTTTAATGGGTTACCGACACGAAATTTTGGTCCCAGTTTTTTTTTTTTTTTTCTGCAATCTGTTGCTGGGGTCCTGTTACTATAACACGACACAAATAGTTTGTCACAGTGCGTGGCAGGAAAGAGTGCTCTTTCCGGTCCCCCTTCAGCTTGCTCAGGAAGTCGAATTTTTTTCAAACTACCGGCTCCTCATTACAGACCACTTATAGCTTCGGTTTAAGATAACAAAAATGACAAGCCGCCGGGTGCAAGCATCACCACCTAGGATGTGTAACGTTCGTCCATGTCGGCATACAGAACTGTGACGCACTTCCGCACAGTCCGCATCTGCTGCTGCTCGCCTCGCTGGTAGGACCTTTCGCTGGCTGGGCTGCTACTTCTGCCCCTGCACCATTACAGTGCACCAGGGCTCACCATCGCACGCTTTGTTCTGTTGGCAATTATGCGTATACTTAGTACGTGGCTGCCCGTCAGTCGTGCAGACATGCGGAAAATGCAAGCAATCGTAATGCGGCAAGCTGTTGACACTTCAGTACTCGAACTGCCTTGCTCAATGGATGCAACGTGCACAAACTCACAGGGTCCCTCGTGCGCACGCCTGAGAGGACACGAAGGTGAATGCCATCTCCATATTGTTCTCAGTTGATGTGTGCCCTGACACCCTTTAAAAGCTTTCTGCACATAACGGGGTTTTGCACTGCCTCCAAAATCGAAGGCACAACACCTGGTTTTGCATGGCCTCCGTGATCTGACCATCTTTGACCAAGGTAGGACACCGTGCGATGTTACGTTATGATGACGTTACAAGTTTTAGCTCCCTCTTACGTCATCACGTGATGATCAGTAGCAGGGGGGGAATTCAAGCAAGCATACTTTAAGTTTGTGAGCGTGCATATATATATATATATCTGCACCGTGGTGGTCTAGTGGCTAAGGTACTCTGCTGCGCAGGTCGCGGCATTGAATGCCGGCTGCTGCGGTGGCCGCATTTTCGATGGAGGTGAAAATGTTGTACGTCCGTGTACTCAGACAGACTTGGGTGCACGTTAACAAACCTCATGTGGTCAAAATTTCTGGAGCCCTCCATATATATATATATATATATATATATATATATATATATACGCAAGCAAAATTGAAACAATTCAGGGGGGTCGAACCCCAAACCTCTTTGTTATGCCCATGATGATGATCCACGACGCCGCTGACGCGGGACGCCGACAATAAAATTTTACGTTTGAGGAGGCATCAATGGTTTCCGTCTTGAGGTGCTCAAAAAACTAGCAGTTATTCCACGTACGAATACAATCGATGAGCGGAGCTGCTTCGAAATGGGACGCAAACGACTATGCGCCTGTTCTCGCTACTGGCTTTCATGAAGGCGGTTAAGTGGGGAGCGGGTGGGGAGAGTGTCGTCTGCGCTCGGTGGCGGGAACGACTGAGCGAATGAATGTGCGGTGTGCACAGCGTAGCGCGAGTCACCTGCCGGGACGCGCACCGGTTGTTTTGCTCGGCCACGGCCGGACTCGACTCCTTCTCCGGCGCTCCCCTTAAGGAGCGTGCGGAAGGAGCGTCGAGTCCGGCCGTGGCTCGGCGCGCTTGCCCGGCACAAATAGCTTCGACCGCAACGACGGCGGAGGGCAAGCCAGCTTCGCTCCTTGAAACACACACACGCACACACTACGGCGTGCCTCATAACAGAGTTTTGGCGCACAAAGCTTTGCTTCAGCGCCACTGAGCATTCCCATGTGATATCTTCTTGCGTGCCCCTGTTAAGTTACTGTAACGACGTGTCGCACCCAAACGAACGTTAATGCTACTAGCCCTACGCTGACACTGTCGAATGAGTTCTTTGCGCGTACAATATTGTTGTGTACCTAAGCCTGAGCGTGCTCACGCGATCGCATGCTCGTGGCCTGAACAGCGACCAGGACGCGCGCTGCGTACGCGACCAGAAAAAAAAAAAAAAAACTCCCAAGCATTTCCCCGAGGGTGAACATGGTTAAGTGCGAACACACGGGGTGATGCTATGAGGGGTATTTATTAATTCGCACTATTATATTTATTAATCACACTATGGTGCCTTTATGGTGTATGGTTCCTGGGAATCGCAATTTGATCACACGGGGGAGTTTACGTTAACTCACTGGCGAATGCCAACGGATTTTAACTTTACTCCCCCTCACGACCCGCTCTCGACGGGAGGCTGAGAGAGAAGGCCGGGGGGCCAAGGGTAGAGGGGTGCGCGCGCAGCTGTAGCGAGCGAGGAGAGCAGAGGAGCGAGCGAAGGGGGAGGGGGTTTAAGGCGCGTTACTGACACCGATATCAGCGTCGCGTCCGTGGCTCGTCGCGCTGCGGCCTGCCAAGTCCTCTTTCTTTTAAAGATAGAGAGAAGACTGTGGACGCCGCCGACGGCGGTGGATGGTTTGGGGTCGCTTATAAAGTGTATTCACACTTAAAACGATTTTCTGTATGTGCGCGCTTTCATGCCACTCGCATCGGCGACTGCCCGCCCTAACGCCGTAGTTTGCAAAGAACGCAAAATAATCTTTCCTCTGAGTTCGTCAACTGCACGTGTGTTTCTGAGCTTGCGCGGCGTGTTTACTGCATGCGCGTCCCCTCCACCCTCTCTCTCCTCTTTGTACGCTCCTGCTCTCTACTCTACGCATCTCTCGCCACGGCGCTTGCACCCTCATTAGCGAGTTTCTTGATTTAAAAAAAAAAAGAAAAAAAAAGCGGCTGCTCGCATTGCACAACCTTTCGCTGGCCACCCTGTATATAGAGGCGCTGGATAGTGACCTCCAAGGCAGTGCCGGTGGGAGATTTCTCCTGTTCGTTGCAGCGTGCGCGTTGACTAAACGTGCTTTGGTCTCTGTGTCCTATCGGAGTTTTCTGCCTCTCATTGCCCATTAGCTGCGTCTGGCACGTTCCCGTAGGAAACGCCGGTTCATCACTGTGTGCTTTGCGCCTCCCCAAGTTCCTCCTGCGTAACGCTGCTATGAGCACGCATTGCAGCAGCGTCAACGCCGCCGCCGTTGTAAGCGTTAGCACCCGCTCCATCGCATCTCTGCACATGGTTGCCTTTAGCGGGAGATACTGCGTAATTTTAGGGGTGAAGCTCCTTAATTAAGTCATGGGTCGTGCGTCCCCGATGTATGTAATGATTGATATGTGGGGTTTAACGTCCCAAAACCGCCATATGATTATGAGAGACGCCGTAGTGGAGAACTCCGGAAATTTTGACCATCTGGGGTTCTTTAACGTGCCCCCAAATCTGAGCACACGGGCCTACAACATTTCCGCCTCCATCGGAAATGCAGCCGCCGCAGCCGGGAGCCCGATGTATGTAGTAGTAGTAGTAGCAGTAGTATGTTGTAGTAGTAGGTAGATACACCTCTCGTTAGTCCTTGGAATGTCCGCTGCATGGCGGTACTTGTATATGATGAATATATGGCGAAAAGATGCGAGATGGGGGGTACTTTGAATGTTCAGTAGATGGACGGACAGACAGACGGATGGATGTACAGATAGAAGAACAGACAGACAGACGGACGGACGCATGGTCGAAAGCACGGACGGATGGATGGAAGCAACAAGGAACGGACCGAGGGACGCTTCGCCCCGCTCATCATTATTCACTCCGTGGATATGCTGCAATTTTATTTTATATGGACATCCCCTGTCGTGCTGATCGCAGCGATAACGGTGGCCTCATGACACCGTACGAAGGAGCGAATTAGCGCAATGCGCAAGAAAGATGTCTCGGTTATTGACGCGTGGGCCAAGCATGCATGCATGCAGCTTCGCTTCCCGTTCAAGCGCCCCGCCACGTGGTGTAGTGGCTAAAGTACTCGGCTGCTGACACGCAGGTCGCGGGATCGAATCCCGGCTGCGGAGGCTACATTTTCGATGGAGGCGGAAATGCTCTAGGCCCGTGTGCTCAAATTTGGTTGCACGTTAAAGAACCCCAGGTGGTCGAAATTTCCGGAGCCTTCCACTACGGCGTCTCTCATAAGAGTGACTCCATAACCACGAAACGCCAAATCGTCCGTGGTTTTGGGACGCCAAATCGTCCCAAAACCACGATAATCATATCGTGGTTTTGGGACGTTAAACCCCACATATCAAATCAAATAAAATCCCGTTCAAGCAACTATCGTCTGCCTGTGCACCGCCGTTTTGTAGTTTTCGTGTATCCGACGCTGTAGCTGATTACGCAATGTCGAGAGGCTGTGTTTGACGACGTTACACGCTTCACAGGTAAACTGAAGGTCGCGGGATCGTTTCCCGGCAGCGGTGGCCTCATTTTGATGGAAGCAAAGTGCTAGAGATCCGTGTTCTTAGACTTACGCGCATGTTAAAGAATTCCAGGTGGTTGTGATTTCTTGAGCCGTCAACTACGGCGTTCCTCGTAATCATACCGTGGTTTTGGTATGCAATACTGACAGAATTATCGATCAGCTTGTGCGCCAGAAATATATTATCTCTAGCTAATCTTCCATTTAGATAGTTATTTGCTTAACAACATGTTTCCGAGATTCGGATGCCAATGAACGAGCTCCAACGTACATCAATCTTTCAAGTCCCGTTCCGTTTCTGTTCTGGAACGAAAAAAAAAAAGGTTCTGTAATAGATTTTATTTGTATGCAACATATGAAGTCAAACTAATGGTATAGCGCTCCTCTTAAAAAAGTGAGACAAGGGTAAAACACGTTCTCCATAGGAACGGAAGTAACTGTACGAAGAATTCCTGCCAAGTAATGCAAGCCAGTACTCTTCAAATTCATAGTATTTAATTGTTCTCTCAAAAGTGAACGATAAATTTTTTTCGAGCAGGCTAAATGTCTTTTGTCGAGGGAGTGAGCATTGTGTCAGAAGTAGTGCACCATCGAATGTTTTTTCTCTGATGTGCGAGACCACTTTTCTGATAAAACAAACCAGCGCCGAGAGTAAGCACTCTTCTGAACGCTGGCCAGCTTGACGGGCACACAAAAGTCCACTAGTGTAAATATCAACATCTCTTTTCGCCATTGTTTTCATTTATCACACATTTTCAGCCCATGTTTACCTGGGAGTCCCTGTCGCAAAGACGCGCTGTTAGTGCCATCTGAGGTATGCATTATTGCTCACGTTGCATGACATGTTGCATTAAACATCGGTAGTTCTGGATTGCAAAGTTTTTCCGTGTACCAGAAAAAAAAACGATTGAAAAAAATTCCGGTTTGACTCCGAAATGAAATAATAGCTAACGTTTAGGTTGTGTTTTTGTTCCGGTTAAAAATGCCGTTTTCTTCGTTTTTCCTTTTCGCTCCGTTCCGACACGATGGTGACACTGCTTTTCGCGGTTAGTGTCTGAAGCCGTATGCGGTGAGCCACGCCGAAGCCAGACGTGTTGTACCAGAGAGCACCTCCAGTGGTACCGAGGCCACACAGAAGGCATACGTGTTGTACCAGAGAGCACCTCCAGTGGTACCTAGGCCACGCAGAAGGCAGACGTGTTGTACCAGAGAGCACCCACAGTGGTACCGAGGCCACGCCGAAGGCAGGCGTTTTGTACCAGAGAGCACCTCCAGTGGTACCGAGGCCACGCAGAAGACAGACGTGTTGTACGAGAGAGCACCTCCAGTGGTACCGAGGCCACGCAGAAGGCAGACGGGTTGTACCAGAGAGCACCCACAGTGGTACCGAGGCCACGCAGAAGGCAGACGTGTTGTACCAGAGAGCACCTCCAGTGGTACCGGGTTTTCGGTGCGCGGCGAGAGGATTCGGAGCTCGACTGCTAACACGTTGGCGGCGGGTTAAAGGCTGGTCGCATTCCGACGAAGACAAAAAGCCAGACGACCGCGCACTGTGCGATGTCAGCGAATGTTAAAGAACAGTCAAAATTCAGGCGTCCCGCATCACCATATCGTGGTTTTTGCATGAGGAAACACTATTACAACGATGTTTTCGAATAAGTACAACCTTCTTAACGTGCTGAGAAGGCGAGAAAATTTCCTTGAAATGCATGCCGACGTATTTCAGTAGCGCGTTGAATCCGCTTCGGTTGGTATGTTCCATTCCGCGACCGGCCGGTCAGCAGTCGAACACGTTAACCAGCATGGCGGGTTGTTCATTATAGTAACTATTCAAGTGAAAACACAACTAAGCTTGGTTATTAATCAACGCGTTGTGTGTGTTCTCCTGCTTTTGTGCCCCGCCGTGGTGGTATAGTGGCTAAAGGTACTCGGCTGCTGACCCGCAGGTCACGGGATCGAATCCCGGCTGCGGCAGCTGCATTTCCGATGGAGGCGGAAATGTTGTATGCCCGTGCACAGATTTGGGCGCACGTTAAAGAACCCCAGGTGGTCGAAATTTCCGGAGCCCTCCACTACGGCGTCTCTCATACTTCTATGGTGGTTTTGGGACGTTAAACCCCACATATCAATCAATCCTGCCATTGTCTCGTCTTCGTTCCTATAGTGCCGTTTTTCGAGCTCACTATAGTATAAAACCACCCAATTTTTTTACTGTCGTACGCAGCAGTGACATTCTTTTGAGTCAGCGCCATGTGATGGAGAGAAGCTGCACAAAATTGTTTTGTGGGCATGCACTAGACAGCCTATCTTTTTTTAAAACCTAATCTTGCCATATTGTCAAGGTGCATACACACGAGAAACTGCCACTCACGCACGCTATAGTTAAAAATTTGCACGGCAGCGCTTCGATTTACGTCCACGAAATTGATCCTGGCACAGCCACTTTCAGCGGGCCTCATAAGTCATTAAAATATCTGGATTTTTGCGTCCCGGAACCACAATATGACTATGATGGACGCCGTAGTGGAGGACTTCGGAAATATCGACCGCCTGGCGTTCTTTAACGTGCACCGTCGCAGTACAGTACATGGTCCTCTAAAATATCGCCTCCGTCAAAATGCCCCGGTCACTGCCGGGATTTAATCCATGGCAGTCCGGTCAGCAGCTGCACACCCATATATAGCCACTGTACCACCGAGACGGACACCATCGTAAGTGGATTAAGTGGGGCACGTAAAAGAGCCCATAATTTAATTAACTCGTAATCAGTACTCATCACTCTTGATCAGTGCTCATTGCATTTCTGACGGTGGTCTTGCAGCGATACATTCAACAATCTATTCCTTTTCTCGAAAGCCGAAAGTAGGCTTTCTGTGCGCATGTGCAGAAAATATAATGCTACACCCAGAGCGCATCTTTAAAATCCCGCGTAAATGTAACGCTTTCGTGGATTTTTCTATTACACGTTGGTAAAACCAAGGCGACACCGCCAACTATACGCAGTTGCTGTCGAAGAACACGAGGAAAGCTTCACGAACATTCCATGCTCGGGCGCAGCATGCTGACGGGTCTTTTTTTTTTTTTCTTGAGATTTTCTTTTCAACATCGTCAGTCGCTCTGATCGCTGTGATAACAACGGCGTCTTGGCGCACAGCGACAGTGACGTAATGACAAGATCGACCAATGCGCGAATAAAGAAACTTTTCCACGCATATCGACGCATGCACGACACATCATGGAATTATAATGTTCACGGTCAGAGAGCGTCTTTCCGCTGTCTAGAACCGCCATTTTGCTTTATTCTCTCGACTTTGACAGTTGCTGTGTCTTATTACTGCTCAGCTCTGCGTCGATTCGCTGCCATTTTGATGCTGTATTCACGCACTGACAGTGGCTGTACTTGACTACGAAGTGCCCGTCTTATCCTACGTATCGTGTACGGACTCGAGAAGAACTGGCTTCAGCTTCTAGACATAGAAAATGTGAGGAACGGTTCGAAAAACTTCGTGCCTGGCAAGCCTTCGGACAATGCCGCATACAATGTGTTTCGCTTACTAGCAGGACTGTTTGTTGCTCGTCATGTGCAAGAGTGGATATGAAATGGCCTCAGGCATTTATTTCGACCCTCGAGGTGTTCCTACACAACTGTCGCCAGCCACGCAAGCTTCTGAAATACGTGCGACGCTTTGTGAATGCGCCGAACCTGGGCTCGTTGACGAAGTTCTCGTACAGCTAACGCTAAGGGTGCTCCACTGAAGCCGGTGAAGTGAACTTACAGAACGCAAGTCATGCCTGCCGCAGGCACATTTTTCGTTGTGCGTGTTTACCAACCATCGGCGTCGACTGGACAAGTAACTTGGATTCATGGTGGACATCTTTCCAAAGACCAGTGGGGTCGCCCTCCTACAAGGAGTGCTTGGTCATCGGTCAACAAGTAAGCTAGGGAGTCTCCGAGCTCGCGAGGGTGGTACGCAGCTTTAAAAGCCTGTCAGTTGATTAGTATATCGAATTGGTACGCGCCAGGCGTCTTGGTTACGCACGCAAAAAGTTAAGGAGGTTAGCTGCATCGTAAAATCAAGCCCGAACCATTTCTGGGCGGGCTGCGGCCACGAGTCGGGTGTTCGCCGTGACGGAATACGAGAGGACGGGCCGGCTCACTGGTGTGGCGACGAATAGAGCTTCAGGTTCAGCCCGCCGTTAGCTAACACGTGGAAGGGTAGCTTGATATAGCCGTCCTCTTTCTATTTCGCCGGGGCCATTTGCCCGTTCCGAATGACGTTGCACCCTCAACCACTATTTCATAATTACGTTGTGCGCGTGCGGTACAAGATATTGTGACGTGTGGTTTTATATGGAATGTGGTTCTGAGGAAGCAAACGGCATACGGAATAGCCTCGTTAGCTCGATAGCTTTAATGCTGCGGAACTTCTTCAGGTTGCATATCAGCGCTTCCGTCTGCAACCAATATGAGTGGTGGTCAACTATTTATCTTTATGAGCGTGTGTGGACAGTCTGTTTTCCATTGCTGTGATACGCACTTCGCTCACCTCGTCGGACGCGGCGACGGCTTTGGTCGACTTGCCTGAAGACGGTCCGCGTACGCTTGCGAACCTCATATCATGCACGGTGAGTGCACCAGCTGTTCCTACATTCGTGTTTTTAAACAGTACATCTTGAACGTTTCAGATGACTGGCCGCTGCGGGCTGCTATACATCGACGTTGGACTACGGCAATGATATGCGAACACCATCACGTGAATCCATCGTTGCGACACTGCAAGTGGGATGACAGAGCGGTTCCGGGCCAACGAGATTGCAGTTTTGGTGTCTAACCATTGCCCTCACTATTGGCGGCCGACTGTCGAAGTCACCCCGGGTCTTATCTGTGAGAGAATCGCAGAGGACGGGGTACGGGTTGGACGTCGCACCGCGCATGTCCTCCAACGACCTAGTCATGGACATTGAACCCGTTCCGAATGGCTTTGGGAAGCGACCACTTTTTCGCGTCGTGTAGCCCGCGCGCGAAATTGCGCTCGAGCGAAATGTGGTTTCGCGGAAGCCAACTGCATCCGGAATTCCCTCGTCAGCGTGTTATGTAACCGCACAGGAAAACTGATTCCTTCAGCGCGATGTCATCACTGTCACTGTTGTTTTACCTGGTAGCTCTGTTTCTTATGATACGTTTATTCACGGTGCTGTGCTTACTGTGCACTTTTGAGGATTATTTCCAGGGTTTGTTCGAGTCCCGCTGATTGTGCACAGGTCCATGGACATCGCAGCACACTACTATGGAATATGGTGAGTTCCTAAACTTCTTTCCATTTCTGTTGGTCAACAAGTGGCTTTTGTATACTGACACACCCCGGCCTGCAGATGTCTTGTTTCCGAGCGGGCTGAGCATCGAAGACCAGCCCCAGACCACGAGAAAGTTGCGCTAAACACTACTCCGTATTCAATTGCTGTTACATCTGTCGGCAGGAGAGATCAATAAGCGTCATGCCTTTATCTTTACGTACTGACAACTCTCGCCGCGCTTGTGCTTACATGTGCTTAAAAATTCCGCCATTTTTCGATGCAGCTTTACTGTACCTTCTTCCATTGCTACCCGTGACACGGACATGGAGCTGATTCCTGCAGACTGCTTCCAAGGCGATCCCCTGGGACATCAGTCGTCGTATGGCCGAACCTTTTGACACCTTTGCACTGCGTCGCTTATAGCGTGATCCTGGCAGACGGCACGTTGCTGCTACCCTTGGAATTATGTTGGTGAGGGCCACACTCGTAAGACTCTTACTGCGGGTGTACTTGCTCGTGCTTAACAGTTCTGCCACGTGTTCTCACAGGTTCATCGTGTAGGCCTTTCATTGCTACCCTTGACAAGCACACGGAGATGACTTCTGCTGGCTGTTTCCAAGGCTTATCCATTTCCGAGAGTGCCTGCGACGCCACTCGACGTATGGCCAGACATTTTGGCACCTTCCCACTGATTCGCTGATGGCGTGATCCTGGCAACCGACACATCGCAGCTACCCTTGAAATTGTTTTGGTAAGTGCCTCATTCATATGACTCTGACTACGACTCTGTTTACATGTACTTAACATTGCTGCTGCGTCTTCTTGCAGCTTCCTCGTGGTGGTACTTCATTGCTACACCTGACAAGTACATGGAGATGACTCCTGCAGGGTGCCTCCAAGGCTCTCCGTTCCTGAGATCACCTGTCACATCAGTCGTCGTATGGCTGAACCTTTTGGCACCTTCGCCCTCCTTCGCTGATGACGTCATCCACACTTCAGCTACCTTTGCGAAAGGTAATTAGTCTCAATTTTTTATGGTACCTCTATTTTTGACTATTGCGGTGCGTGATGTTACCCTCGGCTTTGCCTTGAAATCCACATGCATTACCTGAGGTTGATAGAGTTCGATTTCACAGATTATCTGCTTTTATAAATGTTTATTGAAAACAATTACAAGCTCATATGCTTACAGGGTCATTGGAAAATTTCCAGCGTTTGTTGGGTAGTCGCAACTGCACTTGCGACCCTCCAACGGTGCCTTACAGATATCATTTTGAATTAAGACTTGAGTTTATTGAACAAAAACAAATTTAGTCACTTTGCCTCATTCATTCAGCAGTTTCTTATTGACGAAGGTTTATATTAAACATACACGTCAACATTGCTTATTATTGTTGCTTGCTTCCTTATACCTATTATTCCAAGCTCTTAAATATTGATGCTTATCTATTGACTAGATAACGTAATAGCAGAAGACATGCAATCAAAGGAACAGCGTGGACAGGGCAACAAGAAAGCCATCTTATGCTCTGTTCTCGTGTTTGTGATTATCAACTTTGCCACGCAAAACTCACGGGCTGTTTGCAGCTTGTTTTCGGCTATATAGTTTCACGGCGTCATCGGGTACGTGTGTAAACGAGGCAGCCATGTTTTCAAGAGCTAACTACGGCCAAAGTATCTATGAATTTGCCTTCGCACTGCCACACGTGTAGGTGCAAGACCTTGTTCAATGAAACGACAGTGCTCTTCAAACATAGCGATCAGATCGCAAGAGAACTATTGTAAGCATTTTCCCCAGCTACGCGAGGGCTTCCAACGTATGCCAGTCTCAGCGCACAACTCGACAGTAATCTACGAGATCACCATCAGTGAACTACAAGCTTGCTATAAGTGAATTTGACAGATATATAACTATTCGCAGGGAAAATGTGAACTAGCTTGAAAAGGCGTGTCAAGCAACTAAAATTCTACAAACTACGAGAGAGAAGAAAGAAGCCTAAATGTACTTAATATGACGGCTACTGGCAACTGTATGTCGGTGAAGGGGGAAAGAACAGGAAGACTGATGTGTTAACCAGATGTGATGGTTAAGGACGTTCGTCACTATGTTTGTTGATAGCGGACGAAAAAGGATTAACATCAACAATGGATGCGAACAAAAGAAGCGTTATATTGTACACTAGAGAACTAAGTGGCAGGTGAAAATAAAACTATATGTCCAACCCTACACGCCAAGCGTCACGCAACATGTACGAGAGTCAGACCTCTATTATGCGGAGAGCTCGCGGCTACGCTTATCCGAGTCCAGCGCGTAGAGTTCTCAGTTCGCAAGAGGAAAACGCTGTCTCACAGTTTGGGTCCCCGTCGTCCCGACATGATGCGATCATCGACGTGCGCGAGGGCAAAGATGGCACGGCTGGAGCGGCTGGAACGGCTGACGGCACACGGATGCGCTACCGTGTGCAGCGCCGTTTAGTCAGACGTCGCGGCCAGCAGTCAGGGTCGCAACTCCTGAGGTTCAGGGTCAGGCCCCGGCTCACGAGGACCACGCCCAGTAGGCCTCGCCCACGAACCTGCTTCCGGCCACTGCACCCAGGCAGGAGCCGTTCAGCAGGCCCCGTCCTTGCACCTTGTACAGGCCGGCGGACTCGACCCCGAACAAACACGCCGGAGCTCGACCTGGCCGACACGTACGGGTCTTACGTCCGGCTCAAGAACGCTCCCAGGAACTCGTCCTCTCGAGCGGCGCACTGCTTCCTCTGCCTTCCTGGCCTCCACCCTCGAGCTCTTTTCCGCACGTTTCTCGGTACTGCTCGGCACCGCTGGCGATCCTCGATTCAGCCAGCAACTCCCCTGGCCCCTCAATCCTCGGCCACCCTGGACCTCGCCCGGCTCCGTGGTCCTCCGTGCACACGCCCGCGTCTCGCCCGGCAGAACGTCTCGCTCGTCCCTTGCCGATGTGCGACACTCTGGTGACACCGGCGCTTGATGGCATGGGTGCGACTACTGAGCAGTCAACCGGCATCGGAGACGCGATGCTCCATGCGGGGAATGGCCAGCCCGTCCAGCGAAGAGCGTGCGCCGAGACGCGATGCCCGACGCAACCGTGACCATTAGCCAGGCCACGTTCATCGCTGTGTCGAACGGCTGACCGTGGAGACGCCTCGCCGAGATCCGCGATGCCCTCGGCAAGGAAGAGAACAGCAGGCCAGGCCGCGCCCCGAGATGCAGTACTCGTGCCGGCAATGCCGCCCCAGCTGGTAGTTGGACGACAGTAGCGTGGACAGCCGCGTTCCCTGGCCGGAACCTGGATCGCCTGCGTCCGACGCCTCGGCCCGCTGTCTCCCGTCTGCCGCTGCTTCGGCTCGTCCCCAGCCACAAAGCCCACTGCCACGTGATGGTCGCCCGTGGCCCAATCGTGGCACGCCACCTCTATGGGCCACCACAGGTCATCAGCTGATTCGCTGACACTCACGCGCACATTACACGCGCCTTGCCCCGCACTTCCGTCGTTGTCGTTTTCTTCACTCATCACACCAGATATTAGCATCCCTTTTGGGAACGTTTCATGCAGTCGACTTTTTTTGTGTGTGTATTCCCTGACAAAAGACAAGTCCGCTTGCAGAAACACAGGCTGCAGGGGCACTTCTTTCTCGCTTTTTTTTTCGCATCAAACGCAGAAATTGTAAAGATCAACTGCTTTCAAATAACTTGAAATATACTAACTCTCGTCTCACGTGTCGTTTCAGGATCTCCACCTGTGTTCTCGCTTTTGAGGCGCCGCAGAAGATTGCTCCAGCCCACTCTTGACATCGGTAACGTCCATGACATCACCCCAAAATCGACGACTGCTCGTTCTACCGGAAACTCCCGGCCGTTCAATTCTTCGTACGCTTCCAAGCCTTTGTTGGAGGTTCCTGCACTGTCTTCGCAGCGTGTGGGTGTTCTCCGGAAAGACTGCAGTCGCCTTCACTAAAGGCTCTACTGAATCTAGTGCGGTATATTTTGTAACATGAGTAGGAAATGATGTAAATAATCTAAAGACGCAAGTTTCCCTATATTATCGCAGCCAAAGGATGGTACATCTAGCCGTTTCAAGGGAGCCCAAGAGTAAAAATGAAAAAAAAAATGTCGCGTCATTTGTAAACGTTTTATGATGGGGATAAGCATATCTATTTACATTCTGTGCTTTCGTAGAGTTAGGAGGTGGGATTACGTGCACGCATGTTCGCACACACTTTCGTTTGCTCACAATTAACGTTCCAGTCGGCAGGTTATTTCTGGTCTTGTTGCGTTCTGAATGGGTCGTATTCACTTTTTACTACAGCTTGTTCCACGATGTCGTTTTCTTACGGAGAGTGCCAGCAACGACCATAACTTGTTGATGGACCAATGATATGTATTGTGGAGCATCTTTCAGAGCTATTGAATTTTTTTATGTCGGTCATACTGATTGACGTAGGAAGCTTAAATGACTCTTCTTTCTTGTCCACTGACATACTCCTCGAAAGTCGTTGGAAAACTTATTTGTCTTTAGCCCAAGGTTTATCTTGGAGTGTTTTCATTCAAGGAACTGATTTGTTAAAAGTTTCGTTATCAGTGGATGCCCGTCTGGCCTTTTCTAGAAATACGAATTTGGGAAACTCCAATCCTTGAACTAATTTGCAGAGAATTCGTCGTGTCTCATCAGTAGCAGGCTGTTTGGCTTCGTCTCAGGGTTGGAGCTTTGGTCTTTCATTTGTTCAACTTATTCCCAATATTCGTCATGCCGCATCAGTATAGAAGCCCATTCGGCATTGTACAGAGTTTTAAACAAGGGCCTTTCATTTCATCGCACCTATTTACGCAAGACTCATCGAGTCGAATCAGTAGAAGCCCGTTTGAGTTTGTCCCGAGGTTAGAACTCTGATTTTTCATTTACTTAATCAAATGGAACTCATGTCGAATTGGTAGAAATCCATTCGGCTTTGTACCGAGATAAAATCAGGGCCTTTCATTTATCGCACTTGTTTCTGAAGCTTTCATCATTTTGAATCGGTAGAAGCACGTTTGGCTTTGTCCCGAGGTTTGAAATCGGACCTGTCGTTCGTTGAAATTATTGGCGCGTAATTCATCGTGTCGCATTGTTTCATACGAGGTTAAAAGTCTGAATGGTTTGTCTCGATGTTCTTTCAAGCAATGAACAGATTTCTTGGAGTATCTCAATGTGCGGAAGCGTTAGAAGCACCTATATGGCGCTCGCTAGAGAGTTGATTGCAGTGCGGTTGTTTCATTCATTCAAAGAGATTGCTCCAAAACGTTTTCTTGCTAAAAACAATAGTTTCATATATTTTCTATGTTCTCACACATTTTAGGATTGTGGCCGCAAACTCGTTGACATTTAAGCGGCAAGTAGTTTATCGTTACGTCATTTCAGTACGGCACCCAGAGTGATCAATAGTTTTAAATGACATTCGCATTGGAATCGGTTACTGCGCTTATTTATTTGTCTGTGGGTTTATCTCAGAGTAAATGCTCGACCCATATTGAACGATATTTTCTATAAAAATCCTCGTATGTGATCAACTTAAGTACTCGTTATGTGTTTCCAAGGGGTCAATATCAAGCATGTCTTATCCATATCAACTTCCTCTGGACGGGCTCAAAGTTTTCACACACGAATGGTCTCGTTTTTCTTCCGCGTCACTCATCGTCAGTTTCGAAGCTCATCACCCCTATAATGTGAATAAATGGGAAAGGGCTGGGCGTTTACCCTCACCAAGGAAAACTCTGGCCACAGCAAAGACATCTTTTTATGACATGCACCATGAAGCAGCCTTATTGTGTAAGCCAGAACGATCGGGATTCATTCATTGTACCTGAACCATTCCAATTCAATGTATGTGCATAATCACCCGTTATGAAGCACCGTTTGTCATGATAGACGCTATATACGGCGCGTTTGGCACCAATCTGCATGTTTTGTCAAGCTAAAAGGGGTAGCGTGAACCTCTGTCTAGTGAAATTGTCGTTGGCTGTTTGTACTGTTTCTGTTGCTTTTTGTGCTGTCCATTGCGTTCATTGCTGCAAGAAGCCACTGCTCCATTCAATAACTTGACTTAAAAGTATGTACAATAATTGCATTGACTGCAGAAAACGGTATTGTTTTCATGACCGTAATGCTTGAATAAACGTTTGCACGTTGCTTGGAAAGCCAATAAAAATCTTCAGATCCGGACCTAGGTAAATTCCCATGGTCACCACTTTTCTGCGCACATCAATTTTCCTACAGTTTGACTACTGTTTCAACCAAACCACAAGTACGATCGTACGTATTGTTTGTTGTTCTTTCATTTTTAGAACAACAGGGGCTGTACTTAACCAATTTTTCTTAGTTCACAGGCCGGAAATTCTGATAGGGTCACCTCTAAGTGTCAATGGTCACTATTTGGATGGAGATGTGTATTGAAAGACATTTAACGTACAAATAAAGAAAAACACGAACCTAGATTAAATTCTCATATTGACCTGCTTAATAAATAAAGCTATCCTCTCGATAGTAAAACCCGAGCCGTGTCGTTCAAATGCTTTTTGCTGCAGGCATTGTATGCAACGTAAGTTGCCTGGGAAATAACCGGGATTTCCACCATAGGTCCCGTGACGGGTTTAAATATTCGAGGCGTGTTGTTAACGTGTGAAGAACGCTTCTTTCCTTTTCTTCACACATAGGTCTCGTTAGCCCATGAAAGCTATATTACCGCGCAATTTTCGCGTTACTATAAGTAGTTGCATAACATAGGTATATAGTGTATAATAGTCGAACGACTCTGAGTAGAACGACTGTCATTAATCGCGGTGGCTACGATAAAAGATTTTAAAATAAAACCAGTCGCAGACAGTCTGTTGTTTTTACAGACTAGTTATTAGGTGCTTGTAATTTTTTGTGTGTGGAAGTGCGGTGATGAAGAAAAAAGTCGCAGCTTTGCCGCAAAGGCGAAGCAATGAACCTAATAGCAACAAATTGGAAGGTCACGTGCAAAATTAAAAGCAGATCAAGACGAGCCCCGCGTTTTTTTGAGCAGAAATGATGCACGGAACATACTCAGTCGTTATACTTCACTGTGTCTGAAAAGCTTTTCGATAACGGAGATTGCAATGATTGCACTGACATTTGTGCACCAGTTAACTACAACCGAATCATTCCAGGTAAAGACGGAGGCCAGCCAAGACGTACGATCCTCCCCACAGCTAGATAAGGGCGCGCGAGGGAGCGTCACTCCCCTTCTCTAAGCGGGGTAAAGTACGCGTGGGAGATCAGAGTACGTGCCGCCGCGCGATGTGGCGACGCGCGCTTATTGCACCATCTGGCTGGCAGTGCTGGAAACGAAATTCCCTCCGAGATGGCCGTCAGCAGCGGTAAGTGGTAGATATAATTAGCGTACCGTTTGAACGTTGAAGGACGTGCTCTTCGGTGGCGCAGTGGTTAACGCCTTGCACTCACGAATAACAGGATCCAAGTTCAATTCCACAGACTGGAGCCTTTTTCCGGTTTCTTTTTCTTTCTTAGATTTTTCACACACACACACACACACACACACACACACACACACACACACACACACACACATATATATATATATATATATATATATATATATATATATATATATATATATATTATAAAAAGATTTATTAAGCAGAAAGGTTGGTGCTTGGAAGGCTTGGAAGGCAATGCACCAGCCGCAATTTCCGAGCTCGAGCCGCTGCTGCACACTCGATCTGCTGCCTCTGCGCCGAAATACTTCCTCTTCTTTACAATGGCCCCACGGAGAAAAAAAAAGGAGCCATCCTGGCGACTTAGTCCTGGGCAGGCGGCGTTGAACCGTGGTATTGCTTGAGCCTCTGGACGTGTACAACCTCGCGGTCTCGACGTCGCAAGTCTGATGGTGGCGTAAGAGGCTCAATGAGGTAATTTACTGGCGAAGTTTGTTCGACAATACGATATGGCCCATCGTACTTTGGCAGAAGTTTGGAAGAGAGCCCTGGTGTGCGATGCGGCACTGACAGCCATACAAGTGAACCCCGGAAGAAAAACGGGAGTTGAGGTCTGGGCATCATGAATTGCTTTTTGCCTGTTTTGGTCATCGCAGGTAAAGCGACGAGCTAACTGGCGGCATTCTTCTGCGTGTCTGGCGGCGTCCAAGATCGGTAGGCACTCGGACGCGTCTGGTCGATAGGGCAAAATGGTGTCAATGGTGTGGGAGGGGTGACGGCCGTAGAGGAGGTAAAAAGGGGAGAAGCCTGTTGTCGCTTGCGTTGCCGTATTATAGGCGTATGTAATGAATGGGAGAACTAAGTCCCAGTTAGAGTGGTCAGGCGTCACATACATAGATAGCATGTTACCGAGAGTACGATTAAAGCGCTCGGTAGCCCCATTGGTTTGTGGGTGGTAAGCGGTACATGTGCGATGTACAATAGCACACTCAGCGAGCAATTTTTCAATGACCTCGGACAAGAAGGCGCGGCCGCGGTCACTGAGGAGTTCTTGAGGGCCTCCATGACGCAACACAAAATGACGCAGTAGGAAAGTGGCAACCTCCTGTGCTGTAGCCGTTTTAAGAGCAGCGGTCTCAGCATAGCGCGTTAGGTGGTCGATAGCAACTATTATCCACCTGTTGCCAGTCGGAGTCAATGGAAGTGGCCCATAAATATCTATTCCAACCCGTTTGAAGGGTCGGGAAGGGCATGGTAAAGGCTGCAGTTCCCCGGCGGAGGCGTGTGGTGGAGATTTTCGGCGCTGACATTCGGCACAAGAGCGGACGAAGTTGCGAACGAAGGTATACATGCCACGCCAGTAGTAGCGATGTCGAAGCCTTTCGTAGGTCTTGAAGACTCCTGCGTGGCCACATTGTGGGTCAGCGTGAAAAGAGGAACAAATCTGCGACCTCAGGGTTCGTGGAACGACGAGCAGCCACTTTCGTCCCCCTGGTGCGTAGTTGCGTCGATAGAGAAGCGTGTCACGTATCGAGAAGTGTGGAACTTGGCGCCGAAGCGTTCGCGTCTTTGGGAGTTCAGAAGTGTCGGAGAGATGATTGAGGAGAGACGCAGTCCACGGGTCATTGCGTTGTTCGATAGCAATGGTGTCAAAGTCAAGTGATGACAATGTGGAATCGCAAGCGGAGTCAGCTGTGGCATTCTGGGGCAGGGGGGAACGGGAAAGGGCGTCGGCGTCAGCATGCTTCCGTCCTGACCGATAAACCACGCGTATGTCGTAATCTTGGATTTTCAACGCCCAACGAGCGAGGCGGCCAGATGGGTCTTTTAACGTCGAAAGCCAGCACAGCGCGTGGTGGTCGGTCACGACTACAAAAGAACGACCATGTAGATATGGGCGAAACTTTCCAAGGGCCCACACAATGGCCAAGCACTCCCTTTTCTGTGACGCTGGAGTTGCTCTCAGCCTTGGTAAGTGTGCGACTAGCGTATGCCACGACGTATTTCCGATGTTCCGGTTTACGCTGTGCGAGCACAGCACCCAGGCCTACACCACTGGCGTCGGTGTGGATTTCAGTTGGAGCTTCAGGATCGAAATGGCGTAGAATGGGTGGCGTCGTAAGAAGCCGTCGCAGGGTGGTGAAAGCCTCGTCGCAGGCAGGGGACCACGATAAGAGGTCTTTACAGCTGCTGAGAAGTTGCGTGAGAGGTGATATGATAGACGCGAAGTTTCGGACGAATCGCCGGAAATACGAACACAAGCCGATGAAACTTCGAAGTTCTTTGATGGTGGCAGGTTTAGGAAACGCCGTAACAGCTCGCAATTTCTCGGGATCCGGGAGGATGCCTTCCTTGGAAACAACGTGGCCCAAAATGTTCAATTGACGCATGGCAAATCGACATTTTTTGAGGTTTAATTGCAAACCGGCGTTAGTTAAGCAAGTAAGGACGTGCTGAAGGCGACGTAAGTGTGTGTCAAAGTTAGGGGCGAAGACCACGATATCATCGAGGTAACACAAGCATATCTCTTCTTTACAATATATATATATATATATATATATATATATATATATATATATATATATATATATATATATATATATATATATATATATATATATATATATATATATGGTGAGTGATGTCGACGCCGACGCCGGTGGCAAAATCCAGCCGAGAGTGTCCATATAATTGCTTTTGCAACAATAAAAATCGAATGGGGGTGGGTCATTTTTAAGGAACAGCCGCAAAGGTAAGAAAAGGGGGTGTAGAGTGCACAATAACTATCTCTCCTGTGAGGAAACGTCAACCGATACACTCGCGAAGGAACGGGGACTGAAGGGAAAGTGAGAGTGAGGAAGAAAAATTAAGGTAAAAAAAGACATGCGAGGATAGAGAAAAAAAAAAAACGAGGTAAAAAAAAAAAGGGGTCGGGGGCATGAGTCAAGAAAGGAAGGGCAAAACTGGCATCACGCGAGGAAAAGCGCAGTGATGCTCACAGTTTTATAAACATTACACATGTACTCGACTAGTGGCTAAGGTACTCGGCTGCTGATCCGCAGGTCACGGGATCAAATCCCGGCTGTGGCGGCTGCATTGTTGTAGGCCTGTGCACTCAGATTTGGGTTCACGTTAAAAAAACCCCAGGTGGTCAAAATTTCCGGAGCCCTCCACTACGGCGTCTCTCATAAACATATGGTGGTTTAGGGACGTTAAACCCCATATCAATCAATCCTGCCATTGTCTCGTCTTCGTTCCTATAGTGCCGTTTTTCGAGCTCACTATAGTATAAGCCCCGCCGCGGTGGTCTAGTGGCTAAGAAACTCGGCTGCTGACCCGCAGGGCGCGGGTTCGAATCCCGGCTGCGGCGGCTGCATTTCCGATGGAGGCGGAAATGTTGTAGGCCCACAAATCTGTTGTTAAACCCCAAATGTTGTTAAACCCCACAAATCAATCAATTACATATGTACTCCTATATTTTTTCGGCTGCTTTTGGCACTAATGACGGAGAAGCCAACGTTCCAGGGGAACATTCGACTTGGAAAGATCGCTTAGTAGGGTCATCGCTGCAAAGTGCGACGTCAGAAAAAAGTCGAGCTTTATCGTGTGTGATAAGGGCTTAAACTTTTTCGACTGCTTTTGGCATCTAATGCGGGGAAGGCAACATTCCAGGGGAACATTTGACTTAGATAAATCGCTTAGCAGTGCCATCACTGCAAGCTGTGACGTCAGAAAAAAAGTTGAGCCTTATCGTGTGTGATAAGGGCTTAAACTTTTTCGACTGCTTTTGGCATCTAATGCGGGGAAGGCAACATTCCAGGGGAACATTTGACTTAGATAAATCGCTTAGCAGTGCCATCACTGCAAGCTGTGACGTCAGAAAAAAGTTGAGCGTTATCGTGTATGATAAGGGCCTAAACTTTTTCCACTGCTTTTGAGCTTTGCTTGTGGGAAAGCCAACGTTACAGGGGAACTTTTAAGTCGGAAAGATCGCTTAGTAGGGCCAAGCTGCAAGGTGTGACGTAAGAAAAAGTTGAGCCTTATCGTGTGTGATAAGGTCCTAAACTTTTTCGACTGCTTTTGAGCATTGATTGCAGGGAAGCTATTGTTCCAGGGGAACATTTAACAGGGGAATATTGCTTAATACGGCCATAAATGCAAGGTGTGACGTCAGACAAAGTTTAGCCTTATCGTGTGTGATAAGGTCCTAAAATTTTTCGTCTGCTTTTGAGTATTGATTGCGGGGAAGCCAACGTTACAGGGGATCTTTAAGTGGGAAAGATCGCTTAGTAGGGCCAAGGTGCAAGGTGTGAGGTCAGAAAAAGTTGAGCCTTATCATGTGTGATAAGGGCCTCAACTTTTTCGGCTGCTTTTGGGTATCCATTGCGGAAAAGCCAATGTACCAGTCAACATTTTGCTCGGAAAAAATGCATAGCGGACCCATCGCTTCGAGCACGCACTCAATTGTCATCACCATGGAGCTCGAAGAACAAATGGAACAATCTAGACTTCTCTTTGGTGCGAGAGCGCACTCAGTATGCTAAACATGTAGAATCGCGCAAAGCTACGACCACAGCATACCACAGCATTGTCCTCTGGAATGAACTAAATATTCACCATGGTGGCATGACTCTTTCGAACTTACGTCCATATGCTCAGAAGCGGAGCATCCTGTCTCCTGTACAAATACGGCTGTCTGCAGGAGGTGAGTTCATTCGAAGGGTATGATTGTTTGGTATTGTGGATGCTAACAGGTTATAAGGAAATTACTTTTAAATGCTCAAGCTTTTCTATGCTGAATCAATGACACAGCTCTTATGATCCGCCTTGGTGGCGTTGACAGTCAAAACTACGCTATTTGCTCCGAAGGCGAGCATCTTAAGCGTTAAGCAATACAACAACACTTGCAGAGCGGGAATGCATCTGAGCCACATAATGCACTTTACCACACTGTACTGCTCTGTTGGCACTGTACCACCAATATTGGGCTGCAATGCATTCAAATCATACGAATGCGTCCTATGGACGAAGAAAAAAAAATGACGTCCTCGTAGCGCCGGGTTTCAAACGTAGTCACTCAGGCTCGTAAAGTGAGGGCCTTAACCACTAAGCTAAGCACCTAAGTTTGGTATACTCGAAAGGCATCCAGACCATATATGAATGTGTACGTCTTACCAATGACGTCATTGCAGCAACAGAATTGGAACATTGCCCGTCACGCCCCAAAAGCGAGCACCTAAACTTGTGAGCTAAGCACCAAAATGCGCCAAGTGAGCGGCGCAGTTTAGAACTGTGCCGATTGCGGCTTGATGGAAACATGGTCCGACCTATTGTGCGAGGGTCATGCTCGAGGTGATGCGCTGAAGCGGCTCCTCACGAGGCACCATCTTGTCGGACTTCCACGTGTGACCCTGCACAAACATCCTACCTCCCACCGGCTACGAGGACCATCGCCGCTCTGCCCTTGCGGTCCTACTCTGCATTCTTGAGGACGTCACCATGACCAAGCAACTTTTACAAGCCGCTCGCCACGCTGCATCGTTTGCTTCTCCTTCCATCAGGTGCTTTTTTCTCCCCTTCATTTATGCCCCCTCCCATTTTATTAACTCGTTTATTTTCTCACTCTCCTCTCATATATCTTTTCTTTTGTACCTTATACTTTCCTTTTTTCTCCACTATCACTGCCCCTTCAGTCCCCGTTCCCCCGCGAGTGTATTGCTTGTGGTTTCCACGCACGAGATAGTTATCGTGAGTTCCACACACCGTTTTCTCACCTTTCCTCCACTCTTCCTGAAGAATTAACCCCCCCCCCCCCCATGTTTTCTTTCTTTTTTCTCGTTATCGCCACTTTTGCACACACGGAAATTCAACAAGCGCTTAATCACTAGCCTGTAATAACACCACCCCGTCTGCGACTGGTTTCACTTAAAATGCTTCAGTGTAGCCAACACGTAATTATAACACACATTCGGGTCGTTCTTCTCTATTATACATAATGCATATGATGCCACTAAAAAAATTCATCTAACCTAAGGTAACAACAGACCTGCTAAACGATGGCGGATAAATTGTTAGAAAAACTGGCCACCTTATTTACGAAGTGTCTCTTGGTGGTCTTCCAGGATATTGGTACGCTTCCCGTCAACATCATCTTACTCGATAAGGAAGGAGACGTAAACTACTTGAAAAATTAGACCGATCAGCTTACTGTCCCTTCTCTACCAACTATTTACAAAAAAATTAGCTAACAGAATTAAGGTGACACTAGAGTTCAATCAACCAAAGGTCGCTTCTTATAGTAATGCGAAAGTTGCGAACTAAAATAGCTTCCCCCAAGCTAACGAGAGCTATCTGTCGGGAAAAGAGAAGAAGCGTTCTTCATGACGTTATTAACACACCACTAAGATTTAAACCCGTCGCGGGACCTATGGTAGACCTATGGTACCCTATGGGACCATATGGACCTATGAACCATCGCGGGACCTATGGTACCCAATCCCATTTTTTTTCCTATTAAGCTGACGATGCATATGATGTCTGCAGTAGAAGCAGTTGGATGACATGACTCAGGCCTTACCTCTAGAGAGGATAGCTTTCTTTATCAAGCAGGTGAATATCCATATTGATTGATTTGTGGGGTTTAACGTCCCAAAACCACGATATGATTATGAGAGACGCCGTAGTGGAGGGCTCCGGAAATTTTGACCACCTGGGGTTCTTTAACGTGCACCCAAATCTGAGCACACTGGCCTACAACATTTCCGCCTCCATCGGAAATGCAGCCGCCGCAGCCGGGATTCGAACCCGCGCCCTGCGGGTCAGCAGCCGAGTACCTTAGCCACTAGACCACCGCGGCGGGGCGTGAATATCCATATAAAATATGTTTGCTCTACCTGTACAAAGTCATATCTAGCGACGCACATTTTCATCGATTGTAGTGACCATTTACACTTATATGTGAATTGATCAGAACTGCTGGTCTCTAAACTTAGAGAAAGAAATTACATTAGTACCCCCCTCCCCCCCGAACCGTGCTGAAAATATTAGAACGAAAAATACGTACCATTGTGCTTGTGCTTTTGGTTGAAACTGTAGTCAAAGTGTAGGAAAGTCGATATGCACAGGAAAGCGCCGAACATAGTGATTTACAAAGGACAGGGCTCAGAACATTTTAATTGACTTTTCAATAAATGTTCCAACGTCTATTCAAGCATTATGGTCATAAAAAGACTATCAGCTACTACAGTCAACGCAATTACTGTATAATTTAAATTACTGATTGTAACAGTGGCCTATTTGCAGCTATTAACGTGATTAACAGTACGAAAAAGTAACACGAACTGTGCAAACAGCTGACAACAATATAATTGGACAAAGGTTCACACTGCCTCACCTCGACAAAACATGGATATTGATGCAAGACGCAGCATGGCGTCTAGATGACAACAAATTTCGTAAGATTGGATGGTACCAAGAACTTGCCTTCTGTATAATTTAGATGTTACTGTCATGTTTATAGTTCACGCACAGTTCCTGTACGTTTATGTAAAAACTACACAGCACGAGTGACACAGCACTTCGAAGTGGGTGATTATGCACATACATTGAAATGGAATGATTCAGGTACAATGAATAATTCACTAGCGTGGTGTCTTGCATCACAAAGCAGCTTTATTGTGAATGTCATCAAAAGATGCCTTTGCCAAGACCAAAGTGTTTGGTGGTCAGCGTAAACGCCGAACAAGACCTAAAAAACTAATTTTTCAAAACAATTTTTCGATTTACCACTGAGTCGACAATGGGTTGTGGCCGTCATCAGGTACACCACACGTAAGAAAACAACATCGTGGAACAAACTGTAGTAAAGAGCGAGTCCAATCCATTCAGAACGCAACAAGACCAGAAATAAAGTTAACCTTCCAAATGGAATGTTAATTGTGAGCAAACAAAAGCTTGCGCGAACGTGCGTGCACGTGGTCCCACCTCCTAACTCTACGGAAGCACGAAATGTAAATAAATATGCTTATCCTCACCACCAAACATTTACAAATGACGTTGACGTGACTTTTTTTTTTCAGTTTTACTCTAAGGCGACCTTGCAACGGCTAGGTGCACCATCCTTTGACTGGGGTAATATAGGGCGACTTGCTCCTTTAGATTATCTACATCATTTCCTATACATGCTACAAAAAATACCACACAAGATTCGGAAAAGCCTTTAGCGAACGCGACTGCAGTCTTTCCGGAGAACACCTACAGACAGCGAAGACAGTGCAGGAACGTCCAACAAAGTCTTGGAAGCGTACGAAGAATTGACCGGCCAGGAGTGTCCGGTAGAACGAGCAGTCGTAGATTTTGGGGCAATATCATGGACGTTACCGATGTCAAGAGTTGGCTGGAACAATCTTCTGCGGGGCCTCACAAACGAGAACACAGGTGGAGATCCTGAAACGACACGTGAGACGAGTGTTACTATACTTAAAGTTATCTGAAAACAGTTGATCTTAACAATTATTGCGTTCGATAGAAAAAAAAGTGAAAAATAAGCCCCCCGCAGCTTATGTTGCTGTAAGTGGACTCGTCTTTTGTCAGGGCAGACATCAATAATAATAATAATAATAATAATAATAATAATAATAATAATAATAATAATAATAATAATAATAATAAAACTGGTCGACTGCATGAAACGTTCCCAAAATTGGATGCTAATATCTGGTTAACACACCGGTCTTCCTCTTCTCTCTCTCTTCACCGAAAAACAGAGTTGCCAGTTGCCATCATTTTAAGTATATTTAGGCTTATTTCTTCTCTCTAGTTGTTTGTAGAATTTTAGTCGCTTGACACGTCTCCCGAGTTTATTCGAACTTTTCCTGCGAATAGTTATCTATCTGTCAAATTCACTTACAGCAAGCTTGTAGTTCACTGATGGGGATCTCGTAGATTACTGTCGAGTTGTGCGTTGAGAGTGGCATACGTTGGGAGCACTCGCGTAGCTGGGGAAACGGCAGAATGAGGCTAGAATGTTTTAGTTTCTAACGACTTTATATATAAAGAAAGCTGGTTAGGTTAACATCACCTACATATTTTGCTCAGACTACAATATTTAGCACGTGAAGCTAATAAAGGACATCGCGCAGCTTTTTCAGACGGAACGTTCTCTGTAACAAGCATATACTTTGGCCGTTGTTTGCCTTCGTAAACATGGCTGCCTCGTTTGCACACGTACGTGATGACGCTGTGAAAATATATAGACAAAAACAAGCTACCTACAGCGTGTGCAGCTTACGAGGCAAAGTTGATAATCACGCACACAAGATCAGAGTATACGATGGCGTTCTTTTTGCTCTGTCGATGGTGCGCCCTTGTTTGCATGTATTCAGCTAAAATGTTATCTAGTGAACAAATTAGAGTTATTATTTAAGAGCTCGGAATAATAGGTTCAAGTAAGCAAGCAACAATATTCAGCAATTCTGACGTGTATGCTTATATGAACCCTCGCCACTAAGAAACAGCTGAAGGAATTACGCAAAGTGACTAAATTTGTTTTTGTTTAACAAAGTCAAGTCTTAATTCAAAATGATATTAGTAAGGCACCGTTGGAGGGTCGCAAGTGCAGTCACGACTACCCAACAAACGCCGAAAATTTTCCAATTGCCCCGTAAGCATACGAGCTTATAGTTGTTTTGAATAAACATTTATAAAAGCAGATAAGCTGTGAAATTGAACTCTATCAACACCAGGGAATGCGTGTGGATTTCAAGGCAAAGCCGAGGGTAACATCACGCGCCTCGATAGTAAAAAAATAGCGGTACGATAAGATATTCAGACTAATTACCTTTTGCAAAGGTAGCTTTAGTGTCGATGACGTCATCAGCGAAAAAGTGTGAAGGTGCCAAAAGGTTCGGCCATACGACGACTGATGCGCCAGGTAATCTCAGGAACGGATAGCCTTGGAAGCAGCCTGCAAGAGTCATCTCCATGTGCTTGTAAGGTGTAGCAATGAAGTACCACCACGAGGAAGCTGCAAGAAGACGCAGCAGCAATGTTAAGCACATGTAAAAAGAGTCGTAGTAAGAGTCATATGAATGAGGCATTTACCAACACAATTTCAAATGTAGCTGCGATGTGTCGGTTGCCTGGGTGTCGCCACTAGCGAAGCAGTGGGGAGGTGCTAAAAGGTGCAGTCATACGTCGAGTGGTGTCGCAAGTAATATCAGGAACGGATAGCTTTGGAAGCAGTCTGCAGGAGGCATCTCTGTGTGCTTGTCAGGGGTAGAAATAAAGGACCAACACGAGGAAGCTGAGAGAACATGCCACAGCGATGTTGAGCACATGTAGGCTCAAGCGTAGTAAGAGTTGTATGAACGTGACACTTACCAACACAATTTCAAGGGTAGCTGCGATGTGCCGTTTGCCAGGATCACGCCACCAGCGACGCAGAGGGAATGTGCCAAAATGTGCGGCCATACTACGACTGATGATATGAGGTTCGCAAGCGTACGCGGACCGTCTTCAGGCAAGTCGACCAAAGCCGTCGCCGCGTCCGACGAGGTGAGCGAAGTGCGTATCACAGCAATGGAAAACAGACTGTCCACACACGCTCATAAAGATAAATAGTTGACCACCACTCATATTGGTTGCAGACGGAAGCGCTGATATGCAACCTGAAGAAGTTCCGCAGCATTAAAGCTATCGAGCTAACGAGGCTATTCCGCATGCCGTTTGCTTCCTCAGAACCACATTCCATATAAAACCACACGTCACTATATCTTGTACCGCACGCGCTCAACATAATTATGGAATAGTGGTTGAGGTTGCAACGTCATTCGGAACGGGCAAATGTCCCTGACGAAATCGAAAGAGGACCGCTATCAAGCTACCCTTCCACGTGTTAGCTAACTGCGGGCTGAAGCTGAAGCTATATTCGTCGCCACACCAGCGACCCGGCCCGTCCTCTAGTATTCCGTCACGGCGAACACCCGACTCGTGGCCGCAGCCCGCCCAGAAGTGATTCGGGCTTAATTTTACGATGCAGCTAACCTTAACTTTTTTGCGTGCGTAACCAAGACGCCTGGCGCGTATACCAATTCGATATACTCATCAATTGACAGGCTTTCTAAGCTGCGTACCACCCTCGCGAGCTCGGAGACTCCCTATCTTACTTGTTGACCGATGACCAAGCACTCCTTGCAGGAGGGTGGCCCCACTAGTCTTTGGAAAGATGTCCACCATGAATCCAAGTTACTTGTCCAGTCGACGCCGATGGTTGGTAAACACGCACAACGAAAAATGAGTCTGCGGCAGGCGTGACTTGCGTTTTGTAAGTTCACTTCACCAGCTTCAATGGAGCCCAATTAGCGCTAGCTGTACGGGAACTTCGTCAACGAGCCCAGGTTCGGCGCATTCACCGAGCGTCGCACGTATTTCAGAAGCTTGCGTGGCTGGCGACAGTTGTCGTGCAGGAACACCTCGAGGGTCGAAATAAATGCCCGTGAGCATTTAATATCCACTCTTGCACATGACGAGCAACGAACAGTCTTGCTAGCAAGCGGATCACATTGTATGCGGCATTGTCCGAAGGCTTGCCAGACACGAAGTTTTTCGAAACGTTCACCCCATTTTCAATGTCCAGAAACTGAAGCCAGTTCTTCTCGAGTCCGTACACAATACGTAGGATAAGACGGGCACCTCGTAGTTAAGTACAGTCACCGTCAATGCGTGAATAAAGCATCAAAATAACAGCAAATCGACGCAGAGCTGAGCAGTAAGACACAGCAACCATCAAAGTAAAGGGAATAAAGCAAAATGGCGGTTCCAGACAGCGGAAAGACGCTCTCCTGCCACAAAAATCATGATCCCATGATGCTTCGTGCATGCGTCGATATGCCTAGAAAATTTTCTTTTTTCGCGCATTGGTCGATCTTGTCATTACGTCACTGTCGCTGTACGCCAAGACGCCGTTGTTATCACAGCGATCAGAGCGACTGGCGATGTTGAAAAGAAAATCTCAAGAAAAAAAAAAAAAGACCCGTCAGCATGCTGCGCCCGAGCATGGAATGTTCGTGAAGCTTTCCTCGTGTTCTTCGACAGCAACTGCGTATAGTTGGCGGTGTCGCCTTGGTTTTACCAACGTGTAATAGAAAAATCCACGAAAGCGTTACATTTACGCGGGATTTTAAAGATGCGCTCTGGGTGTAGCATTATATTTTCTGCACATGCGCACAGAAAGCCTACTTTCGGCTTTCGAGAAAAGGAATAGATTGTTGAATGTATCGCTGCAAGACCACCGTCAGAAATGCAATGAGCACTGATCAAGAGTGATGAGTACTGATTACGAGTTAAATTATGAGCTATTTTACGTACCACAATCCACTCATGAGGGGTGGTTGTCTCGGTGGAACAGTGGCTATATTGCTAGGCTGCTGACCGGTATGGTTCATGGTTTCGAGTCGAGGGAATTGTATCTATCTATCTATCTATCTATCTATCTATCTATCTATCTATCTATCTATCTATCTATCTATCTATCTATCTATCTATCTATCTATCTATCTATCTATCTATCTATCTATCTATCTATCTATCTATCTATCTATCTATCTATCTATCTATCTATCTATCTATCTATCTATCTATCTATCTATCTATCTATCTATCTATCTATCTATCTACCTATCTATCTATCTACCTATCTATCTATCTATCTATCTATCTATCTATCTATCTATCTATCTATCTATCTATCTATCTATCTATCTATCTATCTATCTATCTATCTATCTATCTATCTATCTACCTATCTATCTATCTATCTATCTATCTATCTATCTATCTATCTATCTATCTATCTATCTATCTATCTATCTATCTATCTATCTATCTATCTATCTATCTATCTATCTATCTGTCTATCTATCTATCTATCTATCTATCTATCTATCTATCTATCTATCTATCTATCTATCTATCTATCTATCTATCTATCTATCTATCTATCTATCTATCTATCTATCTATCTATCTGTCTGTCTGTCTGTCTGTCTGTCTGTCTGTCTGTCTGTCTGTCTGTCTGTCTGTCTGTCTGTCTGTCTGTCCGTCCGTCCGGTATGCGGGTTTAATCGCGGACGTGGTATTTAGATGGAGGCGAAATGTTAAGAGGACCATGTACTGTGAGTTAGTGCACTTCCAAGACACCAGATGGTCAAAATTTTCGGAGCCTTTCATTACGGCATACCTTGTCATCATATCGCATTTTTCGGACGTTGAACGCCAACTATCATTACTGTTAGTTGCTTTAGGGAACAATCAGTAAAGAAAGAGTAGGTACTTCTAAGTTGGTAAACTCGTGCTTGATTTCCGGCAAAGGCGGGCGCATTTCGATGGGGCTAAACGCAAGAAAATCCGTCTACTCAGATATATGTGCTCGCAAAGAACCTAACCTTCGCGGTCAGAATTAATCCATAGTGTCCCACAACCTGGTTCCTCATGCATAATCGCATCGTTGTTTTGGACAAAATAGCCTATCATTGCCTAAAACAGATGATGATCATGACACAGTAAACGGTGGTGTTTCGCACGTTGTATAAGTACAGGAGTTAATATTGGCGTAGCAATAGTCACGGCATGCTGGCACAATTATCTATTTTCTATTTTTGCACGAAAATGCTTCAAAGATATAACGCTCGTGTTGATCTCAGAATCAATTCTTGCAGTCGTGTAATTTACCAGCAGCTGAAATACGGCATGATTCTAAGGGAATTTTCTCGTTCTTGAGCACGCTAGGAGAGTTATACCTATAGGAACACGTGTTTGTAATAGTGATAATATCTAGAGTTGCACTTCCAAGAAATCACAGCATATTCACGGAGTGAATGATGATGAGTGGCGCAAAGCTTCGAAGGGTTTTATCGGCAAACCAAGAACCATCCGCTGGCCGCGTCCGTCTGTGCGTCCGTTCGTTCGTCTGTCTGCCTGTCCGTCCGTCCGTTCTTCCATCTGTCTGTATGTCCGTGCGTCCACCTGTCCACATGCTCTTCTGTATGTATGCCCGTCCATCTAGTGGACACTCCAAGTACTGCCATCTCGCATCTTTTCACCATATATTTAATATACACAAGTAACGCCCTTTCAGCGGACATTTCAAGGACCAAAACCATAGTCCCTCAATACTTTTTTCTGGTCACAAAACTTCGGGCAAAGTTTGGTATAGGGACAGAGCCTCCCGCCAGGGGGCGTTACTGCAGACAAGGAGGGTGCCAAAGTGTGCCCGCCCGTTACAAAGGGAATGGCCGCATTACCATCATCATCATCATCATCATCATCAGCGTTCATCGCGGCCGCCTAAACGGCGTTTTTGGCGTGTCAAGGAGCTTTCGTGGTGGAAGCTCGCTCTGGTGGCTTCACGGACATAGTTCCGCGGGTTTTCATATACTGTTCACCCATCGCGTATAGGCGGCGTACTCGTACCTGCGCGTAGCGGCCATAAATGTCCGGTTGCGGCAGTGTTCTATTCATTTCGATCGCGGCGAAATTGGTGTGCAGGCACGCCCTGCACGTTCATTTAGCAAAGACTGCTTGGTCATGCCTCGTTGACGCTTTTTATTTTCCTCGAGGCTGTAGCCGACCGTCGGCGGAAAAACCGCGACCAACATTGCCAGCACACAGCAGTACGCACGATGGGCGCGAATCCCGATTCTTCACCGATAAACGTACTGACGCGCGCAACTTACGCGATGATACTTTCTCCCGGCGATTTATCAATGCTTTGAAAAAAGACTTAGTTTAAACTCTTCTGAATATACAAGACCAAGTTAATTATGTTACTTTAGAATGCGGTTCCGTGCGCCGCCTACGCTCGGCGGAGGAAATACCACGTTAGAGAGAGAGAGAAAAAAAAAGATTGTAGCTTGCCCGTGCGTCGCTAAGTTCTGTCTCGGGCAGACTGCACCTACAAGACTGCGAAGTGAATATCACAACATTATTGTAACAATACGAGTGAAAACTCTGATAAGGCTCTTCCAACCGCCTCTGTGGCTAAGCAGCTGAGGTGTGTTGCTAAACATGCTTGGTGAAACGCTCGCATTCCAGGGAGTTTCCAGCGGTGGCCGCTAGGTGGCGAGCGCTTAGTTGGAGTCGCGAATAGCTATTGGGTTGTCACAAGAGATAAAGAAATATTTTAGTGAAGAGCTGGAGATGTTTGTCTGGCTTTTCGCATGGCATGCTAGTCCAGGTGCTGGGTGATGATTTGGATTTATACAATGATAAACACATAACACGTATACCCACATACTTAGTCCTGTGTATGGCTAAAAGCCCAGTTGTGGGACTCGGCATCGTTGCCTTTCTAGTGAAGCATCATCACAGCGATACTGCGACTTCTTTTTTGTTACTGAAAGAAATATTATATGCTCACAAATTAGGAATTTTCCCCTCATTTTTTCAAGAAAAGGTATACGTAAGATAGCCCGGGACTCATGAATGCCCGTTTCAATCTTGGGTCCGCTCATCATCGTTGGATCTTGAACTTTACTGCCTGTTGGCTTCGGCAGCAGTTCTCTGCAGCTCGACGTTGAACTGGGATCGCAGCAGCGGAAAGAAAGACCGCCACACGGTTGACTTGCACTGGTCCGAGTCCAAGTAGACCGCCGAGGTCAGGGCCTCAAAGACGTCTGCCAAGGGCTTTGGAGGAGCATCAATCTCGAAGCCTGGATACTCCTTAGAGCCGAGAGACGGTTACATGAAATTAGGGTACAAATAAATACATATGGACAGTTGTGTTGTTTTAGGTCCATTAGCTTCCACTCAGATGATATTTTTGTATAAATAAATTACACCTTACGACCAAGAACCCCACGTTTGCTGCGAGAAGACGTTTTGTAAGCGAAAAAAACGGCTAAAATAAGTGGATAGCAACGCCCCCCCCTCCTCCCCGCCTTACGAAGTTCACGCCGAAGTCACCACGACGTCATATATTTTGATGGCTTCTGCTAGGGCTTGGTGTTTTCTATTATCAGTAAAAGTGAGGTCTGTAGTCGCCTGAGGGAACGAGATACTTGACATGGGAGGTTTACGGGATTAGGAAACACAGGCTCTCTCTCTCTCTCTCTCTCTCTCACACACACACACACACACACACACACACACACACACACACACACACACACACACACACACACACACACACACACACACACACACACACACACACACACACACACACACACACACACACACACACACACACACACACACACACACACACACACACACACACACACACACGCACACACACACACACACACACACACACACACACACACACACACTGAAAGCCGTGACGTCATCATCTGAAATTTTAGGTGGGAATGCAATTGAAAACAATTTACTCATCTTTTAATGAATCTAAGGTGGTGGTATCCATGAAACTAATGGTTTCAGATTATATTTTAGAGTATTGATTTAGTTGAGTGTCCCTTTAAAGCACACTCGAACATTTAGCTGGACCTCGTTTGTCTCTTTGTACGCTGGTGTTTTCGCTTCTAGCTGAATTGAGTCTATGCACTTGTACGTATACCCACCTACCATCCACCACAGCACCACAATAATAGTACTTTTGTCAAAGTATCGACCCAAATGATATTTGTAGTGAAATAACAGTTCTAGAATTCAACAGACCCCACGTACCATGGGAATCGATGTTATGCGAATCATGCGGAGGGAAGGCAGTTGTGTTTTTTTTTAATAGTCGAAACGTTACGAAATTACGCTAACTCCGGAAGTTTCGACCCTCTGGGGCTTTTTAACGTGCCCCAACATTTTTATACACAAGCCTCTGCTATTACACTTATCATTCTTCCTTCGAATGCGTGTTGCATGATCTTTAATTTTTGCTTGAGTCTCTTCGTTCACGAGCGAGTTTATGCTCCATACATTGCAAGTGCTGTAGTTGGGCATGGATGTGTACTGTTCGCTTTAGAGAGAGTGGCGAATTTGGCTGTCATGATTTGCGAGTGCCTGCTGCATATACGCTAAAGCCAATACTTAGGCCCGTATTCACAAACGCTGTTCGACAAAAAAAAAAAAAGCTTACCTCAGGACAGCCTTGAAACTTTTTGCGCTACTGAAATCGTAACTCGACACAGTCCTCAAGGAACCCTAGAGGTCGAGTTTCTATAGTCGAGGAGCGTTTGTGAATACGGGCCTTAGTTTTAGGTGCCTTTTTTTGCATGAGTAGGCCGGGTTATTAGTAGTTGACCTTGGTATACACTTGCACAGACTGCAAAGGTGGGTTGTCAGCCGTGAACTCATTTTATTTCGCCAGGCTATCAAGCATTACCTTGGCCTTCAACGTATTCACTTCTTGCTCTTCACTAGTACTTTCTCGGCTTAAGACTTTAACCACATTTAGCTATTCGTCACAGTGATTGCTGCTTAATGCTGCGGGACAACAAAAAATGCCAGTACGCGCCCTTGTTTTTACAGCGCGTGGAGGCGGAAAAGTTGTAGGCCCATGTGCTCAGATTTGGGTGCACGTTAAAGAACCCCAGGTGGTCGAAATTTCCGGAGCCCTCCACTACGGCGTCTCTCATAATGATATGGTGGTTTTGGGACGTTTAACCCCACATAATAATCAATCAATCAATTGTTTTTACAGCGTGGACATCTGTCAGCGCGTGCACGGTTTCCGGTTAGATGAGGAAGTGGGAGAACAAATTTCCATCACGGTGCCCTTCTTCCCACGTCTGTCGAGTGCGATATCCAACATGCTTCCCAATAGACGAAATGAAAAAACAAAAAGAAAGCGATGCCATTGTTCTCAGAATGAATTGTGTTTGATTGCTTCTGGGAGCAACTACAGAAAGTAAACAGTTCTTGGTACGCAACACCGAGGGTCTTTGTTTGGACGCCGTTGACGTCAAAAAACTGTGTAGCCGTACCTCTGATCTTCAAGGAACGACGGATATGGTCCGACTAAATGATAGTATGGGGTGAAATTCAAGCCCCCTTCCCCCTATAGGAGATTACGGGAGCGGCGTGCACTCCCCTTCTCCCTGCTTTTCCTCATGCACACGACTACGAGCGGGCACTCGCAACTCACCCCATCGCCCAGTTTTGTGACGTATCGAACGATGTGCTCGCTGAGCTCGGAGGAACGCGACCGAAGCAGCTTGTGCATTCCGTTGCGGACCACCACGTAACCGAAGAAGCGGTTGCACTCGAGCCGCTTTCGGGTCTCGTGCAGCGCCTTCGGCGTGAGCGGATCGACGGTCCCGTACAGCTGGACGGTCAGCATCTCCTTCAGCAGGGCGTCGCCCAGGAAGTCCAAAGGCCGCATGTAGCCGGGGACGATGCGAGAGCTTTCCGGATACGATTCGTGGGTGAACGCCTGCAGCAGGAAGCCCTGCGTGGTGGGGCATATGATTCCTGTCGTAGCGAAACAACGCGAAAGAGCGGGGCAGTAAAGGCGCACAAACAACCACACGTAGCGACGTTTAACCAACTAGCCAACAAACAAGTTGACCCTTCAAGATGATGGTTCAATTAACTGGAGTCTACTAATGGGATACCAAGACTGAACCACTACTAAGTGAAACCTACACGCTTCGCGCGAATGCCGTAGAAAGATTATCAAAACTTTCTCCCGCACTCGTTAAAAAAAATTCAAAGGCGAAGCCATCTCCTTTTTCTTTTCAGTTATTGTACTTATCGCTCCCCCCCCCCCCCCAACTCATGAAAGCTTTCTGCAGCTAACGAGGTTTTCATACTGCCTCAAATATCGGAGGCATTGCTAGCTTGCTGCAACTCACCTGCTTATGCGCTGCCTCCATGATCGGCCCAGCTTTGGTGTAACGACGTCATCACGTAAAGTCATGTTATGTGGCGCAAAGTGATAGTGATATCGCGACTTTTGGCATATCTGAGACGTTATCACGCGGTGACCATTTTTGCATCACACGTGTTGATGCCAACGGTCAATTTAAGCATTTCGTAAGACATCTAAGACTTTTCCTATGTGTACTAGAACAATATACTAGTGTAGCACACTATAACTTTTTTTAAAGAAATCGTGGGCTGCCACCAGTGGTTTCACAAACGCGTCAAAGCAGAAGTTATTGTTATTAACCCAAAGCACGTTGCTAGGAAAAAAAATCACAGCATATCCATGGAGTGAATGATGATGAGTGGGGTCAAGCGTCCGCCCGTGCTTACGTGCACGCGTACCTTCGTCCATCGCTGCGCCCATCCATCCATCCGTCCGTGCATCTATCCATCCATCCGTCCGTCCTTCCGCCCATTCGTCTATCTATCTATCTATCTATCTATCTATCTATCTATCTATCTATCTATCTATCTATCTATCTATCTATCTATCTATCTATCTATCTATCTATCTATCTATCTATCTATCTATCTATCTATCTATCTATCTATCTATCTATCTATCTATCTATCTATCTATCTATCTATCTATCTATCTATCTATCTATCTATCTATCTATCTATCTATCTATCTATCTATCTATCTATCTGTCTGTCTATCTGTCTGTCTGTCTGTCTGTCTGTCTGTCTGTCTGTCTGTCTGTCTGTCTGTCTGTCTGTCTGTCTGTCTGTCTGTACGTCCATCTATCCGTCCGTCCGCCCGCGAGTCTGTCCGTCAATCTAGTACTGCAATCTCGCATCCTTTCATCATATATTCATCATATACATGTACCGCCATCCAGCGGACATTTTAAGGACTAAACGAGATGTACACCTACTACGACGACACTGGACGTATGACCCATGGCACAAAGTTTATATTCACGCCTGCTCACAGGAATTCCAAACAGTGTCATTTATACAGCATTTCAATACTTATTAATTGGAGGCGTGAATAACGTAGGAGGGGGGGGGGTAACCTTGAACTCTCCCCACCAACTCTTCTGAGGAATTTCTTGATTATTATATCTTATGCTGTCGTCTATTCCAAGAAAAGTGACCTTACTGGTTTGGAAGCAATCAGAAGTTGTTTTCGAAGATACTATGTCAAACGGCAACAAAAAGAGCACAGATTACGTGATATATAGGTGTTAAAAGAGCAAGGACACCATGGTCGAAGAAGCTGATTCTAGACTGACGGACTCATGAGTCGACTCACGTGGACACACTCAGACTCAAATAGAGCTACGAGTCTGAGTCCGAGTAGGTGCGGGTGAGTTATGTTTTGGTGACGTTCAGTCCGAGTGAGTCCGGCTGAAGAAAACTTTCGTGTGTGTTAGTCCGAGAGAGCCCGCCGGGCTCAAGAAAATTTTTGTGAGTCTGAGTGAGTCTAAAGCTAAAAATATATTTCACGAGTGAGTCTGAGTGAGTTCCACAAAATTTTCCGACTTATGCGTCCTATATTGTAGATGTGCCGGCCGTACTTGCGGGTGGTGGGGGGTGGGAAGGGGAGCAATGAGACGTGGGGGCCTTGTGAGACCGAAAGCGCCGAACGTTATCTGAACGCGCCGTGGGGCGGAGTGTCTGCACACCTAAATCACTCTTCTCGACACCTCTGGCTCCACCCTTCGCTCTAATCTTCCTCACATCGAGCTCATACAACATGGCAGCGTGAAAGATTGAACAACGGACATGGAGAGGACAAGCAAACTGTCCTGTCTCTGTGCGTCTCTCACTTTTGCCTTCCGCGTTCACCACAATGAATGCACCTCGCATTGTGCCAGCTGTATAGCACTCGTTTCTTCGCCTCACCTTGTTGCGAAAGGTGTAGCGTAGGACGTTCTCGACGTGGGCGTAAGGCATCGCCGCCTGCTGCAGCTTCGGGTCCTGGGGATCCCACTGATCGCGGGGAACAGGCAACGTCCACTCGTAAAAGCCAGGAGAGACACTGCTTGTCGACATGGCTGCTTGCGGTTAGAACACGGTGTCCCAGAAATACGTCGGCACTCTGTGCGAACGCGCACGCCCAAGTATACCTTGAATATGTGGCGTATACCAAACGAGGTGTTTTTTTTTAACTTCCTTGCGCATACCCCCGCCGGGGGATTGGCCGAATTTCGAACAAAGGTGATAATGATGATGACAACCTTTCGTTCATACCCTTCCTTGTGGCGCCGCGCCATTGTTGTTGCTGTTTTCGGAGAGAATAGCACAATCCACCACAAAATTGTCGGCCGCATAATGTGCGTCCGTAGAATTTGTGAAAAAAAAAGAAAGGGGGAATGGTATGCAAAAAAGATGGTTTATATAAAAGCAAAATTATTTTGGGTAGTTTTTTAAATGAAATGCTCATTGAACTAATACTATTAGCTTGCTGGAGGATCACACATTCTTGGCTTCTATCTAACCTAGGGTATAAACAAGAGGCCACATGTGCTTGAAGTTCCGACTTTACGCAAGGTATTGACTACCCCACAAATCCCAATATTTGTGAAGTACGACAGCACATAATGCACCATTATTCGTCTTTCTGCAGATAAGCGATGTACTCGCTACGCCTCTATCACGCATTATGCGCACTTCGTTGATCCTGCATGTGGCCGATGGCAATGAAGAGTTATGGCGGAGCACATTGCAGTGTGTGCGGGAAGCATGAAAATTCGGCCGATCGCACGTACCCTGGCAATCGACGTTATGCGAAAAATGCGGAGGGAAGGTGACCGTATTGTATTTTTCTTGAGCGACACATTATGAAATTACGCTAAATAAGTGTATTATGAAGTCTTGGTTTGGAAGACCTTTATTAGGCCCGAAGAACCGGCAGCCGACAGCTGAGATGAACGGACCAAGATGATGATGCTACGTGACAACGATGAGGATGCATCAGCAACACATGATAATGATGATAATGTACAGATGAAGAGGATTGGTATACTAAATGCCCACACTAATTCCCCCCACGTGAAAGCGGCCAGCCTGGCCGCGGCAAATCAAGGGGACAAAGAACGTCGCATGAAGGGCTTCATACGGGAGACATGGACGACCTCAGTAGTTCGATAACGGCGATCAGCTGGGGCTACAAGTGGCGTCACACGATAATTCACTGGTGAAGTTTCTTCAAGAACTGTGTACGGCCCAATAAACCGTGGCTGGAATTTGTCGCACAAACCAGGTGTGCGAATAGGCGTCAAAAGAAGCCCTTCGTCTCCAGGTTGAAAGGATACAGCACGATGGGATTCATCATAAACCAGCTTTCTGTCTTGCTGTCGGGCTTCAGTGTTTATACGAGCACGTTGGCGGCTCTCTGCGAGCCGTAAAACGTATTCCTCTGAAGAGGATGGAGATGAATCCTCATGGCAAGTAAAGAAAGAGACGTCCAGGAGAGAAGTAGGGGAGCGTTCATAAACTAGGTAAAATGGTGAGTAGCCGGTTGTCCGCTGAATAGCCGTATTGTAGGCGAAAGTGACGAATGGTAGAACTACATCCTAGTTCTTGTGGTCCGGTTGAATGTAGGCGGCGATCATGTCAGAAAGAGTGCGGTGGAATCGCTCAGTGAGGCCGTTAGTTTGGGGATGATAACTAGAGGCAGTCTTGTGAGTTGTGCCAGAAGCGCGAAGAAGTTCGTTCACTAGTTGTGAAAGGAAGGCCCTTCCACGGTCACTGAGCAATACACGTGGAGCACCATGACGCAGTATAATGGCTCGGAGGATGAAATCGGCAATTTCAGAAGCTGAACCGGTAGTGACGGAGGCCGTCTCGGCGTAGTGCGTCAAATGGTCAACGGCTGTTACTATCCATCGGTTTCCAGCAGCACTGACTGGAAGGGGGCCATAAAGATCGATGCCTACAACTTCGAATGGAGTGGCTGGGCACGGAAGTGGCTGTAGTGTACCGGCTGGAGCAGATGTGGGTAGTTTTCTAGATTGACAGGTAGTGCAGGACCCAACGTACCGAGCTACACTAGTGGTAATACCTGGCCAATAAAACCGACTTCGAAGGCGATCGTAGGTTTTGTGGTAACCAAGGTGACCTGCCGTCGGATGGTCATGAAGTGCTCTGAGGACTTCGGACCGAAGTGATCGGGGTAGAACGGGAACCCAGCGCTGACCGTCAGGATGGTAAATTTTGCGGTACAGCACCGAGTTGTCCAGCTTAAACTGCGAGAGTTGGCGACGGAGCCTCGCATTAGGTGGACGGGAACTGCCAGTGAGGTAGCCTATAATACGTCGACAGTAGGGGTCAGCCAGCTGTTGAGAAGAAAAATCGTGCGGGTCGTCCGAAGGCAGCTGGTCCATAGAGGCGAGAGAGGAAACCGCCGTAGACGTGGTCTCCGAGGGCGTGTTGTGCAAAGTGATTGCGGAAACGCTGAGGGGAGCCGCTGGTAGTGGGCAGCGAGAGAGAGCATCGGCATCGCTATGCTTTCTGCCACACTTGTATACGATGTCAAAATCATACTCTTGTAGGCGTAGAATCCAGCGGCCGAGGAGTCCCGACAAGTTCTTGAGTGTCGAAAGCCAACATAAAGCATGGTGGTCGGTCACGATGGTGAAATGGCGGCCATGAAGATAGGGACGAAATTTCTGCACTGACCAAACGATGGCGAGGCACTCCTTCTCGGTGATCGTGTAGTTCCTCTCGGCTGCGGAGAGGACGCGGCTGGCGTACGCAACGACTCGCTCTCGTGAAGAGTTGTGGCGCTGGAGGAGCACGGCTCCTAAACCGTGGCCGCTAGCGTCTGTATGGAGGAAGGTCGGTGCACCATCGTGAAAGTGAGAAAGTACAGGATCGGTCGTGAGGGCACTCTTCAATTTGTCGAAAGCCGATTCACATTCCTGAGACCACTGAAAGGGCGTACCAGAAGCAAGTAGCTTATGTAGTGGTGCGGCTATGGAGGCAAAGTTTTGTATGAATCGCCGAAAGTAAGAGGCGAGACCAAGGAAACTTTGCAAATCTTTCGGCTTGTCAGGGCGAGGGAAGCGAAGCACCGCAGCAGTTTTCTCGGGGTCTGGACGAATTCCGTCCTTGCTCACAACATGACCGAGGACCTTGATAGATCTGCTGGCGAAATGGCACTTCTTGGTGTTAATTTGAAGACCAGCGCCCGCAAGGCAAGTCAGGACCTCGTCCAAGCGTTGCAGATGTTGAGGAAACGTCGATGAAAATACAACAATGTCATCGAGGTAACATAGGCAAGTCTTCCATTTCAGGCCACGCAGTACGGTGTCAATCAAGCGCTCAAAAGTTGCGGGCGCATTGCATAGACCAAACGGCATAACATTGAATTCGTATAGGCCATCCGGGGTTGCAAACGCAGTTTTTTCTTTGTCCTCTTCGTGCATGGGGATTTGCCAATAGCCGGAACGCAAGTCGAGGCTTGAAAAGAATTCAGCACCTTGTAAAGAATCGAGGGCGTCGTCGATACGTGGCATGGGGTATACGTACGTCCTTCCTAGTGATCTTATTGAGTGCTCGGTAATCGACGCAAAATCGTACGGAACCGTCTTTTTTACGCACCAGAACCACTGGAGACGACCAAGGACTGGTTGAGGGTCGGATTATCTCCCGTTGCAGCATATCGTCTACGTTTTCCTCAATGATTTTTCGTTCGGCTAGGGAGACGCGGTACGGACGACGATGCACAATGGATGCTCCGTCGGTCTGAATACGATGTGCTGTAGCAGTTGTCTGACCCAGGCTGGATGAATGAACGTCAAAACACTTTTCATGCTTTTGCAACAAATCAAGCAGCTGCTGCTTCTGCGAGTCTGTCAAGTCCTTGTTGATGGCTGCTGTAAAGGCCGAGGAAGCAGCATGATCTCCAGGATGGCCTTTAGAGGAGGCAGGGGTAAGAGGCACGACGCACACAGGCTCCAGATCGGCAACGCAGGCGACAGTAGTGCCCCGCGGCAGTAAAATTTTATCTGGTGTGGTGTTCGTAGCAGCGAGGACAGCTGATCCATCGTTGAAGCGAGCCACACCTGATGCGAGAGCTATGCCTTTATTAAGGCAACGGGGCGATGGAGGGACCAAAATGTCACCAGAGTCGACGTCGTTGGACAAAACTGTGACTAATTGATGTTCGTTCGGGGGTAACTCGATGTCTACAGCAGCGATGAGTCGAAGTGGCCTGTAGGTTTCGTCACTAAGCAAGTGGTCTGTGTCAGTAAGATGGACGACACGTTGTGCACAACAAATAGCCGCGGAAGCAGACGAAAGAAAGTCCCAGCCTAAAATGAGTTCGTGGGAGCCCGGGGATAGCACAGCGAATTGTATGTGATGAAGAATGTCGTCGATTAGCACACGGGCAGTACAGAGAGCGGAAGGGCGAATCATCGTTCCCTGGGCTGTAACCAGTGTTGGTCCATCATAAGGCGTCGTGACTTTTCGAAGACGGGTACACAAATCAGCACGAATAATAGAAAACCCAGCCCCAGTGTCCACCAAAGCATCAACGTCCACGCCCTCAACTGAGACTGCAATCATATTGTAAGGGCGCGCTGGAGGAATTGGAGTACTGTGTAGGAATGCAGTTTGTCCTCCAAAAACTGCATTGCTCAGTTTTCCGGACGCCGATCAGAAGCGAGGGAAGCAGGCTGAAGAGGAGAAGAGGAGCGACGGTAGGGCGATGGTGAACGGCGTCTGGTTGATCGAAGACTACTGCGCAGTTCACCGGATGCCGGCGGAGATGGAGACCGACGCGGCGGTGACGAATAACGACGGCCCTGGTACAAGGCTCCTGCGATATAGTCTCGTTCGCGTATGTCGTACCCTCGGCGCTCATCTTGCTGGCGCTTGCGGCAAAAGCGTGAAATGTGACCACGATAGCCGCAATAATAGCACGTAGGGCGAGTCGATCGATAAGGAGGGTGGTAGCTTGTGTTAGATGCACCGGGAGAGAGAGCAGTGAGAGGGACAGATGATGGCTCAGGCGGTGGTGATGCAAAGCTCGTGGGAAAGCTTCTGGGAGGTGCGGCAGCAACCGACGCGTACGTTCGTGGTGGCGACGTCGAGCTGACGGTGCCTGATGGTGCGGCGACGGCATGCGAGAACGATGGGAGAGTACGATCGACAGTGGGCTGCAGGTGGGCCATATGGGTCATGGACGTAAGCTCCTCCCTGATGACATCCCGCAATGACGTTGAAGAAGGCTGAATAGTACATACTGAAGGTAGTGTGAATCCCATTGATTCTAATTCTTCGCGTATTATCACCCTTATCGTTTCTCGTAGGTTTGGATCAGTCGTAATACGGGCCGCGTCACTGTCTGGTTGTAGGCGCATCGACTCAAGTTCTTCGAGGCGCTGACAGGTTGTCGCAACGTCAGCAACGGTAGCCGGATTCTGGATTGCAAGGGCATTGAATGCGACGGGTCCAATCCCCTTAAGAAGCTGGCGTACCTTTTCTGACTCTGTCATTGGGGTGTCAACCCGGCGGCAAAGTGAAAGGACATCCTCGATGTAGGATGTATACGACTCCCCGATGTGCTGTTTCCGAGTCGCAAGAGCTTTCTTTGCGAGAGCTGAACGAACAGCCGGTGTGCCAAAGACATGGCGAAGCTGATCTTTGAAGGCTGACCAGTCGGGGATGTCGATGTAGTGGTTGAGGAACCACGTCTTCGCGACACCCGTGAGGTAGAATGACACGTAAGCGAGTTTGTAGGTGTTATCCCACCGGTTAGCAGCGCCGACACGTTCGAAATCGTCCAGCCATTCCTCCACATCTTCCCCGCGCATACCAGCGAAGGGATGGGGCTCACGCTGGAGGCTGTTAATGACGTGAAAAGGCGCGGCACGCGGTGGCGGAGTGGGAACGGCTGCAGCACTGACCTCTTCTTGGTGCGACATATTTCCGGACACCTGGCCCAAGCGGCGACCTGAACGTAGCTCCAGGGGGTAGAGTGGTCGAGAGGATGACGGGGGATCCAACAGCACGCTCCACCACGTATGAAGTCTTGGTTTGGAAGACCTTTATTAGGCCCGAAGAACCGGCAGCCGACAGCTGAGATGAACGGACCAAGATGATGATGCTACGTGACAACGATGAGGATGCATGAGCAACACATGATAATGATGATAATGTACAGATGAAGAGGATTGGTATACTAAATGCCCACTGACATGTCGCCTTAGAAGACGACATTAACGAAGTGCGCGCGGGGCACTGGCGCTGTGGCACGAGCGCGAGCCTGGCGTCGAACGCTGGCCAGGAGTGACTCCAACGCCTGGGCTACGCTTTTGAACTTGTTCACGTTTCCTGTCCTTTAATAAATCGTCTACAGTCACAAGCGGCTGTACAGACGTAACAGTTGGCGACGAGGAAGACTGGATCGACTCATCGGCACTCCACCGACGTCAAGGAAATAACATGGCGACGCCCGACTTCGGTCGGCTACCCGAATTCAGCGGCAGCCCCAGCTCCTGGAGATCCTGGTATGGGAGGCTACAGTTCTTCTTCGAGGCTAACGAGATTACGGACGCATCGAAGAAACGTGCTCATCTGCTAACGCTGTGCGGGGAACAGACTTATGACATCGTCTGCGCCCTCGTTCAACCCAAGCAGCCCAACCAAGTGAGCTACGAGGACATAGTCAAGATGCTCAAGGCTCACTTCGATCCACAACCGTCTGAGGTCTTCTGCAGGGCACGATTCCAGCGACGTGACCAAAAGCACGACGAAACGGTCAGTGATTACGTCACGGTGCTCAAGAAGAAGAAACAACGCTGTTGGCGTTGTAACGCGCTACATAATCCGGACACTTGCAAGTTCCAGACAGTCTCCTGCAACTACTGCAAGAAACGCGGACACATTGAAAAAGCCTGTCTGAAAAAGCGGAAAGAAGCAAAAACGAGCAACAGCATCGAATATCCCCAACAAGGAACTTCGACAGCTGCCTCAGCACCAGTGTCGACTCAGCAGGACTCATCAGACGTGGCCCTTTACGAGCTCAACACCGTAACCAACGCGTTCAGCACACAGAAGGTCATGACTCGGCTACGCGTACATGGCAAGTTCTTGGATTTTGAAGTCGACTCGGGTGCAGCCTGCACACTCATCAGTGAGGTCACGTTCAAAGCTACGTGGACAGATGATCGACCACGGCTTCAGACCGACAACATGCTCCTACGCACATGGTCAGGACAGTCTCTTCGAGTTCTCGGATGTGCAACGGTGATTGTTACGCACGGAAACAAAACCATGACACTACCACTTGTTGTCATCAAGGGAGCAGGTTGCAACCTCCTTGGACGAAACTGGTTTCCTCACCTGGGTATACAGATCACGGGCATCAATGATGTATCCGGCGATGAACTTGTTTCGAAGCTTCTCGACAAGTACCAATCTGTATTCGACGAGGACATATCAGGACACATCGGTCCAGCGGTACAACTAGACCTCGTGGAAGGAGCGAAACCAAAGTTCCTAAAAGCACGGCCGGTTCCTTTCGCGCTCCGGTCAGCTGTAGAAGCAGAATTGGATCGACTGCAAAGTCAAGGCATAATCGAGCCAGCACAGCATTCGGATTGGGCAACGCCTCTCGTACTGGTTCGAAAGAAGAATGGCTCGTTGCGAATATGCGGCGACTACCGTTGCACAGTGAACCAGGTATCAAAGAAGGCAGACTACCCACTTCCCTCAACTGATGAAGTGCTCAGCCACTTGAGGGGAGGCAAGGTCTTCAGCACCCTGGATTTAGCACAAGCGTACCAGCAACTTCACGTGACGCCAGAGACAGCAGAGATATTGACCCTGAACACGCTGAAGGGACTATACAGGGTCAAGAGGTTGCCTTTCGGAATTTCTGCAGCCCCAGCCATTTTTCAACGTTTTATGGAGACAATGCTGTCAGGCATCACAGGCGTGTGCGCATACCTAGATGACGTGATCATCAGTGGGAAAGACGCCACGGAACACGCCGAGAGACTGGAAGAAGTGCTGAAGAGGCTACGAAACTACAATCTGCGCCTCGGAAAAAACAAGTGCTGCTTTGCGGTGCGACAAGTTTTCTTTCTGGGACACCGAATCGACGAGACAGGCGTCCACACAAACGAAGAGAAAGTTCGAGCCATAACGGACGCTCCAGCACCAAACTGCAAACAAGCGCTTCAATCATTTCTCGGAATGCTGGCTTTCTACGACAGATTCTTGAAGAACAGGGCAACAGTTGCCAGCTGCCTATACCAGCTTCTTCAGAAGGACGCCACGTGGAGATGGGAGACAAAGCATCAAGAAGCCTTTGACAAGCTTAAGGCATTGCTGCTCAGTCAGACCGTACTGGCACACTACGACGAACAGAAGGAGCTTCTTGTCTCTTGTGATGCTTCACCATATGGCATAGGAGCTGTTCTGTCTCAACGTGATGACCAGAATAGAGAGGCGCCAATCGCTTTTGCATCTCGGACGCTAGGGCCGGCAGAACGCAAATATGCTCAATTGGACAGAGAAGGCCTTGCTGTGGTGTTTGCAGCCCACAAGTTCCACAAGTATATTGCGGGAAGAAAGGTGACTTTCGTCACTGACCACCAACCACTGCTCGGCATACTGGGTCCACAAAAGCCAACGGCTCAAGTCCTTTCTCCACGGATGACCAGATGGTGCATCAAGTTATCGGCGTATGACTACAGCATAATCTACAGGCGTGGCAAGAACCATCAAAACGCGGATGCGTTGAGCCGTTTGCCATTACAAGAACGTCTCGATGAACCCTGGCCTCCAGGTGACGTACTATTGTTCGAAGCGTTATCGAGACCTCCGTTGACTGCTGCCGAGATAGCACGCCTGACACAACAAGACAGCATCATGCAGAGGTTGTACAAGGCAGTGCAGGATGGTACAGTGGAGAAACTCACTGGAGATGAGTTTGCTCCTTACCGACGACGAGCGACCGCACTAGCACTACAGCGCGAGTGCATCACACTTGGATCCCGAGTGATCATACCGAGCTCAGCACGATCCCGTGTTCTGGCACTTCTGCATGCGGGTCACAGAGGCATGGTAGCCATGAAGAAGTGCGCAAGGAGCTACGTATGGTGGCCCGGAATGGACAAGGTGATCGAGGAAACGGTGCGACAGTGCCGTGAATGCCAAGCAACGCAAAAGAGCCCACCCAAAGCTCCTATTCCTACGTGGGACCGTCCCCAGACAGCATGGAACACGGTGCACGTTGACTTCGCGGGGCCACTACTCGGACGCACCTACTTAGTTGTTGTGGACGCATACACAAAGTGGGTGGAAGTCCGGCACGTGACACAAGCAACATCCGCGGCTGTAATCGACGTGCCCCGAAGCCTCTTTGCAACGTTCGGCATTCCCCGAAAGGTCATCTCCGACAACGGAAAAGCATTCATCTCCAACGAGATCAAGCAGTTCTATGCGTCGAACGGCATACAGGCTGCAACCTCACCAGCATATCATCCGGCAACAAACGGCCAGGCAGAACGCTATGTGGCGGAGCTGAAAAGAGCGCTGTTGAAAGATGCAGACAAGTCCATACAGTGCCGACTTGCAAGATTTCTGTATCGGCAGCACACGACAATACACACTACCACAGGTATGACACCGGCGAGAGCGATGTTCGGACGAGAATTGCTCTGCCCTCTCGATCTTCTTAAGCGGGAGACGGATAAGCGAAGTCCTGAGAGCCAGGAGGCATTGCAAAAATCACGCCGCTTCGCTATAGGGGATAGAGTGCTTATCCGGCAGTTTTTGAAAAAGCCAGATTGGATTGAAGGCGAAATACTGCGCCGCGTCGGACCACGATCCTGGCTTGTAAAAAGCGACCAAGGAAAGGTTCGGCGTCACCTCAATCACATGAGGAAAACGAGTCAGACCAGACAAACAACCCAATCGCGGACAGATTGGAGCGCAGCTGACGATCTCTTGGACGCAACGCCAGAAGAGACGCCATCGAGCTCAGCTGCTCAACCGCCTGAATCGCCCGAGATGCAAGATCACACTCCCTCGCAACCGTCGACGTCACAGGCAGTGGCCACTCGGCAACTGCGACCACCAGAGGTTAGGCGACCTCCAGACCGCTATGGAGACTTCGTCTAAGGGAGGAAGAGTGACATGTCGCCTTAGAAGACGACATTAACGAAGTGCGCGCGGGGCACTGGCGCTGTGGCACGAGCGCGAGCCTGGCGTCGAACGCTGGCCAGGAGTGACTCCAACGCCTGGGCTACGCTTTTGAACTTGTTCACGTTTCCTGTCCTTTAATAAATCGTCTACAGTCACAAGCGGCTGTACAGACGTAACACCCACAGTATGTACAAATGTTGCACACACAAACATATGTTGAAAAGTTGCAGATGGTTTTATATCGAGTTGTTTGCACTTGCGCAACGATGCCAACAAAAACATGAGCATTAAGAACACCAGAAGCGATAAGCTGGTAGTAAGCGCTGGTGCTCGCGAGGATAGTAGCCCTACATATATACATTAATCAACTCCAGTGCACGGCGCCCAACTACAATTGACGTTAAGCCGACGTGATAAATGTATCAGAAGAGTACATATGTAAGCTTCATAAAATCAGATAGCCAGCACTGCAACCACAACTGACGTTTCACAAACATTATAGGGTCTATTTGAAAAGCAGTACCGAGGCCTGGCGTGGCTTTGGGGTGGAATACTTGACTGGCACGCAGAACTCTGGGGTTCGACTCCTGCTGGGACCATTATATTTATTCTATCCATTAATTGTGTCAACGTTGCGAATTCGAACCTTTTATTAACTCTCACGCGTTAAAACTACCTATGTACGTTCCCGCAGTTCCTGGGCAGACAATAAGTTTCAATCACTCGTGTCACGTATACCCGCATACCAGTGGCACGTACCCTCCCGCGGTTATGTGGCACAGTTTGGCGGAAAGTGTTTCACAATGTACGTGATGAGATTGACACTATTCATGTCTTGGCCAGCGCGTCATATTTGTCGAACCCTCTTACTTTGCCATATTAATTTTGGTCCACGCCAAGTCAAGGAAGCACTCACGAGAGCACCCAGTTGTAAGGGGACGGATATGCAGTGTTATGTCACAGACATGGTCCCCGTTCGAGAGCGCTTCTTCTCACGAGATAGAGCGCTGTTCTAGCGAACTGTCCCCCCCCCCCCCCCCCCACTACCAGCGCCATCTTCTCCGCAGAAGGCGGTACCATGCAGTTCCGGGCAAAGCGTCGCCTTCTCCGCCAAGTCACCGTGCCGTTCCGGGGAAAGCTTCACCTTCTTCTCCAAGCACCGGGAACTGGTCTCGTAGAAGAGACCAAAACGTTATTTAAGGACGTGCCGGCCCCATGTTTAAAGAGATTTTGCCCCAGCCGACGTTGTCGTGCGGACCGGCTCTGTACAAAGCATAACCTGCTATATAGTAAACCTTCCTTCCTGTTGCTGTTTTCAAAACTGATTGCCTTCCTTTTTGTAAATAAGTTTCAGGCAGCAAGGTTCTTTGACAGAATACTCGACTGCCACTCAAAGGGCCCGGGTTCAAATCCAATTAGATCTTTGGTATCTTTTTTCTCAACCTATTAGGTTAGCTTATCTGACCTAACCTTGTGTTGAGGAATGGGGAATCCGCAAGCTATGGTAGGGTACAGTAGATCCTTGAATCTGATGCTGATGCTGATGACCTGAGATGGATGGCGCTCACCCACAGAGGGGGATGGGCCAAGAACCGGTGTGGTATAAGGCGTCGCTACCGACTACAGCGCTGTGCGGTGGCACGCGCTCGGTGGCCGCCACGGGAGAGAAGGAAGAAGATGAAATAAACAAGATGTCTCCGTTTATGCTGTGCTATTCATTATGCACGATGTAACATATTTTGGCGACGAGGATTCACCAGCCCATGTGCTACCGGCCTGAACCTCATCTGTGCCCTCGTTTATTGCCTACCATCTTCTACGATGAGTATTTCGGGGCTACAGCCGCCACCTCCGTTCCTGTCGTCACCTGGACACCCGGACATTCCATGGGAGCAATGGATCCAGGCTTTCAAGAATTACATGGTTGCTTCGGGCGCCTTCGACCTACCTGCCATTCGTCGGAAGGCGATCCTGCTCAACTGCTTGGGCTTGGAAGGACAACGTATCTTCCAGACTCTGACGACTACTGACGACCCGTGCCTCGTGCCTGCGAGCGCTGCGGCAGGTACACTAACGTCCCCTAGTACTGATGTGTTCGACCGCGCCATCGCGACGCTGGAAGGTCACTTCAAAACCACGTTGAACGTCACTGCAGCGCGTCACCGTTTCCGTCAACGTACGCAGGCCCCAGGTGAGACTGCGGCTGATTACGTCACCGCGCTGAGAAGTCTTGTAGGAGCATGCAATTTCGGTGATCTAACGGACGACATGATACGCGACCAGCTCATAGAGAAAACCACAAGTGGATACTTACGTGAACGCCTTCTGCTGGAAGAGTCTCTCACGCTTTCTAAGGCTCTTACCATTGCCAAACAGCATGATCAAGCGACTAATGAAGCAAGAGAACTTTCACAAAATGACTTGCAAGTTCATCGTGTAAAAGATACTTCAAATCACAGAGAACGGCATTGTAGCACATGTACTTGCTATAACATGCACGGTCAAAGTCGCATATCTCCGAAAGAGCAAGTATGTTATCGTTGTGGTTCTACGGCACACCTTGCAAATAGCTCTCTGTGCAAGGCCAAAGCACATAGGTGTCGACAATGTGAGAAAATTGGCCATCTTGAAAAGGTGTGCAAGTCATTGCGGAAGTTTGAGAAGAATGTTCAGCATGTAGCGGAAGGTAACGATACAGCTGATCCAGACGACCATTTAAATGTTTGTCAGATCTGGAGCCGTAAGAAGGGAATTTACGCAGCGTTGGAAATAGAAGGAATTTCTGTACCATTTTTGATCGATACAGGATCATCGGTTTCGATCCTGGCCGAAGAACTTTACCAACGCTATTTTTCTAAAGCGTATCCACTGAAGTCTACATCCGTCCAGCTTCTCGATTATTCAAAGGCAGCAATTCCTATACAAGGATGCTTCATTGCTACTGCCTCATTTCACGGCCGATGCACTTCTGTTCTACTATACGTTGCGCCTGGGGGAACGACCATTCTGGGATTAGACGGCATCGCTGCTCTGGATATGAAGATCCAAGGGTCACCGCTCAGGTGTCTTCTAATGACGCAAGAAACTCCGGTGCTACCTCCAGAATTACGTTCTGAGTTTGAGCACCTATTTGCAAAAGAGCTGGGAACTGTGAGAGGTTTCACTCACAAGGTCAGAGTTCGCGCGTCTGTACAACCGGTGGCCAGCAAACTGAGACGACTGCCACTTGTCATTCGCGAGCAAGTCTCGGCAGAAGTTCAGAAATTAGAAGCTCAGGGCATCATTGAGCGTGTCGACTCTTCTGAGTGGGTCTCCCCTATTGTCGTAGCCAGAAAAAAAGACGGCTCGATTCGCATGTGTGTTGACTTACGGGAGCCAAACAAAGCTGTGGTAGTAGACAGTTTTCCTTTGCCACAAACTGAGGAGCTCCTGAACAGCCTGGCTGGGGCACAGCGTTTCTCGAAGCTAGACTTAGCTTCTGCATATCACCAGTTACCGCTCAGTTTAGAGAGCCGTGACCTTACCACGTTCATCACTCACGATGGACTATTTCGCTTCAAGAGGGTTTGCTTCGGACTGGCGTCGGCGCCATCAGCGTTCCAGAAAATGATGCACATGATCTTGAAAGGGTGCAAATGTGTCCTATTTTACATTGATGACATCATCGTGTATGGGCGATCCCGAGAGGACCATTTGGGAAACTTGCGCGCTGTATTGCAACGTCTTTCTGATGCTGGCCTCCGGCTCAACAACAAGTGTGTCTTTGACGTGGCAGAGTTGACTTTTCTAGGTCACGTTGTGAGCGCCAAAGGATTATTTCCGTTGATGTCATCCATTGAGGCGATAACAAAGGCACCATCACCTACAAATATTAACGAACTCCGCTCGCTACTGGGGCTTGCAGGCTTCTATTCCAAGTTCATTCCTCATTTTTCGGATGTTGTCGAGCCAATGCGCGCCTTGCTACGAGGACAAGCCTCTTTCGTTTGGAGTGCGGCAGCACAGAGCAGTTTGGAGCGCCTGAAATCTCTGCTCACATCTTGCGAAGTGCTTCATCTTTTCGATCCTCACTTGCCTGTGTTCGTTACAACTGATGCTTCAGGATATGGATTAGGTGCAGTACTTCAGCAAGACAACGGGACCTCACTGCAAACTGTCGCATTCGCCTCCCGCACACTTCAACCGCATGAGCGGAAATACTCAGTCGGCGAACGTGAGGCCCTTGCCTGTGTTTGGGCTTGCGAACACTGGCACGTTTATCTATGGGGACGACCTTTCATCTTACGAACGGATCACGCAGCGCTGGTTACGCTTCTTTCGACGAAAGGCACCGGTCACCGACCATTAAGGATTGCGCGCTGGTCCTCACGGTTGCTCTGCTACAACTATACCGTCGAATACAGGAAAGGTAGCGAAAACGTCGTGGCTGACGCTCTCTCCAGGCTACCCGTCCAGAGTTTAATCCGCGATGCACCAGAAGAGGAATTTATCTGTTTGTTGTCTCCCGTAGTTACCATGCCAGAACTTCAAGAAGCAAGTGCCAATGATCAGATTATCTGTGAAGTTAAGCACTTCACGACTACTTCTTGGCCTGACAAGAAATCACTGTCAAAAGAATTGCTACCTTACTTTTACGTGAAGGCTGAACTCTCTGTTGTAAGTGATATCCTATGCCGGGGTGACAGGATTGTCGTGCCTGCAACGTTGACACGCCGCCTTATGGATCTGGCCCACGAGTCACATCCAGGCATTAGTCGTACCAAAGCTCGCCTGAGAGAGTCCTATTGGTGGCCATGCATGGATAGTCACATTGAAGAACTGGTGCGCACATGCGTGATTTGCCAGTCTTGTGACAAGTCCGCACGTACCTTTCCAGCGCCACTGCAACCTGTTCCTCTTCCTGACGCGGCGTGGGAAAAAATTGCCATCGACATTGTGGGACCTTTCACGCAAGCTTCGGCCGACTGCCGTTTTGCGATTACTGTTATTGACTATTATAGCAAGTGGCCTGAAGTGGCGTTCGTGCGAGATGCGACCACGTCTACAGTGAAGAAGTTTTTACTTGAACTTTTTGCGCGAGAAGGCTACCCACGTAGTATTGTATCCGATCATGGACCACAGTTCTCTTCAGCAAGCTTTGACGAGTTTCTCACGGAGCGTGGAATAACGCACTACAACTCTTCCGTGTATTACCCACAAGCTAACGGCTTGGTGGAGAGATTCAATAGGGTGCTGAAGTCGTACATTCAACTAGCCCTGCTTGAACGTCGTGACGTACGAACAGCCATGCTTGATTACCTGCAAGTATATCGCTGTACGCCTCACGCGACTACTGGTGCGACACCCGCTGTTCTTCTTCATCGACGCCAACCTCGCACCAGACTTGACATATTGGGATTGCCCGACAGATGCTTCAGCACGGACCCGTCAAGGGCGATTGAACAGCTACGAGAGCATGTCAAAAAGAAGCAAATGATCTCGAAGAGCTACACCGATGAAAAACGTGGAGCCAAGGAACCCAGTTTCGTCGTTGGTGATTACGTGCGCGTTAAGACAACTGCAGCTCACGGTAAGCTGTCTTCACAATTTTCCGCGCCCAAGAAGATCATTGGAAAACGGGGACCGGCCTCGTACCTTTTGGACGATGGGCGTGTGTGGAACGCATCTAAGTTAATCGCAGTTCACTCCGGAGCGGTCAACAAAATGAAATCGGGCACCCCTGCTGTTATGAACTGGACACCTGCATTTAATCGGTCTTCTCATGCATTACAGCCTGAAACCGCTGCCCTTATGAACTGGTCCCCTGCATCTGATCGGTCATCTAGTGCGCCCCAATGGGACACATCAAGAGCGGATGGTCATGAAAGGGCAGACCCCGTATCATCTCCACCAGACGGCACGCAAGCTTTGACCAGTCCAGGATTTAATGCGCCTGCAAGGAAAAGCAAGCGTAAAAAGAAGACCCCAAAGAAATTGAAGGACTTCGTTAGGAAGTAGACAAAAACAGTTTTGTGTGTTTCTACCATTTATTTTTACTTTATTTTATTTTTTTTTTTTTTGCAAGAGGGGATATGTGGTATAAGGCGTCGCTACCGACTACAGCGCTGTGCGGTGGCACGCGCTCGGTGGCCGCCACGGGAGAGAAGGAAGAAGATGAAATAAACAAGATGTCTCCGTTTATGCTGTGCTATTCATTATGCACGATGTAACAACCGGGTGGCAGGATACTTAAATAAAACTAAAATGAAATTGAAGCGAATCTGAAAAATTAGTTTAGAGATAATAATGCCAATAAACAAAAATGTTTGCTGAGCAAGCGGTCAAACCATCTCTTGTTTTTGACAGACATCGCTACGAATTATAAACTAAATATCTGAAAAGGTTAGGGTTCACTAGCACGGTAATCATTTAGTGGCGTTGATGTAATCAAACACAGTGGAGCATATATCCCTGGCAGTGATATGGCAGTAGCCATATGAAGTGCCGCCAAGTGATAAAAGTATTGGTAGATTTACTTGTATTCCTAGCTTTTACAATGGGGCTACTAAAAATCTTTTTCTCTGATAAGAGTAACGATTACAGAATAAGAAGAAATGTTCAATTGTTTCAATTTAGTTGCAAAAAATGCACAGCGGTGACGCTTTGAGTCGAGCTTTGTTAAGGTAATAATTTAGTTTTGGAACTGCACAGCGCAGTCTGGTATAAGTGACTTGCGTGACCAACTGGCGAGATACACACCACTGTTTATTCCAGCAATACCTCAAATGCTCGAAATCTTTCAATCTGCGACACAAAACCACCCTGAGGGACTGATGATGATGATGGCCTACAAGCATGACTCATACTCCCTCTGGGGGATCGGCCAAGAAATGATATAGTTATATAGTGGATCACATACAACTTTTAAATCTAATGAATTTTAAAATGGTTATACGAAATCAAATTTTACTGATTGAGAGATTTGCAGTAAAAACCACCTTGATTCAATTAAGAATCTTTCTACAGCAGAACAGATATCCCGGTGACAATGACCTAATGAGGAGGTTCCCAAGAAGACAACAAGACAAGACAATATCCTTGACGATGTGGCGCATACCCATGCTGGGGGATTGGCCAAGAACCGGATAGTTTTCATGAATTTCTTCTTCAATAACAGATTAACCTAATGTATTTACGAGAAATGAAAGAAAGATGCAACAAGACGAATTTCATGGTTGAATTGTAAATAATCTGTAGTGTAATGCAATGAAGCGTCGTATTTGATTTAATATAATTTTGGAAATTTCAAAATCTACCGATCAATAATTTCAACACTTAAACCTCTTTGAACTTTTGACGAACTCCTGCAATGCGTCATCCATCTTCCCGTCGCTGTGGCCTAGACACAAAGCCCCGAAAGAAAGCACATTTTCAGCATTCAAATCTATTCCGAGAAGGTGGAAAACGGCACCTAAAGTGTTTTTACGTAAGGCAGGGAATCTATTACAATAAATGAGAAAATGTTCAATTGACTCATTTACTCCACAAACAGAGACTATACGGTGGACAGCATGATCATCTGCATCGTCGTCTTTGAGCATTCGCGTGCTGCACGTGGCACGTGGCGGTCCTGATCGGCCATTCCTAGGCCAGGAGGGACGTGATGGCGGCCGTGAACATCACGGCGTTCTTGTTCATAATCATGTACTATTTCGCAGTCGTTATCATCGGCGTCTGGGGAGGCCGCAAGGTGCTCGCGACACACACCTCCACGATGGGGCCGCACGGCTTCCACACATCCAAGCGCAAGAACGAAGACGACTTCCTGGTCAGGTTGTTCGTCGCCCACCGGGATTTGCCCCTGTTTCTTGGCATCGGGTCAATGACCGGTGAGTGAACGCATGTAGACCGGATAGAACGCATGGAAAGGTACAGGCGCTTCGCCATACTGGTGTGCTTGTAATGACGTCGCGGTGCGTAGGCTCCGCCTACTTCACTGTTCGCCACCGCCCTCTATGATCACATGACAACTGGCACAGCACCGCTGTGCTGGGAGGCAGCTTTGCATCTGCATCTGCTCTGACCTTAGAGGGTGGCGAGCATAGGCGTATCAGTCGGGAGGGGCAAGAGGGGCGCTTGCCCCCCCCCCCACTCTGAAAAGTTTGGAAGGCTGCTCCCCCCCCCCCCCCACTTTCGACAGTGATCACCCTTGGCTGCATGCTGGGGAAACCAACAAATAGGGCGGAGTCTAAGACTTCAAGTCCGATTTGAAGGAAATAACCTTCAGGAAAAAAGTGCCGTAAAAGTAGTGGGTACGAGGCGTTAAGCTGATCAGAGATGTCTGCACACAATCACAATTCTCGAAACAGCGCTACAGCATATCTCGCGCATGATCTCACGTGTACAACCCAACCGTAAAGGCATGAGAGAACAGTACACCCTCCGACCGGTCAAAACTCTCATCATCAGCCGTCTTACGTACTCACTTCCGTATCATAATGTGAGCATGGAAGGGAAAGAAAAAAAAAAACAAATCAGACCAAATAATACGAATGGCCTAGAACGCAGCCTCTTTTCCAAAATTTCAAAGTAGCTATGGAGTATTCGTAGGAGGGACCCGAATTCGCCCATTTGACTCGACCAGATATTACCACCGGTTAAAAAGTTGATTGTGTTAATTTCTATAAGTACTGCCGTAATTAATGTCTTCTGCCACAGGAAAGGCAACGCCACAAGTAGCACGCAGATACCTCGTTTTTTTTAATTCTTAAATAATATTGGACACATTTATTGAAACACCCTCTATAGGTAAACACTGGTAATGTGATCGGTGACTAGCCTACTTGAATTAGACGCTCTCCGGCTATTATGGAAAGTTTTAGGCATTCTTCAGAACGTGATTGCGCTGATTATTGTGCGTGGACTGTATTTTTGTTCTTTGCACTCGCCACATCAACGGGGCGGATGACGGTTTGTTTTAACGTTCCCGCGTTTAAATTGCCCACGTTGGTGGTCACCGTTCTCATACCACCGCCCATGTTATACGGGTGTGCGACACACGTGACTGAAGAAAAGTTTCATGACATACACGACACGGTTTTCATGTTAGTTATGTCGGGACCGGACACTAATGTTCGTCATGCCTTCTTGCCTCCTATGCCATACACTGTGGTAATGTGGTAACTACGAAAGTACTAAAACGTAGGTAACCAGACAGACAGAAAAGTAGATCATCATCATCATCATCATCGTCATCATCATCATCGTCATCATCATCATCAGCCTGCCTACGTCTGCAGGACAAATACGTCTCCCATGTTCCGCCAGTTAACTCGGTCCTGTGCTTTCTGCTGCCAATTTATGCCCGCAAACTTCTTAATCTCATCAGCCCACTTAAACTTCTGTCTCCCCCTAGTCCGCTTGCCTTCTTCGGGAATCCAGTTAGTTACCCTTAATGACCAGCGGTTATTCTGTCTACGCGCTACATGTCCAGCCCATGTCCATTTCTTCGTCTTGGCTTCAACTATCATATCCTAACCCCCGTTTGTTCTCTAATCCGCTCTGCTCTCTTCTTGTCTCTTAAGGTTACACCTACCATTTTTCTTTCTATTGCTCGCTGCGTCGTCCTCAATTTAGGCTGAACCCTCTTTGCAACTCTCCAGGTTTTTGCTCCGTAGCTAAGTACCGGCAGGATACAGGTGTTATACACCTTTCTCATGAGGGATAGTGGCAATCTACCTGTCATAATTTGAGAGTGCTTGCCAAATGTGCTCCACCCCAGTCTTATTCTTTTAGTTACTTCAACCTCGTGGTCCGGCTCCACGGTTATTACCTGTCTTAAGTAGACGTAGTCTTTTACAACTTCAAGTGCACTATACCTATCTCGAAGTGCTGGTCTCTTCCGAGGTTGTTGTACAATACTTTCGTTTTCTGCAGATTTATTTTAAGACCCACCTTTTTGCTCTCCTTGTCTAACTCCGTAACCACGAGTTGCAATTCGTCCCCTGAGTTACTCAGCAATGCATTGTCATCAGCGAAGCGCAGATTATTAAAGTGCTCTCCATTAACTCTTATTCCTAACTGTTCCCACTCTAGGCCTCTAAATAGCATTGGGGAGATTGTGTCCCCCTGCCTTACACCCTTCTTGACTGGTATCCTGTTGCTTTCTTTATGAAGCACTATGGTAGTAGCTGATCCCCTGTAGATTTCTTCCAGGATGTTTATATATGCTTCATCGACGCCCGGATTCCGCAGTGTCTGCATAACTGCTGATATTTCTACTGAATGAAGCGCCTTCTCCTAGGCTATGAAAAGTAGATAAATATGCCCAAAGAATTTTGGTTCCCGAAAAATTGCTTGGCATATAAAAAATGGCATTAAAAATTTATTGTATAATCAAATATATAACTCTGGGGCGGCCGCCATCGACATATTTGTATTAATGCTAAAGTTGTGAGATAACGTATAAAAACGCCGCGTGTAATACTACTACATACATAACACGCACATATGTGTGTTCCCAGTGCATCCTGCTTAAAAGTGAGTGTCTTTTTTATACACTTTTGAACAAATTATCTGTGTATAAAAAGTCACTATAAAGTGGGAGCGGCGTCGATAAAGGCAAGTTCTCTTGATATATATATATATATATATATATATATATATATATATATATATATATATATATATATATATATATATATATATGGGGGGGGGGGTTGGATGGATGGATGGATGGATGGATGGATGGATGGATGAATGAATGGGTGGGTGGGTACTTCTGTAGGAGACAAGGTGTCCGTAAGGCCCCACGCCACGGTTTACATGAAGGTTGTTTCATAGAAAAGGAGAGAAGTAACCGGATATAAGATGTGTCTCGTCAAAGAGTACACCTCACCCATCCCTTGTGACGGACGGGGGCGGTATTAAAGTGACGAAATAAATAAACGCACCTGCGCATGTTCTCTAATGTACACTGGTACATTAGCCTGCGCTACCTTCAATTAACTTTGCTACCCTACACTGATGCATAAATACCACTTCGTGCCCATGTCGCGCCATGAAAAAAGCTGCGGAGTACAACTGCTACATCAGCACAACATAGTGACCCGTGTCTGCGTGCGAACGACAACGATGATGTGGGGATTTAGCAGACACCAAGTAGTGGGTCTCTGGCTTGACTCAACAACAAAGAAGACAATCTTGCGGCTTAGCTGTTGAAAACACGCTGCTCTCGCTGCCTCAAGGCGTACTTGTGCTTTGTTCGCGTTGTACTGCGACACTGGTGGAGGTGCTGGCCCGCTACACCACCTGATGCTCCACACTCCCACGGGGAGCCGTTCATCCAGCCCAGAAGCACTTGTCGACACTCCCGTGCATCGCTTCAGTCGTCGCTTGCGAAGCCTCCCTCCAGAGTTCACTCCTTCGCAGGAACACTCTACAAGGCAGCGCTCACATCTCCCAATGGCCACCGCCAGTCCACAACAGTTACTACGAGACAGCACTCCACCAACCCCATCTGAGGTAACCTTTTTTTCGCCGCTGGTGCCTGATCGCTTTGGTGGTGGAGCACATGAAGACGTCGAAGACTGGCTTGATCACTATGAACGTGTCGCCAACACCAACCAGTGGTCTCTTGAACAAAGGCTTTCCCGCGCCTATTTCTATCTCGACGACAGTGCTCGTACTTGGTACGAGAACAGAGAAGGCAGTTTGTCAACATGGAGTGACTTTAAAAGAGGGATGATTGACACATTTGCCGATGTTGACCGGCGCGAACGTGCGCAACATATACTCGAGCTACGGGTTCAGAAACCCAATGAAACGGTCGCAATGTACGCTGAGGACATGGCCCGTCTCTTCCGTAAAGCTGACCCGCACATGACCGACGACAAAAAGTTACGCTACCTCATGCGTGGCGTTAAAGAGCAATTGTTCGCCGGACTTTTGCGGAACCCGCCAAGCACCATGACAGACTTCATCAAAGAAGCTACGGCTATCGAGCGGGCACTTCAACTACGATGCCGACAATACGATCGCTTGTCCAGCAGCACCCACACTCAACTCGCCGCTACGACATCTGATAATCACAGCTCGTTACGCGATTTAATACGAGAGATTGTTCGCGAAGAGCTGCTGAAGCTGCGGACTATGGTCACGGAACCACCCACGGCGTCTGTCGCTGAAGTCGTCCGCGAAGAAATACGCCAAGCGTTTTCGGCAGCTGATCCTACTCACGATCAGCGACCCATGAGCTACGCAGCCGCGCTTCGCCGGCCGCCGCCCGTTCCGCCGTCGTACCGCCAGCCATCGACAGCCGTTCCTTGGTCGCCACCGCAAGAACAGACACCGCGGCGCCCTTCCGTCGTGCCACCGTATGAAATGCTGCCGTACGAAGAGCCGTCTCCCAACGAGACACGGCATTTACAACATTATGAGCCGCTGAGGCGTCCACAGCTCTGTAAAACAGACGTCTGGCGCACCGTGGATAGACGTCCGCTTTGTTTTACCTGCGGAGGTGTTGGCCACATTTCTCGTCATTGCTGGCACCGCGTCGACACGTTTCGACCTCTTCGGCAATGGTCTGACGATCGACGCCCCAACGACGACTACCCACCACGCCGGGACGCTGAGTCTCAACGACCTTCCTTGTCTCGGTTCCATTTTGACAACCGCCGAGCTAACAATGACGACGGTGAGCCTAATTACCAGCCAGGCTTGGGACGTCGACCACGTTCTCCGTCTCCGGCATATTCGCCTTCGTCGCGCCACCGCACTACAGCCGACGCCAGCGGAAGGAGGTCACCAAGTCCACGCCGGGGAAACTGAAGGCGGCGACCTCCGGGGGTGAGGTTCAGGCCGCCAAGGCGACGAAAAAAGGCCCCCGTTACTCTTGCCACAGGACGCCGTAAAGCCGACTAGTTGTAATGTTGACGAAACTGTGACCACAGATCTTACCGTTTTTGTAGACGGACAGCAAGTAACAGCCTTAGTTGACACCGGTGCCGACTTTTCTATCATAAGTGAAAACCTTGCCGTGCGCCTAAAAAAAGTGAAGACTACGTGGACGGGACCTCACCTGAGGACAGCAGGCGGCCAGCTGTTGATGCCTGTCGGAAGGTGTACAGCGAGACTCGGCATCGGCAGCTCTTCTTTCGTGGCGACGTTTGTCATCCTCACCTCATGTTGCAAGGACCTGATCATAGGGATGGACTTCTTAAGAGAATATGGTGCCGTCATCAACATCCCGGACCGTTCAATTACGTTCCGCAACAGCCCTGGTATGGTTGACTGTTCAGACGCAATACGTAACACTTTACGTATAATTGATGATGATGTGGTCGTCCCGCCACGGTCATGCACTCTTGTTTCGGTGGAAGGGCACGAAGCGTTTGATGGCGAAGGCATTGCCGACCAAATTGGCTCGCTGCTATTTAGCCATGGCATTTCGGTCGCACGAGGTATCGTCCGTCTCACTGGTGGGCGCACGAATTTACTTTTGACCAACTTCAGTACTGAGCGCCGGCACCTTCCGAAGGGCACAGCTATCGCTTCTTACGACAATATCGTAGACATGCGAGGCAGTTTATGTTTATCGGTATTAGACGAAGCGCCTAATCAAGAACCAGAACCCGTTCTCGATGTTAGTCCCACTCTGTCAGAGGATGACCGACAGAGACTTCTTCAGCTACTAGCCGAATTCCACGACTGCTTTTCATCGACCTCACGAGTTGGTCGAACACCTTTGACAAAGCATCGAATAATCACCGAGGACACGGCGAGACCTATTCACCAGAACCCTTATCGTGTAGCTTTAAAGGAACGCGAAGCCATACAACAACAAGTCGAGAAAATGCTTGAAGATGATGTAATTCAACCGTCACAGAGCCCCTGGGCATCGCCTGTAGTGCTAGTAAAGAAAAAGGACGGCACGCTGCGTTTTTGCGTGGACTACAGGAAGCTGAATCGGGTGACCAAAAAAGATGTGTACCCGCTCCCACGTATTGATGACTCCCTTGACAGACTTCGGCACGCTCGCTACTTTTCTTCCATGGACTTGAGGAGTGGATACTGGCAGATCGAGGTAGACCCAAGAGACCGAGAGAAAACCGCTTTTGTGACGCCAGATGGTTTATACGAGTTTAAAGTCTTGCCTTTCGGTTTTTGCTCCGCGCCCGCGACATTTCAAAGGCTTATGGACACGGTACTTTCGGGATTGAAGTGGAAGACGTGCCTAGTCTATCTGGACGACGTTGTAGTATTTTCAACGACTTTTGACGAGCATTTCCAAAGACTGGAAGTTGTTTTACGTGCCATACGGTCTGCGGGCCTAACATTGAAACCGGAAAAGTGTCATTTCTGTTTCCACGAACTTCAGTTTCTCGGTCACGTCGTCAGTAACGTAGGCATCCGACCCGATCCTGGAAAAATTGCCGCTGTCGCACGGTTCCCAGTACCCTCCAATAAGAAGGCTGTCAGACGCTTCCTGGGCCTTTGTGCCTATTATCGCCGATTTATCGCAGACTTTGCCCGCATCGCGTCGCCACTAACTCGTCTCACAAGAGACGACGTTGCCTTTGAGTGGAACGAAGAACAGGAGGCTGCCTTTAATGACCTGCGTCAACGTCTTCAAACGCCCCCAGTGCTTGCCCACTTCGATGAAGAAGCCCCGACGATGCTTCACACAGACGCGAGCAATGTTGGTCTGGGAGCTGTGCTTGTGCAGCAGCAAGAGGGCACAGAAAGGGTAATCGCTTACGCAAGCAGAACGTTAACACGTGCTGAGGCTAATTACTCTACAACTGAGAAGGAATGTGTCGCCGTGGTATGGGCGGTTTTAAAGTTTCGCCCGTATTTATATGGCCGCCCCTTCAAAGTAATTAGCGACCACCACTCATTGTGCTGGTTAACAAGTCTAAAAGATCCTACCGGGCGATTAGCGCGTTGGAGTCTCAGGCTGCAAGAGTTCGATATTGTAGTCGTACACAAGTCAGGCAAGCGACATATGGACGCCGACTGTCTGTCCCGTTCACCCATTGAGTCAGCAACCCTACCTGAAGAGGAGGAAATCGCATTTCTCGGTGTCCTCGACACGACCGCCATTGCGCAGCAACAACGTGACGACGCTGAGTTGCTTGGCCTAATTAACTACTTGGATGGCAGATCTCAGAAGGCGCCGAGAGTTTTCGCAAGAGTGTTGTCATCATTTTGTTTACGGGACGGAGTACTCTACAAAAGAAACTTTTCGCCGACGGGATCTGCCTATCTGCTCGTCATCCCAGCAGCCCTTCGTACCGAAGTACTCCAAGCATGCCACAACGAGGTGAGCTCTGGCCATTTGGGCTACACGAGAACGTTGGCCAGAATACAGCAAAAGTATTACTGGCCGAGACTAACCACAGCCGTGAAGCACCACGTCCGTGCGTGTCTCGACTGCCAGCGACGCAAGTCACCACCGACTAAACCAGCTGGCCTCCTGCAACCCGTACAGGTCCCAACAGCTCCATTCTACCAGATCGGCATGGACATTTTGGGCCCACTACCTACTTCTACTGCAGGGAACCGCTGGGTTATCGTCGCGACGGATTATCTGACCCGTTATGCCGAGACAAAGGCTATCCAAAGAGGTACAGCAGCAGAGGTGGCAACATTTTTCATCGAGAACATTGTACTGAGGCATGGTGCACCATCCATCGTGATCACAGACAGAGGAGCCGCACTTATGGCAGCTCTTTTGGATCACGTCCTCATGCTGAGCGGAACAGCGCATCGTAAGACCACCGCCTACCACCCACAAACGAACGGGCTGACAGAGCGTCTGAACAAAACCATTGAAGACATGCTTTCGATGTACGTAGACGTTGAACACAAAAATTGGGATGAAATCTTGCCGTACATAACGTTTGCGTACAATACGGCAAAGCAAGAAACGACGCGCCTGACCCCGTTCAGCCTCGTTCATGGACGAGAAGTACGAACTATGTTAGATGCGATGCTACCGCACGAAGGTGACGGCATCGACCCATACGCCAACACGTTTACGGAACGCGCGGAAGAAGCTAGGCAGCTTGCACGTCTACGGATCCACCAGCAACAAGAGTACGATGCAGGCCGCTACAATGCTCACCGCAGAACAGTCGTCTATCAAACTGGCGACAAAGTATGGGTTTGGACACCCGTACGGAAACGAGGATTATCCGAAAAGCTTTCAAGAAGATACTTTGGGCCTTACCGAGTGCTGCGACAACTGAGTGAGGTTACTTACGAAGTTGTTCCCGACAGTTCGTGTAGTACCAATCGTCGCCAGCACCATCCCGAACTCGTTCACGTAGTGCGCATGAAGCCTTACGTGAGCGAGTGATTGCGTGAGACTTTTCTTTTAAAAAAAAAAACTGCATTATTGACTTCGCATCGGGTCGATGCTCTTTGAGAGGGAGGCAAATGACCCGTGTCTGCATGTGAACGACAACGATGATGTGGGGATTTAGCAGACACCAAGTAGTGGGTCTCTGGCTTGACTCAACAACAAAGAGGACAATCTTGCGGCTTAGCTGTTGAAAACACGCTGCTCTCGCTGCCTCAAGGCGTACTTGTGCTTTGTTCGCGTTGTACTGCGACAATAGTGCATTCTAAGTTATAGCTAATGATTACTAATGTTTGCGGGTAATCAATAATCAAGTAGGTATTGTTGCAGTATCTTGAATAAATAATTGAAGTCCAATCAGTGTTCAAGTGTAATATCTGTCAGTTTCTTATTAGGAAGGTTCTATTGCATACAAGTCTCTATGTTTTCGTCATCTTGTGTTTAAACTAAGTGCTGTTTGGTATTTTTACTATGGATCTTCACTAACTCGATCGATTTGCCATTCTTCAGTATGTGGTTCACGTGCTTGCAAGACGACTCGGAAAGTTCCAACGTACTTCTTGTCCTTTCAGCAACTTGGGTTGGCGGCGGCTACCTGAATGGCACCGCCGAAGCTGTCTACAAATACGGCATCATCAACTGCCACGCTCCGATTGGCTACGCGATGAGCTTGATTCTCGGTGAGTGCACGATAGTGGTCTCACTCCAATTAATAGATGGCACACCACGCAAAACTGCAACGTTGCTACGGATGACAATATATTCGTACAGCCTAGTCACCAGGACCACAAGCAACGTGTACCTTCCAGCTGCGCTGTCGTTCAGAGCTACTCAGAGTGTGCGCTCCCGCTTTTTCTTGATATTTAAAATAAACATGCACATCGAAACACACACACACACGCACACACACACACACACACACACACACACACACACACACACACACACACACACACACGCGCGCGCGCGTGCGATGAGCGGCGGAATTTTTTGCTCCTTTAATTTTTTTCAATATTCCTAGAGTTGATTGATTGATTGATATGTGGGGTATAACTTCCAGAAACCACCATAAGATTATGAGAGACGCCGTAGTGGAGGGCTCCGGAAATTTAGACCACCTGCCAAGGGATTCTTTAACGTGAACCCAAACCTGAAGAGACGGGCCTACAGCATTTTCGCCTCCATCAAAAATGCAGCCGCGGCACTGGGGATTCGATCCCGCGACCTACGGGTCAGCAGCCGAGCACCTTAGCCACTAGACCACCGTGACGGGGCATCTTTAGAGTTGCGACGTCACCAAGAGAATAACACCACTATTACGGCACCATTTTGAAAAGGTCCCAGGGCTATGTGTTCTTGGTATACGTATAGGCTAGTGCACAGCAGCAACACAACTGAATTTCGATCTCTCGGTTGTTTAGGGGCTCCTTAAACAGGCAACGTTGGCGATGAACTATTAAGAGTATAATGGTGAAAAAAAAAACTGAAAATGGTGGGACTCTGGTCATTACACGTGTACGTCATCACTTGTTTTCGACACCATTTAACTGCTGCCTGTGCAATTCAGCGCGCGGACTACGCAGGTAGAATGGGTTCGAGAACAAGTGTGCCTACATTAAACAAGAGGGTGAGAGCAGCAGAATAGCGAACTGTCCCTTCTTTTCAGCAGTTGCCGGAGCATCTTCGTCATATAGGAAATCCGCGAATATTTTCAACAAGCCTGTGGTTCTGTCATTCTGGTGTGATTGAGTCCTCTAAGATATCTGGACATGCCATTAGCGCGGAGCATATTCGCGGTTTCTGAAGCATCGTAATCTCGTCTATGCGTGCAGGCGGCGCCTTCTTCGCGACCAAGATGCGGCTGACGGATTCGCTGACGATGCTGGACCCGTTCCAGTCACACTACGGCCGCTGGGCGGGACTGCTGTTCTGCGTGCCGGCCGTCATGGGCGAGATCTTCTGGACGGCTGCCATTTTAGCGGCTCTGGGCAAGTGCTGTAATTTAGTGGTGGTGGCATCGCGTTGCGGGAAGCATGATCACGGAAATAACCAAACAATCGTCGCTAAAGAGGGGGATTAGAGGACCCCCGCAACACTTGAACATTGTTAGAAAACGCCACCGATTGTAGCCGGGGCTCCTGAGGATGCGCGAGCCAGATATTACAGCGTAGCACCAGCAGCACATGGCCCGGAATGAACAATCATTTCTCGAAAGTCAGCTGTAGCTTCTTCCCTATGTTTCTACTAACGATTACATATAGCCGAATGCGCAGCCATCGGCTGATTTGAGCATTAAGGGCCGCATAGTTACTGTAGCCGCCGAGGGAGGCCGCCACGTGTTCGCGCGCTCGGTCGGAATCGCACTGTATGGAACTCGCGCTTTCGAAGATAAAAGTAGGGCTCAAGGTCATGGCGCTCGCGTGACGTTCCTTTTTTCCCTTGACATCTCTCCTTGCTTAGCTTTCAATGCACTTATCGGGACGGAAGCAAGAGAAAGCAATTATAATATGCAACAAATATCCCTCTGCTCGTGCTTCAAAAAAGAAAAAAAGATGGAGCAGTCGACTCGCGAGGCGTTTGACTCGTTTATAAAGCCATTCGATGGTTACACGGAAAATTGTCGCAGTGTCCCTTCGCGTTGTTTACAGTGATAACAAGTTATCGTGTAGCACTCGATCCTCTGAGATAGCGGACGCTATAGGTGGATGTATATAGTACATACGCTGCAACTTATGCAAAGTGCTCCAGACAAGTGCCGAATAGCCAGCAGGCTGAACTAAACCACCGTTCCCACAACCAAACGTTGTCACAACTCTGGCGCGGTGGATAGTGCTGCTATTATTAATAGCGCACCAGCCAAGCGTAGCCAAGCACCAGCTAAGTGCTGCCATAAAAGCACCACAAGGCTTCAGTGACCATATGCGTCCTAAGCGTACGGGAGGTGCTGAACGCGCTATAAAGGCGAACGCCTTAGATTCCTTGTCAAACGCTAAAGTGGAGCGTCATCGTTGAACAACACGACGGGGTGGAACCAAATCCTTACTTGATGACGTCAAATGACGTCACGCATGGCCGACGTTTTGCATAACGTGGCGTTACACGATGACGATTATACGTGACGACCGACTTCACTTGCTCAAAAGGCTGCCCGATCCCGGAGGCAGTGCAAAACCGAACGGGATGCAGAAATGTAGACGTGCCCTCGATCTCGGAGGCAATGGAAATTCACTTTAGCGGCAGCAAGCTTTCGGAGGTGGGCAGAGGACTGAGAAAAAGTAGATGAATAGTTTTCACCTTCGAATCGTCATGTACCGAAGGTAATGAAAGATCAAATTATTTTTTAATCAATGTTACAGCTGTAGCCTTTCTTGTGCTCTACTAATATCAATCAACCAGCAATTAAACCAGATACGCGAAACATGTCTTGCGGCCCTCGAGGACTATACTGACGCAACAAATGATATACTTGAACTTGATCGAATACTTTAGTTGTTTTTTCTGTCTGTGTGTAGCATTGATCGCCTCCGCTATGCACGACTAAATACACCATGGTTGTTTCCTCAACTTTTGTCTTGTGACTTGTGTTCCTGCAAGATACCCTTCCATTGTAGCTAAGAATATACAGTGTAAATATACAGAAGGGCATAAGCGAACAGTCAGGCACAATCGAATCACGCTTTCTACAACACCTATATACGTCTTGGCGTGCAGGTGACACGGCGAGCGTGATTATCAGGGTTGATGCTTCGTACTTCATCATAATCTCCGGTTCGGTAATCTTCCTGTACACCTCGCTGGGCGGCCTCTACTCGGTCACGTACACAGATGGCTTTCAGGTCGCCACCACTGCTATTCTTCTGGTGAGCACGAGCAGCTGCGAGCGAGACCAACACGCCGACAACAAGCTACGAAAGAAAAACTGCACTATATATAACTTGCACGCGACTGCATGGATGCCTCTTGTGAACGTACCGGTGCTCCAATATGGTGACTCTGGTTACAAACAAGTTGTGGTTATCCTGGTTTAATGCGGCAACGATGTGCCTCTGTGCACGCACGGATAACAAAAGAACGCGCGTGTCATGTTTTGATAGCATCAATGTTACATCATAAACATCGCCACAGGCCCTCCCATGCTGGTTCTCCAGCAGGGTGGTTGCAGTGACGTCAATGCAAGCTGCATGTATGGTTGAATGTTGCATACTACAGTCTATCTTGTCAGGACGAATATCAATATGAAACCTGAACACAGCCTTCAGTTATCTAGAACAGTTTTTCAAATTCATCTCAGGCATTGGGCCGCAGTAACAGAACTTAGTCCAGCAAGGGCTGGGTCAGGGAGGAAGGTAAAGGGAGAGAGAAAGGGGTTCATTCACAGAGATAGAAAACGTTGTCATAGAAAAATAAACATTACCCATATCTCATATACAGGTCATCACTGAAAAAGACTTGGGGTCAGCATTCCGTCCAGCAACATGTCGATACCGATCTCCCAAATGAGTAAAATCTCGATGTTCGTTCTGAAATAGCGGTTTAGTTTTACGGTTACGCTTCATCACACAGTGGTCACACGGTGTGCCTCACGAAAGCAGTGCGTTAGACCAGCCATACCTGTAGCTCACGCGCATCATAATGAGAATGATAGCGGAAAATCCATGCGCAGCCTTCGGGCCGAGTGTATGAGACATTAGCCCTAGAGAAATATTACAGAGGAAAAGTCAAGTGATTCACGATGTCTGATTAGCTATGCCATCTACTAAAAAAAAAAAGCTAATTCACGCATAGAATTATAGAAAATTTTACTACAAACCACATCTCGGTTTCTTAAAATTCTGCTTGAAGAAGATCACTGTATCATTGAGACACGAGAGGTCATTGAAATCGCCTCCCCCAACCAAACTGCAAGCTTTGTTTGCCCTGTGCATGCGTCGCTAGGGAGCCTTTTGCGACAGGTATCGATGTGTTCACCACTTAGAAAAATTGAACTAGTGTCGAACAAGGCTTTATCCCGGGGATCCTTTGCACCCGCTAGCATTTGCCAAACGTTCTATCAATTTTCTGAAGCAGAGCTTTCCAGCCTAGTATACCAAAGTACAAAGTGTTACATGCCGTGCAAGCCGTGCTCCGCATGATGTGTTATGAGAAAATAAGACGTGCACATAGATCTTCCACGCTTTCTCTAATATTTTTGAGAAATGGGAAGCACAGCTCGCCATCTTCGAGCCAGAGATAGAGCTTGCGCTTCTGGGTGGGTCACGTTAGGCAGACGGCAGTAGCCGGTGGAGCCCTGGATTTGGGGGCCCCACCCACCAAGGTCATGACCGCTTGTCACAAATCCGTATTCATAAGCTTCTTCCCCTCTTTTGCATGCTGTGCGTGCAGTGGGCGTGCGTGCCTTCTTGCGTGTCCCACAGGGCGGTGGGCACCCTGGATGCCCAGTACACCAACTGGATCGGCACCATCGCCAGCGAGGACGTCACTCAGCTCCTGGACTTCTTCCTCATGACAGCGTTCGGAGGAATCCCCTGGCAGGTATAAATAGGAGCGTTACGTATACATTTGGTGCCGTTTTAATATGTAGAGGTTGTCAGAAAATAATAATAGATAAAAGTTCGACCCTTTGTATCTGGAGCAAGAGCGCTCGCATTCATAGGATCTGGTCTTGTGATGAGCTAACTGTCCCTCTTTGCGTCGAGAGCACAGACATGTCAGCTGCTGCACCAGCTATTTTCACCACTTCAGCTGGATATTGCATTGAGGGGCGTAGGCAGAAATTTTTCTTAGTGGGTGACACAATTTGGGGATGGAGGAACCGCTTGACATCATCATTTTTAGCTCTTTAGTGCACGGACCCGGTGTTCCACTCCGTGGCTACGCCACTTTTTCGAATGACAGAAGGTTCTCAACGAGGAAACCAAGTTGTCATCGCAGGACAAACTTCGGGAACTACACAGTGGGAATGCACGACAAACTTCGGGAACTACACAGTGGGAATGCACTGCGAAATGCAGAACTTGCCAAATCACCCAACTGTAAACTACACTGAACTCCAACTGTTCTAAATGTGCTCTGTAACTCGTGTCTCTATATTTTTATTAGATAACGGTTCACCGAGCTGCGGTTTCCGCGCAGGTCTACTTCCAGCGAGTGCTTGCCTGCCCAACCGTGACGGAGGCCAAGATTCTTTCGTTCATGGCGGCCATTGGTTGCATATTCCTCGCCGTGCCACCCGTCATCATCGGAGTTGCCGCCAAGCATACCAGTGCGACACCTGTTTTTACTTCTCACCCAAACTGATAGCATAGTCACATGCGTGCGCGGGTCTCCAGGAGAGGCGCGTAGCCCAAAAAGTTTTTCGGGGGCAGGGCGGGGGGGGGGGGGGGGGCACCACAATGGTTTTGGGAAGGGCACCCCATTGAAATGGTCATTTTTAGCTGCGTTATGCCATGGCGAAAAAAAATTGGAAAGGGCACGTGCCCGGTGTGCCACCCCCTGGCCATGCCCCTGCTTTTGGGCTCTTAAAGAGATGTACGTGGCAATGAGAATACGTTTCGAATTACTAGTATCAGTGCAGTATTAAAAAAATAAAGCAGACTCAGTAAATTCCGAAGTGTGTTTGGCGAAAACCTGTGGCCATTCAACTGATCATTCTGTCTTTTTTTTAAGTTTTTCTTGTTTGCATAGCACTCCCAGCGGAATGGCATTATTTTTCTAAATGTCTGTGCTCAAACTGTCTGTATTTAACACCTATAGCGTAGTACGTGCGTGTAGGTACGCGCGGTGATAAAGGCCAACTCACCAGGTTCGCCAGTATTTGAGCTGATGAGCGCAATGCATACATGGGGCGTTCACGATCACCTCTGCCAAAATTAGCGACGCTACGCGCCGCGGGAATGGCTCTAAGTTCAAGATGAACGCGGCTTGCCCTCCCGTTCGCGGGCGCGCGCCCAGAGAATGAAGGCATGACGGAGACGTAGAGAATGGCCCTATACGCAGACGGTAGTGTTTGGACGTCGGCCCTCTACGCAGACAATTGTGCACTGGCATCGCCAACAGTATGCACATGAAAGGGCTAAAATTGTTTCACCCTTGTGTACCTTGTGTAACTTGTTGCTTGAATAGAAGAGTAAAAGTTGATATAAGTAATGAGACATAAAAAGTGAATGCGTGCGTCTTCTTTCATTTTTTCCCTCCGTAAATTGCGACGAGATTCGGGGCTAATGCGCCTGTGTTCTGCATGGCTTCGTGTCCACGCGGTTAGCGCATCAAAAAGAGGCCAGCCCTGAAGACGAAAAAAAGAAAAATGGTTCTGCGAGTTCCAGCACTCAATATGATCATCTATTATACCACGTATGAGCTAGCTTTTCCCAATGAGCGCGCACCGAGGAGGCATCCATCCCGCAGGAACAGCCAGTAGGCCACAAAATAACGCTGGTCAATAACACATCGCCTCTCACGTCCTCGGAAGTTGGACTTGTTTGGGGACGTCATGAGCTTTTTGACCGCTTGCTCGGATGCCGGAGAGGAATAGGGAAGAGATTTGGCTTGCGAAGGCTACGCGGGGCGAGCTGCGAGGGTTTCGAGCTCGGCTCCTCTCATCGTGGTTTCGCGCCGTTTCAAAATACTGGTTTCCTATAGGCACTGCGCCGTGTCGCCGCATGGTAGACAGAAATGAGGTGCCTTTCTTCTTTTCTTCAAAAATCACCACCACCGCCAGCTCGTATTGAGCCCATTTAAAACAATTCTGGTGGGATAATGTTCTTCGAACTAACGACTGCCAGCGTCTAACTAGAGTTTATTATGGAGCATGGTGAGTGGGCCTTTAAGGCCGCATCAATAAGCATCCAAAGGTTTCCATGGAAACAAATGAAGGTGGCCGTGGCCGCATTGCCACCACCACAAGCTGCTTGATGCGTGACCATGGCGACATGCAGCGTAAACATTGAGGGAAAAGCACGCCCGCTTTATGTCTCTATCTTTCTCTGCGCTAGCTTCTCTTCAAATGCAAATGGAAGTTTTCCTTGTACGGAACGGCGAAGGCTGTGGGCGGAGCATACTTACTTTTAAGTTGTAACCGATTATAATAAGAAAGAAAATTGAATTTTCTCTCTCTTTAGTGTCTCCTTTAAAGTCGTCCTATGTGGTTTTTCAGACTTCACTATCGCCGGCTATCCGCATTCGTACCAGCTGAACGACGTGGACAGCCCGCGGGTGCTGCCTTTCACCATCCTGTACCTGACTTCGGGCATGACCGCCATTTTCGGCCTAGTCAGCATCGCGGCCGCCGTCATGTCGTCTGCCGACTCCTCCATGCTCAGCGCCTCAACAATGATCACCAGGAACGTCTACCAAGCGCTTATACGGCCAGCGGTGAGCGAACGCCATAGGTTTAGCTGCATGGCGGTGCTCATTACTTGTAGTGTTCAAGGGACGCCAAGCGAAACGATAACTTCGTATAAACTGATAGATGACATTCTCGAAAATTTCGTGTCATGCATTCTTCCCCATACGTAGCTTTATTAATTGATGAGAAACTCGTTGGCAAACGGCACACTCGAAACCATATTCAGCGCTAGCAAACAAGGACGCAAGTCGTACGTACCCCTTTGTTAGCACTGATTCTTTCCGAGCTCATTGTCAAACGTTCCGCTTCTGAACCTCCCGCTCAAATATCCGATGGTGACCTCATGGACTTCAAAGAGTTTCCTTGTATTTTGGCATCATTGCATCATCAAAATTTCCTGAAGCATGGTACGTTAAGAATCTGGTTCCTTCGGAAGACAATCTATTCAGTAAACGCCGTCAAAAGCTGTGACGTCACGGTGAATGGTGCGGGAACTTCATGATGGCGTTGCCACCAGAGCTTTCTTTTCGCACGTTATTTCGTTCACCAAGCGGATTCTCACAGCAAGCGTAGTGTTTTTGGTATCGTGAAAGAGTAAATCAGTAATACAAACAATATCGCATTTTTAAAACATAAACTTTAAAACATAAAGTTCAAATACACACAACAGGCGTGTACAAAGTCCTCTTATGGTAAAGGGAGGAAGAATGGCAACGTTTGATCTTAGGATGCTCGCGCCCAGGCCACGGAAATGGAGGTTGTGATCACGCTGCGCATCATGATCTGCGCCTTGGGCTCGCTGTCCGTCTACATGGCACTCTCGGTGAACTCGGTATTCGATCTGTGGACACTGTGCTCGGACATCGTCTACGTCCTACTCTTCCCGCAGCTCCTGTGCGTGTTTTACTTCAAGGAGACCAACGCGTACGGCTCAGTCCTGGGTAAGCTACATTATTCGACCTCTTCGGCTGCATAGTGAAAGAGTGCATACCTAAGGGTACATACCTAAGCAATAGGCTGCAAAGATTACAGAATTTTGCTATTGGGCTGGTGGCACACTTGATGCCTTCTGACGCGGTACATCTATAGCTGGCCAAGCAATATTGCGACCTTTGACAAATACAAAGTATGCCTTGAAGTATAACAATATCATCATCATCATCATCGTCGTCGTCGTCATCATTATTATTATAATTATCATCATCATCAGCGTCGTCATCATCATCATAGTCCTGACTACGTCCACTGCAGGACATGTGTGATTCATTCGGGGTTCGGACATAGTTCTGAAAAAAAAAAACGTTCTTTCGAAGACTTTGTCTATAATATGCAACTTGTAGGTGTACACCACCATAATCCATTGTTTAGCCGTCATTAGTCGGCCCTATATCCAACGATAGTCTTCATTCAGGCAACACGAGCCAGCAATAGCCGGGTACCGAGGATAACGAGGGCTCGAAACGAACCTTCACGTTACATCTGAAGTGTGACCCTGCGGAGAGCCTTTCGTAAAACGCACGATTCGCCAAAATACAGACGCCAGTATTATAGATGCGAAGTGCAGAAAAAAAAACAGAATTTCGGAAAAAACGTTTTTTTTGTTTTTTAGGCGCAGTTAGAAAAATTAGCCAAAATTTCCGCTGGGTAAAACGACGTACGGAAACAAAGCTTGGGCAACAGCGAGCATTATGAAGCCGTGTGCCAGCAGATTCTGCAATGGTTGGGCCAATTTCGGACGTGCGGATGCACTTCATGGTCGGTGAGACCATTTGTGGGAAACGGGGACTCACTGCCTTTAAGCAATGCAATAGCAGTAACGCTTTTTCTATATGTAACATGACGAAGAAAGCTACAGATGAAGCCAGTGATACGGACTCTGAAGAAGAGTTTGAACTTCATCTTTTTATCATCTTAATCAATGCTTCCATAGTCGAAGCCACGACGAAATATACATTTCTGGGTTCTTTAATATTATTGCCGTAATGACTCTCGGAAGCCACAGTCATTTACAAACAGCTAATTGAGTTCGCGGTGATGCTACTGGCCTGCCTTCGATCTGTTAAATGCGGTAATCGTTTGTGGAAAGAGAGAAAGCATCTTATTCTTGTTATTTACACAATGAAAGTTACTTCTTTTGACACTTGACAATGAACTATTACCATATGGCAATAAACTATTGCCATATGCTAAAGAAAGTTTCTTCTTTTGATATTTTTTCAAGAATTTCAAAAAAACGCGAAAAAAGTAGTTTTTTTCGATTACTCAAAATATGCGGAAATTTTGCACCTCTAGTGTACAGCACTGGCAATACCATCCGGCTTTCGAAGTCAGTGGCATAAATGATAACGGGATACCGTGTAAAGTGCTGTCTATAGCTAGGAAACCAGACAAAAATGATCTAGTTCCCTGGCTACATGCGGACGTTTAAGCAGGACATGATTAAGAGACTGATTTTGCAATCGGTTTCTCATCTTCGATCTACCGGGATGGTGCGAACGAGACTTGGGTACACACTTAAAAGTGACTGGTGAAGTGAGGGCAAAGCGAACACATGTTACAGTTCATATACCATCACGGGATTAACTTCCACGCAGCCTTCATAGTGGGCGGTGTGTTCCGGTGCCTGTGTGGCGAGCCCTCCATGAACATACCCGTCCTGGTGCGCCTGCCCCTGTACGACCCCGTGGCGGGCCAGCGGTTCCCGTTCCGCCTGCTATGCATGGCACTCGGGCTGTGCACGCTCCTGCTGGGCTCGTTCGCGGCCACCACGCTCTTCCGTCGTGGCCTGCTGCCCGAGCACTTCGACGTGTTCCACTGCTTCGTCAAGCAGCCGCCGATGTCGCAGCTACGGGTCGACCAAACCACGGGGACGTGCATAGCGGGAATCGATCACACGGCCGGGGCGCAACACGCCGTCTCTCGTCGCGGCTCCACCACGGACGTCGCGGTCACCGAGAAGGAGGTTCCCTTGGGGATTTCAAAGGACGACCACAAGTCGTCTCTTGTCGTGCCTTTCCAAGCCAGGGATGACGGTGGCGGCGGCCACACCAACAGGATATCCTCCTTGGCCCCGCATAAGAGGCGATCGGACGAGTGCGAAGTGCATAGGGCCGCGCACTTGGTCGCCTCGGGGTCCGGCGGAGCAATCGGGCCGTCGTCCAGGGTGCTGGAAACATCGCCAGCGGAGGACGCCACGGCCGAGAGGAAGACGTTGCACAAAACATCTATGTCTGGCGGCACCAAAGGCGGATGTAAAGCGACACACAAGAAGTCCGTGGCCGGCGGATCCGAAGGCTTAATGGACGGAGGTGTCTCGCGCCTCTGAACGCGATGGGCTGGTTGGAGTGACTATTTTTGCGTGTGGACTGCGCACCCTTTCGTTTAAATTTCTTTTGCTGCGAGGCAATATTTTTTTATTCGTGCGATTTTTGTTCTCACCATTATACGAGAATATGCTCACGCTATTAGTGTATTCAGAAGTCTGTTAAATGTTTTCTTTAAGTTTAATGTGTATGACCAATCTAGGTGGCATTCGTATGGCGCAAGATTTATTCGTAGCTATTACACAAACGCTGTTCAGGTGCCTTCGAGAATCAAACCCAGCACAAGGGAAGTTCGCATTGTAAAAAGTCTGAAGAAGACAAGAAAAAGGCGACGTTTACGGAAATCTTGGTTGATAAAGTGAGCACCAAGTATAGTTTCCACTATTGAGATATTTGCGTTTGTGGCATCACAAAGTGCTCTGCTTTCTATTCTTTTTTAATACTCACATCATGTCGTAGTTAATGTGTGCGTTCGCTATAAATTCGTTGCTCATCACAATGTCCGTGTACAGCTGTAATGATTAAATTTGTCTAAATGAGCCGACATTGTATGTAATCGTGTCCACTATTCTTTAAAGCGGCATTCTCCGCCCCGGCAATGTTATCGCTTCTTATGCTGTCCCTGAAAGGGGTTTCGACCAATGGATGTGCCAATAGCATACTTTGTTGTACTGCTATATTGAAGGGCTGGCGTACCCGGCATCCCCAAGATGTTCCGCCCCCCCTTTTTTTGTGAAAGCTGCGTTGAGCGACGTTGCCGTCGCTGGCATAGTATACAGGAAAAAAAAACGAACGACAGAAAACAAAGAATAATATGGAGAAAGTGTCCAGGATTGGATGGTATTTGCACCCGGGCTTTCTCCGTGGCAGTACAGTGTACTACAACAGAGTCACGTCCTTGCACAAAACCTATTTGCAAAAAAAAAAATATATATATAGGCGTCATGTTTGGCAAGGAATCTCGTTAACCCGAGCAATATAGCGTGGCGAAAGAGTAAAATAGCACCTTGTCATCACAGAATGCTAATTGCACGACGAGAGTGCTTTATTGAATCCTACCCACTGAAAAGCAGTATTTTAG